>NC_141888.1:12078616-12385569 GCF_030686135.1 Camelina sativa
AGATAGTTTGAGATAGATGTGGAGAGTTTCAAACTCACTTATACCCATTTTGTCCCAAAACAGGCTAAAACCAAGAAAACAGTGCTTAGAAGCTGTAAACAGCTATGTTAGTGTTTATGTGGTTAAAATGTGTCTTAATCCAATGCAACTAACTAATTGTAAGAGTTTGAGATAGATGTGGAAAGTTTAAAAGCCACTTATACCCATTTTGTCCCAAAACAGGCTAAAACCAAGAAAATATTGCTTAGAAGCTGTAAACAGCTATGTTAGTGTTTCTGGGGTTAAAATGTGTCTTAATCCAATGCAACTAACTAATTATAAGACTTTGAGATAGATGTGGAGAGTTTAAAAGCCACTTATTCCCATTTTGTCCCAAAACAGGCTAAAACCAAGAAAACATTGCTTAGAAGCTGTGAACAGCTATGTTAGTGTTTATGGGGTTAAAATGTGTCTTGATCCAATGCAACGAACTAATGATAAGTGTTTGAGATAGTTTGAGATAGATGTGGAGAGTTTCAAACCCACTTATACCCATTTTGTCCCAAAACAGGCTAAAACCAAGAAAACAGTGCTTAGAAGCTGTAAACAGCTATGTTAGTGTTTATGTGGTTAAAATGTGTCTTAATCCAATGCAACTAACTAATTATAAGAGTTTGAGATAGATGTGGAAAGTTTAAAAGCCACTTATACCCATTTTGTCCCAAAACAGGCTAAAACCAAGAAAACATTGCTTAGAAGCTGTAAACAGCTATGTTAGTGTTTCTGGGGTTAAAATGTGTCTTAATCCAATGCAACTAACTAATTATAAGAGTTTGAGATAGATGTGGAGAGTTTAAAAGCCACTTATTCCCATTTTGTCCCAAAACAGGCTAAAACCAAGAAAACATTGCTTAGAAGCTGTAAACAGCTATGTTAGTGTTTCTGGGGTTAAAAATGTGTCTTAATCCAAAGCAACTAACTAATTATAAGAGTTTGAGATAGATGTGGAGAGTTTAAAAGCCACTTATACCCATTTTGTGTAAGTTTGAGAGTAGAGTAATCAAGAGATTATGGAAGAGAGTGAAATCGTGTAAAGAGTGAGGAGAGTGAACGATTGAGAGAGAGAGTGTTGGAGAAAGAGAATAAACTCTTTTCTTACTTTAATTAGAACATACTTACAAACCATATATAGAGCTATACAAAGAGGATATTCTTTCCTAGGGTTCTATGTGCACATTAATGAGAGATAGCGACATCTCCTTATTCCTACATGTGACTAAACCTTTGACTTCCCACTTGCAAGTTGCCTAACGGCTATAATAGAAGGATCTCGATGAAGGGAGATCGTTGGGAGCTCTCCTTAGTGGATTGGGCTTATGAGATACGAGATGGCTTGGTCAGCCCATAGGTTGTCGATCGTACGGACGTCCGTACGGTTGTACGGACGGTGGTGGCCAAGGTGGTGTGCCAAACTCATACTCCCCCTCAAGCTTGACTTAGATGATCAGGCAAGCTTGACAGTCGAGGCACCCACCTCATTAAAAAAACCTTAGTATAGAAAACCTCATGGGAAAACTATACATAAGGGAAAAAGAGTGTAGGTGCCTTGTGAAAGACTCATGGCCGAGTGAGGTCTATAAGGCCGAGCTTCGAGTGAATATATTCGCACACTTGGGGACTTGCAGCTTTGGTGAGGATGTCAGCGAGTTGTTCCTTGCTCTCGGTGTGACATGGTAGGACAACTCCAAGCTTGATTTGCTCTCGCACCTTATGACAGTCCACCTCAATATGTTTGGTCCTCTCATGAAACACTGAATTGGTTGCTATGTGAATGGCAGCTTCATTGTCACAATGCATGGTGATAGGACTTGTGATTTCCACTCCTAAATCCTTGAGGAGTGCTTTGAGCCACATTAGTTCAGTTGTGAGTTTGCGCATGGCCCTATACTCGGATTCGGCACTTGAAAGCGATACGACCTTTTGTTTCTTGCTCTTCCATGTGATCAGGTTGCCTCCAAGGAATGTGCAATAGCCAGTTGTGGAGCGACGGTCTCCACGGTCTCCAGCATAGTCAGCGTCGCAATATCCTACCAACTCGGTGTTCTTGTTGCGGCCCATCCAAATGCCTTGTCCCGGTGAGCCCTTGATGTATTTAAGGATTCGGTCGACCATGTTCCAATGATGGACAGTTGGATTGTTCATGTGCTGGCTCACCTGGTTCACAGCAAAGCAAATATCAGGCCGTGTTATAGTTAAATAGATTAACTTACCTACTAGGCGCCGGTAGCGACCAACGTCCTTGTATGGTGCCTGCTCAAGCTCCCCCTGTCCTCCGGCCTTGTAGTTCTCTTCAAGAGGTGATGCCACTGCCTTTGAACCTAATTTTCCTGTCTCATTTAACAAGTCAAGAGCATATTTTCTTTGTGATAGAAATAAACCTTCCTTTGATCTACATATTTCTATCCCAAGAAAATATTTCAACTCTCCAAGGTCCTTAATATCAAAGACTGATTTCAAGAAGGTTTTAGTGTTTTGAATACCTACCGAGTCACTCCCAGTGATGATGATATCATCAACATACACTAGGATGACTACTATACCTTTGGTGCTTGGTGAGGTAAATAGTGTGTGATCAGCCTCGGATTTGCGAAAGCCTTTGTCAAGGAGGATTGTGCTCAGCTTGTGGTACCACGCCCTTGGCGACTGCTTTAGTCCATAGATGGCTTTGTTGAGCTTGAGAACCTTCCCCGGACCAATGGTGTCTTCTAGGCCCGGTGGTGGCCGCATATACACTTCATCTTCGAGCTCGCCTTGTAGGAAGGCGTTCTTCACATCCATTTGCCATAGCTCCCAATCAAGATTTGTGGCAAGAGAGAGAACCACTCGAACAGTGTGAAGTTTGGCCACCGGAGCAAACGTATCAAGATAGTCCTCCCCATACGTTTGCGTGAATCCCCGGGCTACTAGGCGTGCCTTATACCGTTCTATCTCCCCATTGCTCTTATATTTGATTGTGAAGATATACCGAGATGTGACAGCCTTCTTGCCCTTGGGTAAGTCAGCCTCGTCCCATGTGTGATTTTGCACCATGGCCGTATTCTCGGCGTCCACCGCATCTCTCCATACCTTGTGCTGCTTAGCCTCATCATAGGTCTTGGGGATCCAATGCTCATCAATATGGCCAAGAAACACTTGATGCTCTATCGGAAAATGAGCTAAGGTGCACACGGCCTGAATCGGATGAGCAACGGCCATGTTGTTGTAGTACACACGGGTGTTCTTCCAATGACTAGGAGGATACTTGATACGTTGGCTGCGCCTAAGAGGAACTACAGCCCCAGCTTCGGAGTTGGCCCGTCCCGGAGTTATGATTTCCTCAAGCTGTTCGGCCGACTCCTCGGTTGTTTCGGCCGTGATGTCCGCGGGTGACTCCTCAGGCTGCTCAGTATGGTCATCGGCATGTATATCAGGATCAGGCTCAGTGAATGGCTCAGATTGTTCTGGTGATGTTGGTCTGGCTGACTCGGTAGAGATCCTATCATTTTCAAGACCTAGCCGCTCAAGAATTACTCGGAGGTTGCGCGTCCGATCAGATGGAGAGTCGGAGAGATTACGGAGCTCATCCCAATTCTTCTCGTCATAAAAGCCGTGTGTCTCCATGAACTTGACATCACGAGATACTAGAATTCTCCTTGTTGTAGGTTCATAGCACTTATACCCCTTTTGTGTAGTAGAATAGCCAAGAAACATAGCCTTTGTACTCTTTGCATCAAGCTTGTCTCTTAGCTCACCTGGTCGCAAAACATAGCACACACAACCAAACACTCGTAAGTGATCAAATGTAGGTTTGTCATTAGTTAATACCTCAAATGGAGACACATCCTTTAGAATTTTTGTTGGTGTGCGGTTAATAAGATAACAAGCGGCTAGCACAGCATCTCCCCAAAACCTCTTTGGAACCCTTGTGTGAAACATCATAGACCTTGCTACCTCCATCAGATGCCTATTCTTCCTCTCAGCCACTCCATTTTGTTGTGGTGTGTAAGGACAACTAGTTTGGTGAAGAATTCCATGTTTGGCTAGATATTGCTTAAAGGCATGGCTTGTGTACTCTCCACCATTATCTGATCTCAAAATTTTAATCTTGGCATGAAAGTGGTTAGTGACATAATTTTGAAAATTAGTAAAGGCCTCAAGAACTCTATCCTTAGAGGGAAGCAAAGTTATCCAAGTATATTTTGATTTTTCATCAATAAAAGTCACAAAATATTTTTGATTATCTCTAGATAAGCAAGGAGATGTCCAAACATCAGAATGAATTAAATCAAAACATTTTTCATAAATAGTAATAGATTTAGGAAAAACAGCCTTGCAATGTTTACCAAGAATACAAGCCTCACACTCATCATTTTGAAAAGAAACATTAGGAAATATTAAGGATAAAGCTCTTGTGTGAGGGTGTCCTAGCCTAGCATGTAAAATAGAATCACTAGGTTTCATAATAACTGAATTAAAACAAGATACATTAGAAGATAAGTTCAAGTCCTCAAGCACATAGAGGTCATCCTTGGATCCTCCTTGACCAAGAACCTTACTTGTCTCAATATCCTGAAAATGAACATTGTGAGGACCAAATATAGCATAACAATTTAAATCAGTAGTGGCTCTCTTAACTGATAGCAAGTTAGAAGTAAAGTTTGGCATATAAAATGCCTTAGTCTCCTTATCAAATAGTTTCAAGTTCCCAATGCCTTTAACTGGTACTTTCTCACCATTTGCTATTATCACATTACCATTAGCAGGTTTAATATCACTAATTAGCCTAGAATCACTAATCATGTGATGGGATGCACCAGAATCAACTATGAGGGGTTTAATTTTGTTTGAGGCAAGAAACGCCTTACCGGTGGCCTCTTTGATGGCTTTGATGAGCGCATCAAGGTCGGACCGCCTTACCAGCTCGGACGATGCTGCAGCAAGAGCAGTTCCACTGGTCACTTGTTGAGGTTGCTCAGAGATTGATGACCCCCCCATGGCTACTGCTTGATGAGCTCTCGGTGGTCCTCCGCGGTTTGGTCGTCCACCTCGGATGGTACCCGGCGGTGGTGCTAGATGAGGGTGTAGAATCCAGCAGCGGCTCTTGAAGTGACCAAGCTTCTTACAATGCTCACAAAATGGCGGGTTGTTCTTGTCCTCCGGCTTGTAGTAGCCCTTGTTTGCTGATGCCGTCTCAGCTTTGTTAGCGGTCACAAGTTCTCCCTTGCCGCCAAACAATCCCATGGAGCCATGCTCCTTTTGAATTTGGTTACAGACATCATCAAGGCTAGGGAGCTTGTCCGACCGTAGAATATGCTTGATAAGGTCATTGTAGGAGGGGTTCAAGGTCAAGAGAAGGCCGAACACCTTATCTTGTTCACGCCTCTCATTCAGAATGGCCGGATCTATAGTCGCCGGCCGGAGCATCTCTAGTTCAGCCCAAAGGGACCTAAACTTCCCAAAGTGCTTGGTGAACTCCATGTCTTCTTGGTTGAGGTTGTTGATGGCCCTCTTAATCTCAAAAATTCGGTTTACATTTGTAACATTCCCAAAAACATTCTTGAGAGTGTCCCACAAGTCTTTTGCTGTCTCGCAATAAGAGTAAGCTTCAAGTATAGGTGCATCTAGGGAGTTTTGAATGATAGCTAGGACTCCCTGATCTTCTTGAAACCACTTGTTCTTCTCATCGACAAGATCCTTGCCGTCTTTGGTGGTCTCGCCACTAGGAGCTTCGCTCGTCTCAACATGGGACCAAAGTCCTCGGCCGCATAGGGCTGTCTTTGTGGTTCTAGCCCACAGTAAGTAATTCTCTCCCTTGAGAGTAACTGGAACAATGAGAGTTTTGGTAGTTTCCATGGAAAAAGATGAAGAGACCGTTGGTTAAAGCTATTGTCCAACGGTTAAAGAAAGAAGATTCAAGAACAAGAAATTTCAAGAACAAGAAAGAGAATGCGGAAGGGAGTGATGGAGATTTGAGGCAAGAACAGAATCAAATCTGCTCTGATACCATGTAAGTTTGAGAGTAGAGTAATCAAGAGATTATGGAAGAGAGTGAAATCGTGTAAAGAGTGAGGAGAGTGAACGATTGAGAGAGAGAGTGTTGGAGAAAGAGAATAAACTCTTTTCTTACTTTAATTAGAACATACTTACAAACCATATATAGAGCTATACAAAGAGGATATTCTTTCCTAGGGTTCTATGTGCACATTAATGAGAGATAGCGACATCTCCTTATTCCTACATGTGACTAAACCTTTGACTTCCCACTTGCAAGTTGCCTAACGGCTATAATAGAAGGATCTCGATGAAGGGAGATCGTTGGGAGCTCTCCTTAGTGGATTGGGCTTATGAGATACGAGATGGCTTGGTCAGCCCATAGGTTGTCGATCGTACGGACGTCCGTACGGTTGTACGGACGGTGGTGGCCAAGGTGGTGTGCCAAACTCATATTTTGTCCCAAAACAGGCTAACAGCAAGAAAACATTGCTTAGTAGCTGTAAACAGATATGTTAGTGTTTATGGGGTTAAAATGTGTCTTAATCCAATGCAACTAACTAAGTATAAGAGTTTGAGATAGATGTGGAGAGTTTAAAAGCCACTTATACCCATTTTGTCCCAAAACAGGCTAAAAGCAATAAAACATTGCTTAGAAGCTGTAAACAGCTATGTTAGTGTTTATGGGGTTAAAATGTGTCTTAATCCAATGCAACTAACTAATTATAAGAGTTTGAGATAGATGTGGAGAGTTTAAAAGCCACTTATACCCATTTTGTCCCAAAAAAGGCTAAAACCAAGAAAACATTGCTTAGAAGCTGTAAACAGCTATGTTAGTGTTTCTGGGGTTAAAATGTGTCTTAATCCAATGCAACTAACTAATTATAAGAGTTTGAGATAGATGTGGAGAGTTTAAAAGCCACTTATACCCATTTTGTCCCAAAACAGGCTAAAACCAAGAAAACATTGCTTAGAAGCTGTGAACAGCTATGTTAGTGTTTATGGGGTTAAAATGTGTCTTAATCCAATGCAACTAACTAATGATAAGTGTTTGAGATAGTTTGAGATAGATGTGGAGAGTTTCAAACTCACTTATACCCATTTTGTCCCAAAACAGGCTAAAACCAAGAAAACAGTGCTTAGAAGCTGTAAACAGCTATGTTAGTGTTTATGTGGTTAAAATGTGTCTTAATCCAATGCAACTAACTAATTATAAGAGTTTGAGATAGATGTGGAGAGTTTAAAAGCCACTTACACCCATTTTGTCCCAAAACAGGCTAAAACCAAGAAAACATTGCTTAGAAGCTGTAAACAGCTATGTTAGTGTTTATGGGGTTAAAATGTGTCTTAATCCAATGCAACTAACTAATTATAAGAGTTTCAGATAGATGTGGAGAGTTTAAAAGCCACTTATACCCATTTTTTCCCAAAACAGGCTAAACCAAGAAAACATTGCTTAGAAGCTGTAAACAGCTATGTTGGTGTTTCTGGGGTTAAAATGTGTCTTAATCCAATGCAACTAACTAATTATAAGAGTTTGAGATAGATGTGGAGAGTTTAAAAGCCACCTATACCCATTTTTTCCCAAAACAGGCTAACAGCAAGAAAACATTGCTTAGAAGCTGTAAACAGCTATGTTAGTGTTTCTGGGGTTAAAATGTGTCTTAATCCAATGCAACTAACTAATTATAAGAGTTTGAGATAGATGTGGAGAGTTTAAAAGCCACTTATACCCATTTTGTCCTAAAACAGGCTAAAACCAAGAAAACATTGCTTAGAAGCTGTAAACAGCTATGTTAGTGTTTCTGGGGTTAAAATGTGTCTTAATCCAATGCAACTAACTAATTATAAGATGTGGAGAGTTTAAAAACATGGCTTAGAAGCTGTAAACAGCTATGTTAGTGTTTCTGGGGTTAAAATGTGTCTTAATCCAATGCAACTAACTAATTATAAGAGTTTAAGATAGATGTGGAGAGTTTAAAAGCCACTTATTCCCATTTTGTCCCAAAACAGGCTAAAACCAAGAAAACATTGCTTAGAAGCTGTAAACAGCTATGTTAGTGTTTATGGGGTTAAAATGTGTCTTAATCCAATGCAACTAACTAATTATAAGAGTTTAAGATAGATGTGGAGAGTTTAAAAGCCACTTATTCCCATTTTGTCCCAAAACAGGCTAAAACCAAGAAAACATTGCTTAGAAGCTGTAAACAGCTATGTTAGTGTTTATGGGGTTAAAATGTGTCTTAATCCAATGCAACTAACTAATGATAAGTGTTTGAGATAGTTTGAGATAGATGTGGAGAGTTTCAAACCCACTTATACCCATTTTGTCCCAAAACAGGCTAAAACCAAGAAAACATTGCTTAGAAGCTGTAAACAGCTATGTTAGTGTTTATGGGGTTAAAATGTGTCTTAATCCAATGCAACTAACTAATTATAAGAGTTTAAGATAGATGTGGAGAGTTTAAAAGCCACTTATTCCCATTTTGTCCCAAAACAGGCTAAAACCAAGAAAACATTGCTTAGAAGCTGTGAACAGCTATGTTAGTGTTTATGGGGTTAAAATGTGTCTTAATCCAATGCAACTAACTAATGATAAGTGTTTGAGATAGTTTGAGATAGATGTGGAGAGTTTCAAACCCACTTATACCCATTTTGTCCCAAAACAGGCTAAAACCAAGAAAACAGTGCTTAGAAGCTGTAAACAGCTATGTTAGTGTTTATGTGGTTAAAATGTGTCTTAATCCAATGCAACTAACTAATTATAAGAGTTTGAGATAGATGTGGAAAGTTTAAAAGCCACTTATACCCATTTTGTCCCAAAACAGGCTAAAACCAAGAAAACATTGCTTAGAAGCTGTAAACAGCTATGTTAGTGTTTCTGGGGTTAAAATGTGTCTTAATCCAATGCAACTAACTAATTATAAGATGTGGAGAGTTTAAAAACATTGCTTAGAAGCTGTAAACAGCTATGTTAGTAATTCTGGGGTTAAAATGTGTCTTAATCCAATGCAACTAACTAATTATAAGACTTTGAGATAGATGTGGAGAGTTTAAAAGCCACTTATTCCCATTTTGTCCCAAAACAGGCTAAAACCAAGAAAACATTGCTTAGAAGCTGTGAACAGCTATGTTAGTGTTTATGGGGTTAAAATGTGTCTTGATCCAATGCAACGAACTAATGATAAGTGTTTGAGATAGTTTGAGATAGATGTGGAGAGTTTCAAACCCACTTATACCCATTTTGTCCCAAAACAGGCTAAAACCAAGAAAACAGTGCTTAGAAGCTGTAAACAGCTATGTTAGTGTTTATGTGGTTAAAATGTGTCTTAATCCAATGCAACTAACTAATTATAAGAGTTTGAGATAGATGTGGAAAGTTTAAAAGCCACTTATACCCATTTTGTCCCAAAACAGGCTAAAACCAAGAAAACATTGCTTAGAAGCTGTAAACAGCTATGTTAGTGTTTCTGGGATTAAAATGTGTCTTAATCCAATGCAACTAACTAATTATAAGAGTTTGAGATAGATGTGGAGAGTTTAAAAGCCACTTATTCCCATTTTGTCCCAAAACAGGCTAAAACCAAGAAAACATTGCTTAGAAGCTGTAAACAGCTATGTTAGTGTTTCTGGGGTTAAAAATGTGTCTTAATCCAAAGCAACTAACTAATTATAAGAGTTTGAGATAGATGTGGAGAGTTTAAAAGCCACTTATACCCATTTTGTCCCAAAACAGGCTAACAGCAAGAAAACATTGCTTAGTAGCTGTAAACAGATATGTTAGTGTTTATGGTGTAAGTTTTAAATTAGAGAGATTTGAGAGTAACTAAGAATAGAGATCGGATAGAGAAGGGAAGAGAGTAGGCGCATGGAGAGAATTGGAGAAAGAGATATTTTCTCTTCTTACTTTATTAGTAACCTAGTTACATCCTTATTATAGTCATACATACAAGAATATTCCTCTAAGATGCTATACACATTTACAAATGGAGATAGTGACACCTCCTTAATCACAACATGTGATCTTCCTTTCCCTTCCACTTGCACAGCTTGTCAACGGTTATGAAGGAGGAAGGATCTCGAAGGCTTGTGACCGTTGGAGGCTCTCACTGATGGGCTGGACCTGATATTCTCGATGGTTGTACGGACGGCCCACTTTGATAACAGTACGGACGTCCGTACGGCCGTACGGACGGTGGTGTCCCATTTCAGACTCCCCCTCAAGCTTGACTAAGGCCATGGATCAAGCTTGACTAAATGGGCACCCACCTCATTAAAAACCTTAGTATAGAAAACCACTTGGGAAAAACTATACACAAGGGAAAAAGAGTGTAGGTGTCGATTTAGGATCTCATGGCCGAGTAAGGTCTATGAGGCCAAGCTTCGAGTGAATGTATTCACACACTTGTGGGCTTGCTGCTTTGGTGAGGATGTCAGCCAGTTGTTCTTTGCTTTCGGTATGACATGGTAGGACAACCCCAAGCTTGATTTGCTCTCTAACTTTATGACAATCGACTTCAATATGCTTGGTTCTCTCATGAAACACTGAATTGGTGGCGATATGGATGGCGGCTTCATTATCACAATGCATAGTGATTGGTTTCGGTGATTCAATTCCAAGATCCTTGAGGAGTGCCTTTAACCACATCAGTTCCGTTGTTAGTTTCCTCATAGCTCTATACTCGGACTCCGCACTTGAAAGTGATACGACCTTTTGCTTCTTGCTCTTCCAAGTGACCAAGTTACCACCAAGGAACGTGCAGTAGCCTGTAGTTGAGCGGCGGTCCTCTCGATCTCCGGCATAGTCAGCATCGCAATAGCCCACTAGTTCGGTGTTCTTATTGCGTCCCATCCAAATGCCTTGTCCCGGTGAGCCTTTGATGTACTTGAGGATTCGTGTCACCATGTTCCAATGATGGATCGTTGGGTTCTTCATATGCTGGCTGGCCTGGTTCACAGCAAAACAAATATCAGGTCGTGTGATCGTTAAGTAGATAAGCTTACCTACTAGGCGCCGGTATAGGCTAACGTCCTTGAACGGAGCTGTATCAAGCTCCCCCTGTCCTCCGGCCTTGTAGTTCTCTTCAAGGGGTGTAGACACCGCTTTTGAACCTAATTTTCCTGTTTCACTCAACAAGTCAAGTGCATATTTCCTTTGTGACAAGAATAGACCTTTATCCGATCTGTAAACTTCTATCCCAAGAAAATATTTCAACTCTCCAAGGTCTTTAATATCAAAAACTGATTTCAAAAAGGTTTTAGTGGTTTGAATACCTACCGAGTCACTTCCAGTGATGATGATATCATCAACATACACTAGAATGACTATTATACCTTTTGTGCTTGTTAGCGTGAATAGAGTATGATCAGCCTCGGATTTTCGGAATCCTTTGTCAAGGAGAGTGGTGCTTAGCTTGTGGTACCATGCTCTTGGAGACTGTTTTAGGCCATAGATTGCTTTGTTGAGTTTTAACACCTTGCCCGGACTAATGGTGTCTTCTAAGCCCGGTGGTGGCCGCATATACACTTCGTCTTCAAGCTCTCCTTGCAAGAAGGCGTTCTTAACATCCATTTGCCAAAGTTCCCAATCGAGGTTGGTGGCAAGAGAGAGAACGACTCGAACGGTGTGAAGCTTGGCCACCGGAGCAAACGTATCAAGATAGTCCTCCCCATACGTTTGTGTGAATCCTCGTGCAACAAGCCGGGCTTTGTAGCGTTCGATCTCACCATTGCTCTTGTATTTGATGGTGAAGATATAACGCGAGGTAACGGCCTTCTTGCCGTTGGGCAAATCGGCTTCATCCCACGTACGGTTTTGGACCATGGCCGTGTTTTCAGCGTTGATCGCATCTTGCCATTCCTTGTGGTCCTTGGCCTCAGCATAGGTCTGGGGAATCCAGTTCGCATCAATGTGGCCAAGAAAGACTTGATGATCAATCGGGAGATGAGCAAGTGAACATACGGCCTGAATTGGGTGCGCGACGGCCATGTTGTTGTAGTACACTCGAGTGTTCGTCCAGTTGTTGGGGTGAAACTTGATGCGCTGACTTCGTCGGAGAGGAACGATAGGCCCAGCCTCGGACTCAGCACTGACTGGAACTTCCGGTTCCGTGAATGGTACTGTGTCCGTGTCCGTGTCCGTGTCCGTGTCCGTGGTACCGTGTCCGTGTCCGTGTCCGTGTCCGTGTCCATGTCCGTGTCCGTGTCCGTGTCCGTGTCCATGTCCATGTCCGTGTCCGTGTCCGTGTCCGTGTCCGTGTCCGTGTCCGGAGTCCGCGGTACCATGATCTTCCATAGATGTTTCTGGTGCATTTGGCTCGACAGGAACAGGATCAGTAGATGGGACAGAAGGTTCAGTTGGCTCGGCAGGATCATTGGCGGCCCGATCGTTTTCAATGCCTAGCCGCTCAAGGATGACACGTAGGTTCCGCGTTCGATCCGATGGGGTGGTTGATAGGTTACGTAGTTCATCCCAGTTGGGCTCGTCATAGAATCCTTTTGTCTCCACAAACTTGACATCACGAGATATGAGAACTCTCCTTGTCGCCGGATCATAGCACTTATAGCCCTTTTGTGTTGTGGAGTAGCCGATAAACATGCTCTTAACACTCTTGGCATCGAGTTTGTCTCGTAGTTCACCTGGTCGCAACACATAACAAACACAACCAAACACCCTTAGATGGTCAAATGTAGGTTTAGCCTTGTTTAATACCTCAAATGGGGATATGTCATTAAGGATCTTCGTTGGTGTGCGATTAATAAGGTAACAGGCCGCAAGGACAGCATCACCCCAAAAGCGCTTTGGAACCGTTGTATGGAACATCATAGACCTTGCAACCTCCATGAGATGCCTATTCTTCCTCTCAGCCACTCCATTTTGTTGTGGTGTGTATGGGCAACTAGTTTGGTGAAGAATTCCATGTTTGGCTAGATGTTGTTTAAAGGCATGACTTGTGTACTCTCCACCATTATCTGATCTCAAAATTTTAATCTTTGCATGATAGTGGTTAGTAACATAATTTTGGAAATTAGTAAAGGCCTCAAGAACTCTATCCTTAGAAGGGAGTAAGGTCAACCAAGTATATTTCGATTTTTCATCAATAAAAATAACAAAATACTTTTGATTTTCTCTAGAAAGGCAAGGAGATGTCCAAACATCAGAATGGACTAAATCAAAACAGTTTTCATACATAGTAATAGATTTAGGAAAAACAGCTTTGCAATGTTTACCAAGGATACAAGCCTCACATTCATCATTTTTAAAAGAAATACTAGGAAACATCAAGGTTAAGGCTCTAGTGTGAGGATGTCCTAATCTAGCATGAAGAATAGAGTCATTAGGTTTAACAACAACCGATTTAAAACAAGATGCAGAAGTAGAAGATAGATTCAAGTCCTCAAGCACATAGAGATCATCCTTAGAACCTCCTTGTCCAAGAACTTTACTTGTTTCAATATCCTGAAAATGAACCTTGTTAGGACTAAATATTGCATAACAATTCAAATCAGTGGTAGCTCTCTTAACGGATAGTAAATTTGATGTGAAAGTTGGCATATAAAAAGCCTTGGTTACTTTGTCAAACAATTTCAAATTTCCTACACCTTTAACCGGTACCTTCTCGCCATTAGCTATAACAACATTACCATTTGCCGGTGTAATATCACTTATTAATCTAGAATCACTAATCATGTGATGAGATGCACCGGAATCAACAATAAGAGGTTTAGTTTTGTTTAGGGCGAGAAAAGATTTACCGGAGGCCTCCTTGAGGGCTTTGATGAGCGCATCAAGGTCGGACTTCCTCACCAGCTCGGAGGACGCCGTGAGTGCAGTAGCTTGTTGGGATGGTTCGGTTGGTGTTTCTCCCATTACAGCGGCTTGATGGGCTCTTGGTGGTCCTCCACGGTTTGGTCCTCCACGGCGAAGGTGTGGGTGAAGGATCCAGCAGCGGCTCTTGAAGTGACCCACTTTCTTACAATGTTCACATACTGGTGGATTCTTGTCGTCCGGCTTGTAGTATCCTCGGTTAGCCGATGCCATTTCCACCTTGTTGACAGTTATTAACTCCCCTTTGCCTCCGAATAGCCCCATGGAACCATGTTCCTTTTGAATTTGGTTACATACGTCGTCTAGGCTAGGAAGCTTGTCAGATCGTAGGATATGCTTGATAAGGTCGTTGTAGGAGGGGTTCAACGTTAAGAGTAAGCCGAACACTTTATCTTGTTCACGCCTTTCGTTCAAGATGGCTGGATCTACGGTCGCCGGCCGGAGCATCTCTAGTTCAGCCCAAAGTGACCTAAACTTTCCAAAGTGTTTAGTGAACTCCATGTCTTCCTGGTTGAGATTGTTGATGGTTCTCTTAATCTCGAAGATCCGGTTCACGTTAGTAACATTTCCAAAGACATTCTTAAGAGTGTCCCATAAGTCCTTTGCAGTTTCGCAATAGGAGTAAGCTTCAAGGATGGGGGCATCTAGGGAGTTTTGAATAATGGCTAGGACTCCTTGGTCTTCTTGAAACCACTTGTTCCTTTCGTCTGCGACAAGATCCTTGTCGTCTTTGGTGGCCTCGCCACTTGGAGCCTCACTCGCTTCAACATGGGACCAAAGTCCTCGGCCGCATAGGGCTGTCTTCGTGGTTCTAGCCCACAGTAAGTAGTTCTCTCCCTTGAGAGTAACCGGAACAATCATAGTTTTGGTGTTTTCCATGATGAATTCGGTGGTTTAGGTGTTTACCCAACGGTTAAAAGAAATTTTGGGAACAAAGAGATTTGAAAGCACAAGATAGAGAGAATGCGGAAGATTGTGATGGAGATGAAGTCAAAGAACAGGAACAATCTGCTCTGATACCATGTAAGTTTTAAATTAGAGAGATTTGAGAGTAACTAAGAATAGAGATCGGATAGAGAAGGGAAGAGAGTAGGCGCATGGAGAGAATTGGAGAAAGAGATATTTTCTCTTCTTACTTTATTAGTAACCTAGTTACATCCTTATTATAGTCATACATACAAGAATATTCCTCTAAGATGCTATACACATTTACAAATGGAGATAGTGACACCTCCTTAATCACAACATGTGATCTTCCTTTCCCTTCCACTTGCACAGCTTGTCAACGGTTATGAAGGAGGAAGGATCTCGAAGGCTTGTGACCGTTGGAGGCTCTCACTGATGGGCTGGACCTGATATTCTCGATGGTTGTACGGACGGCCCACTTTGATAACAGTACGGACGTCCGTACGGCCGTACGGACGGTGGTGTCCCATTTCAGATATGGGGTTAAAATGTGTCTTAATCCAATGCAACTAACTAAGTATAAGAGTTTGAGATAGATGTGGAGAGTTTAAAAGCCACTTATACCCATTTTGTCCCAAAACAGGCTAAAAGCAATAAAACATTGCTTAGAAGCTGTAAACAGCTATGTTGATGTTTATGGGGTTAAAATGTGTCTTAATCCAATGCAACTAACTAATTATAAGAGTTTGAGATAGATGTGGAGAGTTTAAAAGCCACTTATACCCATTTTGTCCCAAAACAGGCTAAAACCAAGAAAACATTGCTTAGAAGCTGTAAACAGCTATGTTAGTGTTTCTGGGGTTAAAATGTGTCTTAATCCAATGCAACTAACTAATTATAAGAGTTTGAGATAGATGTGGAGAGTTTAAAAGCCACTTATACCCATTTTGTCCCAAAACAGGCTAAAACCAAGAAAACATTGCTTAGAAGCTGTGAACAGCTATGTTAGTGTTTATGGGGTTAAAATGTGTCTTAATCCAATGCAACTAACTAATGATAAGTGTTTGAGATAGTTTGAGATAGATGTGGAGAGTTTCAAACTCACTTATACCCATTTTGTCCCAAAACAGGCTAAAACCAAGAAAACAGTGCTTAGAAGCTGTAAACAGCTATGTTAGTGTTTATGTGGTTAAAATGTGTCTTAATCCAATGCAACTAACTAATTATAAGAGTTTGAGATAGATGTGGAAAGTTTAAAAGCCACTTATACCCATTTTGTCCCAAAACAGGCTAAAACCAAGAAAATATTGCTTAGAAGCTGTAAACAGCTATGTTAGTGTTTCTAGGGTTAAATTGTGTCTTAATCCAATGCAACTAACTAATTATAAGATGTGGAGAGTTTAAAAACATTGCTTAGAAGCTGTAAACAGCTATGTTAGTGTTTCTGGGGTTAAAATGTGTCTTAATCCAATGCAACTAACTAATTATAAGACTTTGAGATAGATGTGGAGAGTTTAAAAGCCACTTATTCCCATTTTGTCCCAAAACAGGCTAACAGCAAGAAAACATTGCTTAGTAACTGTAAACAGATATGTTAGTGTTTATGGGGTTAAAATGTGTCTTAATCCAATGCAACTAACTAAGTATAAGAGTTTGAGATAGATGTGGAGAGTTTAAAAGCCACTTATACCCATTTTGTCCCAAAACAGGCTAAAAGCAATAAAACATTGCTTAGAAGCTGTAAACAGCTATGTTAGTGTTTATGGGGTTAAAATGTGTCTTAATCCAATGCAACTAACTAATTATAAGAGTTTGAGATAGATGTGGAGAGTTTAAAAGCCACTTATACCCATTTTGTCCCAAAAAAGGCTAAAACCAAGAAAACATTGCTTAGAAGCTGTAAACAGCTATGTTAGTGTTTCTGGGGTTAAAATGTGTCTTAATCCAATGCAACTAACTAATTATAAGAGTTTGAGATAGATGTGGAGAGTTTAAAAGCCACTTACACCCATTTTGTCCCAAAACAGGCTAAAACCAAGAAAAACATTGCTTAGAAGCTGTAAACAGCTATGTTAGTGTTTATGGGGTTAAAATGTGTCTTAATCCAATGCAACTAACTAATTATAAGAGTTTCAGATAGATGTGGAGAGTTTAAAAGCCACTTATACCCATTTTGTCCCAAAACAGGCTAAAACCAAGAAAACATTGCTTAGAAGCTGTAAACAGCTATGTTAGTGTTTCTGGGGTTAAAATGTGTCTTAATCCAATGCAACTAACTAATTATAAGAGTTTGAGATAGATGTGGAGAGTTTAAAAGCCACTTATACCCATTTTGTCCCAAAACAGGCTAAAACCAAGAAAACATTGCTTAGAAGCTGTGAACAGCTATGTTAGTGTTTATGGGGTTAAAATGTGTCTTAATCCAATGCAACTAACTAATGATAAGTGTTTGAGATAGTTTGAGATAGATGTGGAGAGTTTCAAACTCACTTATACCCATTTTGTCCCAAAACAGGCTAAAACCAAGAAAACAGTGCTTAGAAGCTGTAAACAGCTATGTTAGTGTTTATGTGGTTAAAATGTGTCTTAATCCAATGCAACTAACTAATTATAAGAGTTTGAGATAGATGTGGAAAGTTTAAAAGCCACTTATACCCATTTTGTCCCAAAACAGGCTAAAACCAAGAAAATATTGCTTAGAAGCTGTAAACAGCTATGTTAGTGTTTCTAGGGTTAAATTGTGTCTTAATCCAATGCAACTAACTAATTATAAGATGTGGAGAGTTTAAAAACATTGCTTAGAAGCTGTAAACAGCTATGTTAGTGTTTCTGGGGTTAAAATGTGTCTTAATCCAATGCAACTAACTAATTATAAGACTTTGAGATAGATGTGGAGAGTTTAAAAGCCACTTATTCCCATTTTGTCCCTAAACAGGCTAAAACCAAGAAAACATTGCTTAGAAGCTGTGAACAGCTATGTTAGTGTTTATGGGGTTAAAATGTGTCTTAATCCAATGCAACGAACTAATGATAAGTGTTTGAGATAGTTTGAGATAGATGTGGAGAGTTTCAAACCCACTTATACCCATTTTGTCCCAAAACAGGCTAAAACCAAGAAAACAGTGCTTAGAAGCTGTAAACAGCTATGTTAGTGTTTATGTGGTTAAAATGTGTCTTAATCCAATGCAACTAACTAATTATAAGAGTTTGAGATAGATGTGGAAAGTTTAAAAGCCACTTATACCCATTTTGTCCCAAAACAGGCTAAAACCAAGAAAACATTGCTTAGAAGCTGTAAACAGCTATGTTAGTGTTTCTGGGGTTAAAATGTGTCTTAATCCAATGCAACTAACTAATTATAAGAGTTTGAGATAGATGTGGAGAGTTTAAAAGCCACTTATTCCCATTTTGTCCCAAAACAGGCTAAAACCAAGAAAACATTGCTTAGAAGCTGTAAACAGCTATGTTAGTGTTTCTGGGGTTAAAAATGTGTCTTAATCCAAAGCAACTAACTAATTATAAGAGTTTGAGATAGATGTGGAGAGTTTAAAAGCCACTTATACCCATTTTGTCCCAAAACAGGCTAACAGCAAGAAAACATTGCTTAGTAGCTGTAAACAGATATGTTAGTGTTTATGGGGTTAAAATGTGTCTTAATCCAATGCAACTAACTAAGTATAAGAGTTTGAGATAGATGTGGAGAGTTTAAAAGCCACTTATACCCATTAAGTCCCAAAACAGGCTAAAAGCAATAAAACATTGCTTAGAAGCTGTAAACAGCTATGTTAGTGTTTATGGGGTTAAAATGTGTCTTAATCCAATGCAACTAACTAATTATAAGAGTTTGAGATAGATGTGGAGAGTTTAAAAGCCACTTATACCCATTTTGTCCCAAAAAAGGCTAAAACCAAGAAAACATTGCTTAGAAGCTGTAAACAGCTATGTTAGTGTTTCTGGGGTTAAAATGTGTCTTAATCCAATGCAACTAACTAATTATAAGAGTTTGAGATAGATGTGGAGAGTTTAAAAGCCACTTACACCCATTTTGTCCCAAAACAGGCTAAAACCAAGAAAAACATTGCTTAGAAGCTGTAAACAGCTATGTTAGTGTTTATGGGGTTAAAATGTGTCTTAATCCAATGCAACTAACTAATTATAAGAGTTTCAGATAGATGTGGAGAGTTTAAAAGCAACTTATACCCATTTTGTCCCAAAACAGGCTAAACCAAGAAAACATTGCTTAGAAGCTGTAACAGCTATGTTAGTGTTTATGGGGTTAAAATGTGTCTTAATCCAATGCAACTAACTAATTATAAGAGTTTGAGATAGATGTGGAGAGTTTAAAAGCCACTTATACCCATTTTTTCCCAAAACAGGCTAACAGCAAGAAAACATTGCTTAGAAGCTGTAAACAGCTATGTTAGTGTTTCTGGGGTTAAAATGTGTCTTAATCCAATGCAACTAACTAATTATAAGAGTTTGAGATAGATGTGGAGAGTTTAAAAGCCACTTATACCCATTTTGTCCTAAAACAGGATAAAACCAAGAAAACATTGCTTAGAAGCTGTAAACAGCTATGTTAGTGTTTCTGGGGTTAAAATGTGTCTTAATCCAATGCAACTAACTAATTATAAGATGTGGAGAGTTTAAAAACATGGCTTAGAAGCTGTAAACAGCTATGTTAGTGTTTCTGGGGTTAAAATGTGTCTTAATCCAATGCAACTAACTAATTATAAGAGTTTAAGATAGATGTGGAGAGTTTAAAAGCCACTTGTTCCCATTTTGTCCCAAAACAGGCTAAAACCAAGAAAACATTGCTTAGAAGCTGTAAACAGCTATGTTAGTGTTTATGGGGTTAAAATGTGTCTTAATCCAATGCAACTAACTAATTATAAGAGTTTAAGATAGATGTGGAGAGTTTAAAAGCCACTTTTTCCCATTTTGTCCCAAAACAGGCTAAAACCAAGAAAACATTGCTTAGAAGCTGTAAACAGCTATGTTAGTGTTTATGGGGTTAAAATGTGTCTTAATCCAATGCAACTAACTAATTATAAGAGTTTAAGATAGATGTGGAGAGTTTAAAAGCCACTTATTCCCATTTTGTCCCAAAACAGGCTAAAACCAAGAAAACATTGCTTAGAAGCTGTGAACAGCTATGTTAGTGTTTATGGGGTTAAAATGTGTCTTAATCCAATGCAACTAACTAATGATAAGTGTTTGAGATAGTTTGAGATAGATGTGGAGAGTTTCAAACCCACTTATACCCATTTTGTCCCAAAACAGGCTAAAACCAAGAAAACATTGCTTAGAAGCTGTAAACAGCTATGTTAGTGTTTATGGGGTTAAAATGTGTCTTAATCCAATGCAACTAACTAATTATAAGAGTTTAAGATAGATGTGGAGAGTTTAAAAGCCACTTATTCCCATTTTGTCCCAAAACAGGCTAAAACCAAGAAAACATTGCTTAGAAGCTGTGAACAGCTATGTTAGTGTTTATGGGGTTAAAATGTGTCTTAATCTAATGCAACTAACTAATTATAAGAGTTTGAGATAGATGTGGAGAGTTTAAAAGCCACTTACACCCATTTTGTCCCAAAACAGGCTAAAACCAAGAAAAACATTGCTTAGAAGCTGTAAACAGCTATGTTAGTGTTTATGGGGTTAAAATGTGTCTTAATCCAATGCAACTAACTAATTATAAGAGTTTCAGATAGATGTGGAGAGTTTAAAAGCAACTTATACCCATTTTGTCCCAAAACAGGCTAAACCAAGAAAACATTGCTTAGAAGCTGTAACAGCTATGTTAGTGTTTATGGGGTTAAAATGTGTCTTAATCCAATGCAACTAACTAATTATAAGAGTTTGAGATAGATGTGGAGAGTTTAAAAGCCACTTATACCCATTTTTTCCCAAAACAGGCTAACAGCAAGAAAACATTGCTTAGAAGCTGTAAACAGCTATGTTAGTGTTTCTGGGGTTAAAATGTGTCTTAATCCAATGCAACTAACTAATTATAAGAGTTTGAGATAGATGTGGAGAGTTTAAAAGCCACTTATACCCATTTTGTCCTAAAACAGGCTAAAACCAAGAAAACATTGCTTAGAAGCTGTAAACAGCTATGTTAGTGTTTCTGGGGTTAAAATGTGTCTTAATCCAATGCAACTAACTAATTATAAGATGTGGAGAGTTTAAAAACATGGCTTAGAAGCTGTAAACAGCTATGTTAGTGTTTCTGGGGTTAAAATGTGTCTTAATCCAATGCAACTAACTAATTATAAGAGTTTAAGATAGATGTGGAGAGTTTAAAAGCCACTTGTTCCCATTTTGTCCCAAAACAGGCTAAAACCAAGAAAACATTGCTTAGAAGCTGTAAACAGCTATGTTAGTGTTTATGGGGTTAAAATGTGTCTTAATCCAATGCAACTAACTAATTATAAGAGTTTAAGATAGATGTGGAGAGTTTAAAAGCCACTTTTTCCCATTTTGTCCCAAAACAGGCTAAAACCAAGAAAACATTGCTTAGAAGCTGTAAACAGCTATGTTAGTGTTTATGGGGTTAAAATGTGTCTTAATCCAATGCAACTAACTAATTATAAGAGTTTAAGATAGATGTGGAGAGTTTAAAAGCCACTTATTCCCATTTTGTCCCAAAACAGGCTAAAACCAAGAAAACATTGCTTAGAAGCTGTGAACAGCTATGTTAGTGTTTATGGGGTTAAAATGTGTCTTAATCCAATGCAACTAACTAATGATAAGTGTTTGAGATAGTTTGAGATAGATGTGGAGAGTTTCAAACCCACTTATACCCATTTTGTCCCAAAACAGGCTAAAACCAAGAAAACATTGCTTAGAAGCTGTAAACAGCTATGTTAGTGTTTATGGGGTTAAAATGTGTCTTAATCCAATGCAACTAACTAATTATAAGAGTTTAAGATAGATGTGGAGAGTTTAAAAGCCACTTATTCCCATTTTGTCCCAAAACAGGCTAAAACCAAGAAAACATTGCTTAGAAGCTGTGAACAGCTATGTTAGTGTTTATGGGGTTAAAATGTGTCTTAATCTAATGCAACGAACTAATGATAAGTGTTTGAGATAGTTTGAGATAGATGTGGAGAGTTTCAAACCCACTTATACCCATTTTGTCCCAAAACAGGCTAAAACCAAGAAAACAGTGCTTAGAAGCTGTAAACAGCTATGTTAGTGTTTATGTGGTTAAAATGTGTCTTAATCCAATGCAACTAACTAATTATAAGAGTTTCAGATAGATGTGGAGAGTTTAAAAGCCACTTATACCCATTTTGTCTCAAAACAGACTAAAACCAAGAAAACATTGCTTAGAAGCTGTAAACAGCTATGTTAGTGTTTCTGGGGTTAAAATGTGTCTTAATCCAATGCAACTAACTAATTATAAGATGTGGAGAGTTTAAAAACATTGCTTAGAAGCTGTAAATAGCTATGTTAGTGTTTCTGGGGTTAAAATGTGTCTTAATCCAATGCAACTAACTAATTATAAGAGTTTGAGATAGATGTGGAGAGTTTAAAAGCCACTTATTCCCATTTTGTCCCAAAACAGGCTAAAACCAAGAAAACATTGCTTAGAAGCTGTAAACAGCTATGTTAGTGTTTCTGGGGTTAAAAATGTGTCTTAATCCAATGCAACTAACTAATTATAAGAGTTTGAGATAGATGTGGAGAGTTTAAAAGCCACTTATACCCATTTTGTCCCAAAACAGGCTAACAGCAAGAAAACATTGCTTAGTAGCTGTAAACAGATATGTTAGTGTTTATGGGGTTAAAATGTGTCTTAATCCAATGCAACTAACTAAGTATAAGAGTTTGAGATAGATGTGGAGAGTTTAAAAGCCACTTATACCCATTAAGTCCCAAAACAGGCTAAAAGCAATAAAACATTGCTTAGAAGCTGTAAACAGCTATGTTAGTGTTTATGGGGTTAAAATGTGTCTTAATCCAATGCAACTAACTAATTATAAGAGTTTTAGATAGATGTGGAGAGTTTAAAAGCCACTTATACCCATTTTGTCCCAAAAAAGGCTAAAACCAAGAAAACATTGCTTAGAAGCTGTAAACAGCTATGTTAGTGTTTCTGGGGTTAAAATGTGTCTTAATCCAATGCAACTAACTAATTATAAGAGTTTGAGATAGATGTGGAGAGTTTAAAAGCCACTTACACCCATTTTGTCCCAAAACAGGCTAAAACCAAGAAAAACATTGCTTAGAAGCTGTAAACAGCTATGTTAGTGTTTATGGGGTTAAAATGTGTCTTAATCCAATGCAACTAACTAATTATAAGAGTTTCAGATAGATGTGGAGAGTTTAAAAGCAACTTATACCCATTTTGTCCCAAAACAGGCTAAACCAAGAAAACATTGCTTAGAAGCTGTAACAGCTATGTTAGTGTTTATGGGGTTAAAATGTGTCTTAATCCAATGCAACTAACTAATTATAAGAGTTTGAGATAGATGTGGAGAGTTTAAAAGCCACTTATACCCATTTTTTCCCAAAACAAGCTAACAGCAAGAAAACATTGCTTAGAAGCTGTAAACAGCTATGTTAGTGTTTCTGGGGTTAAAATGTGTCTTAATCCAATGCAACTAACTAATTATAAGAGTTTGAGATAGATGTGGAGAGTTTAAAAGCCACTTATACCCATTTTGTCCTAAAACAGGCTAAAACCAAGAAAACATTGCTTAGAAGCTGTAAACAGCTATGTTAGTGTTTCTGGGGTTAAAATGTGTCTTAATCCAATGCAACTAACTAATTATAAGATGTGGAGAGTTTAAAAACATGGCTTAGAAGCTGTAAACAGCTATGTTAGTGTTTCTGGGGTTAAAATGTGTCTTAATCCAATGCAACTAACTAATTATAAGAGTTTAAGATAGATGTGGAGAGTTTAAAAGCCACTTATTCCCATTTTGTCCCAAAACAGGCTAAAACCAAGAAAACATTGCTTAGAAGCTGTAAACAGCTATGTTAGTGTTTATGGGGTTAAAATGTGTCTTAATCCAATGCAACTAACTAATTATAAGAGTTTAAGATAGATGTGGAGAGTTTAAAAGCCACTTTTTCCCATTTTGTCCCAAAACAGGCTAAAACCAAGAAAACATTGCTTAGAAGCTGTAAACAGCTATGTTAGTGTTTATGGGGTTAAAATGTGTCTTAATCCAATGCAACTAACTAATTATAAGAGTTTAAGATAGATGTGGAGAGTTTAAAAGCCACTTATTCCCATTTTGTCCCTAAACAGGCTAAAACCAAGAAAACATTGCTTAGAAGCTGTGAACAGCTATGTTAGTGTTTATGGGGTTAAAATGTGTCTTAATCCAATGCAACTAACTAATGATAAGTGTTTGAGATAGTTTGAGATAGATGTGGAGAGTTTCAAACCCACTTATACCCATTTTGTCCCAAAACAGGCTAAAACCAAGAAAACATTGCTTAGAAGCTGTAAACAGCTATGTTAGTGTTTATGGGGTTAAAATGTGTCTTAATCCAATGCAACTAACTAATTATAAGAGTTTAAGATAGATGTGGAGAGTTTAAAAGCCACTTATTCCCATTTTGTCCCAAAACAGGCTAAAACCAAGAAAACATTGCTTAGAAGCTGTGAATAGCTATGTTAGTGTTTATGGGGTTAAAATGTGTCTTAATCTAATGCAACGAACTAATGATAAGTGTTTGAGATAGTTTGAGATAGATGTGGAGAGTTTCAAACCCACTTATACCCATTTTGTCCCAAAACAGGCTAAAACCAAGAAAACAGTGCTTAGAAGCTGTAAACAGCTATGTTAGTGTTTATGTGGTTAAAATGTGTCTTAATCCAATGCAACTAACTAATTATAAGAGTTTGAGATAGATGTGGAAAGTTTAAAAGCCACTTATACCCATTTTGTCTCAAAACAGGCTAAAACCAAGAAAACATTGCTTAGAAGCTGTAAACAGCTATGTTAGTGTTTCTGGGGTTAAAATGTGTCTTAATCCAATGCAACTAACTAATTATAAGATGTGGAGAGTTTAAAAACATTGCTTAGAAGCTGTAAACAGCTATGTTAGTGTTTCTGGGGTTAAAATGTGTCTTAATCCAATGCAACTAACTAATTATAGGAGTTTGAGATAGATGTGGAGAGTTTAAAAGCCACTTATTCCCATTTTGTCCCAAAACAGGCTAAAACCAAGAAAACATTGCTTAGAAGCTGTAA
Source organism: Camelina sativa (assembly GCF_030686135.1). Lineage (NCBI taxonomy): Eukaryota > Viridiplantae > Streptophyta > Magnoliopsida > Brassicales > Brassicaceae > Camelina > Camelina sativa. The sequence goes on from NC_141888.1 coordinate 12,103,577, forward strand.
ACAGCTATGTTAGTGTTTCTGGGGTTAAAAATGTGTCTTAATCCAATGCAACTAACTAATTATAAGAGTTTGAGATAGATGTGGAGAGTTTAAAAGCCACTTATACCCATTTTGTCCCAAAACAGGCTAACAGCAAGAAAACATTGCTTAGTAGCTGTAAACAGATATGTTAGTGTTTATGGGGTTAAAAAGTGTCTTAATCCAATGCAACTAACTAAGTATAAGAGTTTGAGATAGATGTGGAGAGTTTAAAAGCCACTTATACCCATTTTGTCCCAAAACAGGCTAAAAGCAATAAAACATTGCTTAGAAGCTGTAAACAGCTATATTAGTGTTTATGGGGTTAAAATGTGTCTTAATCCAATGCAACTAACTAATTATAAGAGTTTGAGATAGATGTGGAGAGTTTAAAAGCCACTTATACCCATTTTGTCCCAAAAAAGGCTAAAACCAAGAAAACATTGCTTAGAAGCTGTAAACAGCTATGTTAGTGTTTCTGGGGTTAAAATGTGTCTTAATCCAATACAACTAACTAATTATAAGAGTTTGAGATAGATGTGGAGAGTTTAAAAGCCACTTACACCCATTTTGTCCCAAAACAGGCTAAAACCAAGAAAACATTGCTTAGAAGCTGTAAACAGCTATGTTAGTGTTTATGGGGTTAAAATGTGTCTTAATCCAATGCAACTAACTAATTATAAGAGTTTCAGATAGATGTGGAGAGTTTAAAAGCCACTTATACCCATTTTGTCCCAAAACAGGCTAAACCAAGAAAACATTGCTTAGAAGCTGTAAACAGCTATGTTAGTGTTTCTGGGGTTAAAATGTGTCTTAATCCAATGCAACTAACTAATTATAAGAGTTTGAGATAGATGTGGAGAGTTTAAAAGCCACTTATACCCATTTTTTCCCAAAACAGGCTAAAACCAAGAAAATATTGCTTAGAAGCTGTAAACAGCTATGTTAGTGTTTCTGGGGTTAAAATGTGTCTTAATCCCATGCAACTAACTAATTATAAGATGTGGAGAGTTTAAAAACATTGCTTAGAAGCTGTAAACAGCTATGTTAGTGTTTCTGGGGTTAAAATGTGTCTTAATCCAATGCAACTAACTAATTATAAGACTTTGAGATAGATGTGGAGAGTTTAAAAGCCACTTATTCCCATTTTGTCCCAAAACAGGCTAAAACCAAGAAAACATTGCTTAGAAGCTGTGAACAGCTATGTTAGTGTTTATGGGGTTAAAATGTGTCTTAATCCAATGCAACGAACTAATGATAAGTGTTTGAGATAGTTTGAGATAGATGTGGAGAGTTTCAAACCCACTTATACCCATTTTGTCCCAAAACAGGCTAAAACCAAGAAAACAGTGCTTAGAAGCTGTAAACAGCTATGTTAGTGTTTATGTGGTTAAATGTGTCTTAATCTAATGCAACTAACTAATTATAAGAGTTTGAGATAGATGTGGAAAGTTTAAAAGCCACTTATACCCATTTTGTCCCAAAACAGGCTAAAACCAAGAAAACATTGCTTAGAAGCTGTAAACAGCTATGTTAGTGTTTCTGGGGTTAAAATGTGTCTTAATCCAATGCAACTAACTAATTATAAGAGTTTGAGATAGATGTGGAGAGTTTAAAAGCCACTTATTCCCATTTTGTCCCAAAACAGGCTAAAACCAAGAAAACATTGCTTAGAAGCTGTAAACAGCTATGTTAGTGTTTCTAGGGTTAAAAATGTGTCTTAATCCAAAGCAACTAACTAATTATAAGAGTTTGAGATAGATGTGGAGAGTTTAAAAGCCACTTATACCCATTTTGTCCCAAAACAGGCTAACAGCAAGAAAACATTGCTTAGTAGCTGTAAACAGATATGTTAGTGTTTATGGGGTTAAAATGTGTCTTAATCCAATGCAACTAACTAAGTATAAGAGTTTGAGATAGATGTGGAGAGTTTAAAAGCCACTTATACCCATTTTGTCCCAAAACAGGCTAAAAGCAATAAAACATTGCTTAGAAGCTGTAAACAGCTATGTTAGTGTTTATGGGGTTAAAATGTTTCTTAATCCAATGCAACTAACTAATTATAAGAGTTTGAGATAGATGTGGAGAGTTTAAAAGCCACTTATACCCATTTTGTCCCAAAAAAGGCTAAAACCAAGAAAACATTGCTTAGAAGCTGTAAACAGCTATGTTAGTGTTTCTGGGGTTAAAATGTGTCTTAATCCAATGCAACTAACTAATTATAAGAGTTTGAGATAGATGTGGAGAGTTTAAAAGCCACTTACACCCATTTTGTCCCAAAACAGGCTAAAACCAAGAAAACATTGCTTAGAAGCTGTAAACAGCTATGTTAGTGTTTATGGGGTTAAAATGTGTCTTAATCCAATGCAACTAACTAATTATAAGAGTTTCAGATAGATGTGGAGAGTTTAAAAGCCACTTATACCCATTTTGTCCCAAAACAGGCTAAACCAAGAAAACATTGCTTAGAAGCTGTAAACAGCTATGTTAGTGTTTCTGGGGTTAAAATGTGTCTTAATCCAATGCAACTAACTAATTATAAGAGTTTGAGATAGATGTGGAGAGTTTAAAAGCCACTTATACCCATTTTTTCCCAAAACAGGCTAACAGCAAGAAAACATTGCTTAGAAGCTGTAAACAGCTATGTTAGTGTTTCTGGGGTTAAAATGTGTCTTAATCCAATGCAACTAACTAATTATAAGAGTTTGAGATAGATGTGGAGAGTTTAAAAGCCACTTATACCCATTTTGTCCTAAAACAGGCTAAAACCAAGAAAACATTGCTTAGAAGCTGTAAACAGCTATGTTAGTGTTTCTGAGGTTAAAATGTGTCTTAATCCAATGCAACTAACTAATTATAAGATGTGGAGAGTTTAAAAACATGGCTTAGAAGCTGTAAACAGCTATGTTAGTGTTTCTGGGGTTAAAATGTGTCTTAATCCAATGCAATTAACTAATTATAAGAGTTTAAGATAGATGTGGAGAGTTTAAAAGCCACTTATTCCCATTTTGTCCCAAAACAGGCTAAAACCAAGAAAACATTGCTTAGAAGCTGTAAACAGCTATGTTAGTGTTTATGGGGTTAAAATGTGTCTTAATCCAATGCAACTAACTAATTATAAGAGTTTAAGATAGATGTGGAGAGTTTAAAAGCCACTTATTCCCATTTTGTCCCAAAACAGGCTAAAACCAAGAAAACATTGCTTAGAAGCTGTGAACAGCTATGTTAGTGTTTATGGGGTTAAAATGTGTCTTGATCCAATGCAACTAACTAATGATAAGTGTTTGAGATAGTTTGAGATAGATGTGGAGAGTTTCAAACCCACTTATACCCATTTTGTCCCAAAACAGGCTAAAACCAAGAAAACATTGCTTAGAAGCTGTAAACAGCTATGTTAGTGTTTATGGGGTTAAAATGTGTCTTAATCCAATGCAACTAACTAATTATAAGAGTTTAAGATAGATGTGGAGAGTTTAAAAGCCACTTATACCCATTTTGTCCCAAAACAGGCTAAAACCAAGAAAACATTGCTTAGAAGCTGTGAACAGCTATGTTAGTGTTTATGGGGTTAAAATGTGTCTTAATCCAATGCAACTAAGTAATGATAAGTGTTTGAGATAGTTTGAGATAGATGTGGAGAGTTTCAAACCCACTTATACCCATTTTGTCCCAAAACAGGCTAAAACCAAGAAAATAGTGCTTAGAAGCTGTAAACAGCTATGTTAGTGTTTATGTGGTTAAAATGTGTCTTAATCCAATGCAACTAACTAATTATAAGAGTTTGAGATAGATGTGGAAAGTTTAAAAGCCACTTATACCCATTTTGTCCCAAAACAGGCTAAAACCAAGAAAACATTGCTTAGAAGCTGTAAACAGCTATGTTAGTGTTTCTGGGGTTAAAATGTGTCTTAATCCAATGCAACTAACTAATTATAAGATGTGGAGAGTTTAAAAACATTGCTTAGAAGCTGTAAACAGCTATGTTAGTGTTTCTGGGGTTAAAATGTGTCTTAATCCAATGCAACTAACTAATTATAAGACTTTGAGATAGATGTGGAGAGTTTAAAAGCCACTTATTCCCATTTTGTCCCAAAACAGGCTAAAACCAAGAAAACATTGCTTAGAAGCTGTGAACAGCTATGTTAGTGTTTATGGGGTTAAAATGTGTCTTAATCCAATGCAACGAACTAATGATAAGTGTTTGAGATAGTTTGAGATAGATGTGGAGAGTTTCAAACCCACTTATACCCATTTTGTCCCAAAACAGGCTAAAACCAAGAAAACAGTGCTTAGAAGCTGTAAACAGCTATGTTAGTGTTTATGTGGTTAAAATGTGTCTTAATCCAATGCAACTAACTAATTATAAGAGTTTGAGATAGATGTGGAAAGTTTAAAAGCCACTTATACCCATTTTGTCTCAAAACAGGCTAAAACCAAGAAAACATTGCTTAGAAGCTGTAAACAGCTATGTTAGTGTTTCTGGGGTTAAAATGTGTCTTAATCCAATGCAACTAACTAATTATAAGATGTGGAGAGTTTAAAAACATTGCTTAGAAGCTGTAAACAGCTATGTTAGTGTTTCTGGGGTTAAAATGTGTCTTAATCCAATGCAACTAACTAATTATAAGAGTTTGAGATAGATGTGGAGAGTTTAAAAGCCACTTATTCCCATTTTGTCCCAAAACAGGCTAAAACCAAGAAAACATTGCTTAGAAGCTGTAAACAGCTATGTTAGTGTTTCTGGGGTTAAAAATGTGTCTTAATCCAATGCAACTAACTAATTATAAGAGTTTGAGATAGATGTGGAGAGTTTAAAAGCCACTTATACCCATTTTGTCCCAAAACAGGCTAACAGCAAGAAAACATTGCTTAGTAGCTGTAAACAGATATGTTAGTGTTTATGGGGTTAAAATGTGTCTTAATCCAATGCAACTAACTAAGTATAAGAGTTTGAGATAGATGTGGAGAGTTTAAAAGCCACTTATACCCATTTTGTCCCAAAACAGGCTAAAAGCAATAAAACATTGCTTAGAAGCTGTAAACAGCTATGTTAGTGTTTATGGGGTTAAAATGTGTCTTAATCCAATGCAACTAACTAATTATAAGAGTTTGAGATAGATGTGGAGAGTTTAAAAGCCACTTATACCCATTTTGTCCCAAAAAAGGCTAAAACCAAGAAAACATTGCTTAGAAGCTGTAAACAGCTATGTTAGTGTTTCTGGGGTTAAAATGTGTCTTAATCCAATACAACTAACTAATTATAAGAGTTTGAGATAGATGTGGAGAGTTTAAAAGCCACTTACACCCATTTTGTCCCAAAACAGGCTAAAACCAAGAAAACATTGCTTAGAAGCTGTAAACAGCTATGTTAGTGTTTATGGGGTTAAAATGTGTCTTAATCCAATGCAACTAACTAATTATAAGAGTTTCAGATAGATGTGGAGAGTTTAAAAGCCACTTATACCCATTTTGTCCCAAAACAGGCTAAACCAAGAAAACATTGCTTAGAAGCTGTAAACAGCTATGTTAGTGTTTCTGGGGTTAAAATGTGTCTTAATCCAATGCAACTAACTAATTATAAGAGTTTGAGATAGATGTGGAGAGTTTAAAAGCCACTTATACCCATTTTTTCCCAAAACAGGCTAACAGCAAGAAAACATTGCTTAGAAGCTGTAAACAGCTATGTTAGTGTTTCTGGGGTTAAAATGTGTCTTAATCCAATGCAACTAACTAATTATAAGAGTTTGAGATAGATGTGGAGAGTTTAAAAGCCACTTATACCCATTTTGTCCTAAAACAGGCTAAAACCAAGAAAACATTGCTTAGAAGCTGTAAACAGCTATGTTAGTGTTTCTGGGGTTAAAATGTGTCTTAATCCAATGCAACTAACTAATTATAAGATGTGGAGAGTTTAAAAACATGGCTTAGAAGCTGTAAACAGCTATGTTAGTGTTTCTGGGGTTAAAATGTGTCTTAATCCAATGCAATTAACTAATTATAAGACTTTGAGATAGATGTGGAGAGTTTAAAAGCCACTTATTCCCATTTTGTCCCAAAACAGGCTAAAACCAAGAAAACATTGCTTAGAAGCTGTGAACAGCTATGTTAGTGTTTATGGGGTTAAAATGTGTCTTAATCCAATGCAACGAACTAATGATAAGTGTTTGAGATAGTTTGAGATAGATGTGGAGAGTTTCAAACCCACTTATACCCATTTTGTCCCAAAACAGGCTAAAACCAAGAAAACAGTGCTTAGAAGCTGTAAACAGCTATGTTAGTGTTTATGTGGTTAAAATGTGTCTTAATCCAATGCAACTAACTAATTATAAGAGTTTGAGATAGATGTGGAAAGTTTAAAAGCCACTTATACCCATTTTGTCCCAAAACAGGCTAAAACCAAGAAAACATTGCTTAGAAGCTGTAAACAGCTATGTTAGTGTTTCTGGGGTTAAAATGTGTCTTAATCCAATGCAACTAACTAATTATAAGATGTGGAGAGTTTAAAAACATTGCTTATATTAGAATGTACCAAGGAGGAGAGAGGAGAGGCCGGTAAGGCCGAACCTTGGAAGAAGAGAAGAAAGGCCGGAAAGGCCATGTAAAGGCCGGTAAGGCCATGTCCGTGTCCGTGAGCGACCATGTACCGTGTCCGGTACCATGTACCGTGTCCGTGAACGGACCCATGTCCGGAGAGCGGCCAGTTAGGCCGTGAACACATTGAAGAGCAGGCCCGTCCGTACAGGCCCGTCCGTACAGGCCCGTCCGTACAGGCCCGTCCGTACAGGCCCGTCCGTACTATTAGTATATATGAAGGAGAAGAGAGAGTGAGGCCGGTGAGGCCGAGCTGCACAAGGAAGAAGAGAGTGGCCGGTAAGGCTGCTAGTACAAGAAGTGTGGCCGGTAAGGCCATGAGTGGTGTGGGAGCGGCCAGTAAGGCCGTGAGCACAATAAGAGTGGCCAATAAGGCCATGTGGGCCGTGAGAGCAAGGAGAGTGGTCAGCAAGGCCATAAGTGCATTATAAGAAGAACAAAGGCCTTATAAGAAGAAGAAGCCCAAGAAGAAGGAAATATCTCACAAGGAAGGAAAGAAGGATCTAATGGCCACAATGAAAGGAAGGAAGAAGGATCAAACGGTCACAAGGCAAGGAAGGAAGGAAGGATCACGTGTGGCTTTGGTTGGGAAGCATAGCGAGTCAACCAAAGGGAAGGAGCTGTCCCTTTCAATATACACCAACTCGTGAATGTCACTTTCAGCTCCCATTGGAATCTCATTGTGTGTCTAACGGTCATATGCATTTGTTTCCCTATATTAAGTTGTATGAGAGCTCATATGTAATCTAACACAACACAATTCAATAATAAGAGAATCATTATTTCGTTTATCTCCTCTCTACTTATGTTTATGTTCTTAGTTCCAATGTAGAGAGCTTAGAGTATAAACGGTTAGAGGCTGCCCTTAAGGCAGCCGATTCTCTTCCTAAATCTCACCCTAAACTCTTCTTATTTACTCTTTTCTTAGGGTTCTTTCAAGCTATTTTATGGGGAGTTCATCACAAGTTGATGACCTCTTCTTTCCCTTGAGATCGAGTTAGTTTGTTGTGGGTTTAAGGAGACTTAACCATTGGGGTTTTGTTCTTCCTTATCAAGAGCTTTCTCTCTTGCAAAACCAACATGGTATCAGAGCCGGTTCTGTTCTTGGTGACTCAAACTCGATCTAAAGTCAGTCTTTTGATTTGTCTTAGGTCCTAGGTAATCCGCTTAAGCTTAGGAGTCTTTAAAGGTTTATTTTTTGGTTTAATTGTTAAATCGATTCTCAAAACAGCTCAATATTGAGTAAGCTTGGTCTCTTGTCTTGTTAGAATTTGTAGACCAAGTGAGTGATGAGAAATCGAGTTTAAAAGCCCCATCCTTAAGCTTTACCGATTTGGTAATAACTTTGTTTAATTTGGGATGTGTGGGAAGTGATGAACCATTGAGCAAATTGTGTTGTTCATGGTGAGGATTCACGGTTCTTGTGTGCTTGTATGAGCCACGAAATTCTTAGGATTCTCTTAGGATTGAGTTTCCTTTAAAGGTTTAATTTTGCTTTAGTTAATTTTCCTTTAAAGGTTTAGTTGCTAAATCGCTTCTCTTTCTTCTCAAAGTTGAGAAAGCTTTGTTTCTGGCCGTATGGTGTGTCCAGATTCGAGCTTGAGGAAGAGAGAGGTCTTGTTTTTAGCATATATGGTCCGCTTGGTCAAATAGATTAAAGCTGGTCCAAGGTGCAGTCTTTTAACCGATGGACACAAGGGTGTTCCAAAGGTGGTTTTAGCTTTTATTTGAATCTGACCACAAAATCATCTTCAATATGATATCTTGTGGGATTTGTTCAATTCTAGTCAGCGAAAAACACTTGTTCATGTGTTGTTTCGTGAATCTTAAAGTCTTAAGCTCTTGGAGAACACTAGGTTTAGGTGATTCTACCATGAGCACAATATCTTGACCGTTGGAGAAATTAATTTTCCATATGGTCCATGTGTTTCAGCCATTAAAGCACCAAAAGCTTGTTGATTCTTGGATGCTCTTGGCTGTCAAAGCTTCTGCAAACTCAAGAAAACAGAGTATAACTCTGTCCATTGGAACTCTTGAGCTCTATTCTACTCTCCATTCACCTTATACTATCGCCCATACTCTCCTTTATACTCTAATACTCTTGGTTACTCGATACTCTATTCTCGGTTACTCGATACTATACTCTTTGGTTACTAATACTCTTTATACTCTTTGATACTCTATACTCTATTCTCTAATCACTCACAATCTCTTGTTTAGAATCTGTCCCATTGAATTTGGTTTCAGTTTCAACCTTGAAGATTGTGTGGAGCTCGCTTGCTATCTCAAGAAGAAGTGGCGAGGATGAAGGCTACAAGAAAGCCATGAGGAGGCGCAGCACAATGCCTGGAGTTAGAACCAAGGGCCACCAAGTCTTTGTTAAGCTGGTGGAAGGTGATGAATCAGCTCACAAGCATGTGTGTTAGTGCCAAGTTATTGATCGGATGTGCACAAGACTTCAAGGAAGGTCATGCACAAGGTTTCAAGTGAAATGATGAGGTTTCAGCCCATCATCAAGTAAGGGTTGCGGGGGAGATCAACTTTCAAGTGGCTTCACCGCACCTCACAGTCTATGGTTTCAAATTCTCTGCAACAAGCAAAAGTTTTGCCGATGCGTTTCAAAGATCGATTCGTACGAAGGACTTCCACTGCGATTCAGCTTCCGCGTTCTTCACAAAAGGTCTAGACCATAGAGTCATCTTGCCAGTGGAAGTGAAATCATACCAATCCGAGCAGCCGTTCGAAAGGTATGTCCGAATCAGTGGGCATATATCATTCTGACGCGTTTTAAAGAAGCGGTCTCAAGAAGAGAGTTCAAACCGCAACAATGATAAACTCTCTTCCTCTTCTCCATCAAAGACACCGAAATAAAAAGGCTGTGCTCTAAACTCTACTCTATTTAAATTATTTTCTTAAATTTATTATATTAGCTCCATTACTAGCCTTTACTCTCTCATGTGATCTCTTAAATTGTCACTTTTGAAATTGTCTTTGATATTCCTCATATTGTTTTATGAGAGCCTCAAAGAAATTTACTTTGATATTCCTCATACATTAAATTATGAGAGCCTCAAAGAAATTTACTTTGATATTCCTCATACATTATAGACTATGAGAGCCTCAAAGAAATGTGAAAAATTGTCTTTGATATTCCTCATAACATACACTTATTGTTTCTTCTTTATCACTTGTTTGAAGGGTAAAGAAGATTATGAGAGCCTCAAAGAAATTCTAAAGGTGCAAAGATGGAGATCATAAGAAGTGTGTTAAAGGCAAGGTGGACTAAGGAAGAGTAGCGGTTCAAAACATGAAGAGAAGAGAGCTGGTTCTTTACAAACCAAGATCAAGGGACATCATGGATAGTGAAGGCTATACTCTTTTTCCCTTAACAAAGTTTTATCCCAAGAGGTTTTCTTTGTTGAGGTTTTTAATGAGGTAGATGACACTAGTCCACCCTTGATCTTTGGTCCCCATGGTGTCCCACCGATCAAGCGTGCGGGGGAGTATTAGAATGTACCAAGGAGGAGAGAGGAGAGGCCGGTAAGGCCGAACCTTGGAAGAAGAGAAGAAAGGCCGGAAAGGCCATGTAAAGGCCGGTAAGGCCATGTCCGTGTCCGTGAGCGACCATGTACCGTGTCCGGTACCATGTACCGTGTCCGTGAACGGACCCATGTCCGGAGAGCGGCCAGTTAGGCCGTGAACACATTGAAGAGCAGGCCCGTCCGTACAGGCCCGTCCGTACAGGCCCGTCCGTACAGGCCCGTCCGTACAGGCCCGTCCGTACTATTAGTATATATGAAGGAGAAGAGAGAGTGAGGCCGGTGAGGCCGAGCTGCACAAGGAAGAAGAGAGTGGCCGGTAAGGCTGCTAGTACAAGAAGTGTGGCCGATAAGGCCATGAGTGGTGTGGGAGCGGCCAGTAAGGCCGTGAGCACAATAAGAGTGGCCAATAAGGCCATGTGGGCCGTGAGAGCAAGGAGAGTGGTCAGCAAGGCCATAAGTGCATTATAAGAAGAACAAAGGCCTTATAAGAAGAAGAAGCCCAAGAAGAAGGAAATATCTCACAAGGAAGGAAAGAAGGATCTAATGGCCACAATGAAAGGAAGGAAGAAGGATCAAACGGTCACAAGGCAAGGAAGGAAGGAAGGATCACGTGTGGCTTTGGTTGGGAAGCATAGCGAGTCAACCAAAGGGAAGGAGCTGTCCCTTTCAATATACACCAACTCGTGAATGTCACTTTCAGCTCCCATTGGAATCTCATTGTGTGTCTAACGGTCATATGCATTTGTTTCCCTATATTAAGTTGTATGAGAGCTCATATGTAATCTAACACAACACAATTCAATAATAAGAGAATCATTATTTCGTTTATCTCCTCTCTACTTATGTTTATGTTCTTAGTTCCAATGTAGAGAGCTTAGAGTATAAACGGTTAGAGGCTGCCCTTAAGGCAGCCGATTCTCTTCCTAAATCTCACCCTAAACTCTTCTTATTTACTCTTTTCTTAGGGTTCTTTCAAGCTATTTTATGGGGAGTTCATCACAAGTTGATGACCTCTTCTTTCCCTTGAGATCGAGTTAGTTTGTTGTGGGTTTAAGGAGACTTAACCATTGGGGTTTTGTTCTTCCTTATCAAGAGCTTTCTCTCTTGCAAAACCAACAGCTTAGAAGCTGTAAACAGCTATGTTAGTGTTTCTGGGGTTAAAATGTGTCTTAATCCAATGCAACTAACTAATTATAAGACTTTGAGATAGATGTGGAGAGTTTAAAAGCCACTTATTCCCATTTTGTCCCAAAACAGGCTAAAACCAAGAAAACATTGCTTAGAAGCTGTGAACAGCTATGTTAGTGTTTATGGGGTTAAAATGTGTCTTAATCCAATGCAACGAACTAATGATAAGTGTTTGAGATAGTTTGAGATAGATGTGGAGAGTTTCAAACCCACTTATACCCATTTTGTCCCAAAACAGGCTAAAACCAAGAAAAACAGTGCTTAGAAGCTGTAAACAGCTATGTTAGTGTTTATTTGGTTAAAATGTGTCTTAATCCAATGCAACTAACTAATTATAAGAGTTTGAGATAGATGTGGAAAGTTTAAAAGCCACTTATACCCATTTTGTCTCAAAACAGGCTAAAACCAAGAAAACATTGCTTAGAAGCTGTAAACAGCTATGTTAGTGTTTCTGGGGTTAAAATGTGTCTTAATCCAATGCAACTAACTAATTATAAGATGTGGAGAGTTTAAAAACATTGCTTAGAAGCTGTAAACAGCTATGTTAGTGTTTCTGGGGTTAAAAATGTGTCTTAATCCAATGCAACTAACTAATTATAAGAGTTTGAGATAGATGTGGAGAGTTTAAAAGCCACTTATACCCATTTTGTCCCAAAACAGGCTAACAGCAAGAAAACATTGCTTAGTAGCTGTAAACAGATATGTTAGTGTTTATGGGGTTAAAATGTGTCTTAATCCAATGCAACTAACTATGTATAAGAGTTTGAGATAGATGTGGAGAGTTTAAAAGCCACTTATACCCATTTTGTCCCAAAACAGGCTAAAAGCAATAAAACATTGCTTAGAAGCTGTAAACAGCTATGTTAGTGTTTATGGGGTTAAAATGTGTCTTAATCCAATGCAACTAACTAATTATAAGAGTTTGAGATAGATGTGGAGAGTTTAAAAGCCACTTATACCCATTTTGTCCCAAAAAAGGCTAAAACCAAGAAAACATTGCTTAGAAGCTGTAAACAGCTATGTTAGTGTTTCTGGGGTTAAAATGTGTCTTAATCCAATACAACTAACTAATTATAAGAGTTTGAGATAGATGTGGAGAGTTTAAAAGCAACTTACACCCATTTTGTCCCAAAACAGGCTAAAACCAAGAAAACATTGCTTAGAAGCTGTAAACAGCTATGTTAGTGTTTCTGGGGTTAAAATGTGTCTTAATCCAATACAACTAACTAATTATAAGAGTTTGAGATAGATGTGGAGAGTTTAAAAGCCACTTACACCCATTTTGTCCCAAAACAGGCTAAAACCAAGAAAACATTGCTTAGAAGCTGTAAACAGCTATGTTAGTGTTTATGGGGTTAAAATGTGTCTTAATCCAATGCAACTAACTAATTATAAGAGTTTCAGATAGATGTGGAGAGTTTAAAAGCCACTTATACCCATTTTGTCCCAAAACAGGCTAAACCAAGAAAACATTGCTTAGAAGCTGTAAACAGCTATGTTAGTGTTTCTGGGGTTAAAATGTGTCTTAATCCAATGCAACTAACTAATTATAAGAGTTTGAGATAGATGTGGAGAGTTTAAAAGCCACTTATACCCATTTTTTCCCAAAACAGGCTAACAGCAAGAAAACATTGCTTAGAAGCTGTAAACAGCTATGTTAGTGTTTCTGGGGTTAAAATGTGTCTTAATCCAATGCAACTAACTAATTATAAGAGTTTGAGATAGATGTGGAGAGTTTAAAAGCCACTTATACCCATTTTGTCCTAAAACAGGCTAAAACCAAGAAAACATTGCTTAGAAGCTGTAAACAGCTATGTTAGTGTTTCTGGGGTTAAAATGTGTCTTAATCCAATGCAACTAACTAATTATAAGATGTGGAGAGTTTAAAAACATGGCTTAGAAGCTGTAAACAGCTATGTTAGTGTTTCTGGGGTTAAAATGTGTCTTAATCCAATGCAACTAACTAATTATAAGACTTTGAGATAGATGTGGAGAGTTTAAAAGCCACTTATTCCCATTTTGTCCCAAAACAGGCTAAAACCAAGAAAACATTGCTTAGAAGCTGTGAACAGCTATGTTAGTGTTTATGGGGTTAAAATGTGTCTTAATCCAATGCAACGAACTAATGATAAGTGTTTGAGATAGTTTGAGATAGATGTGGAGAGTTTCAAACCCACTTATACCCATTTTGTCCCAAAACAGGCTAAAACCAAGAAAACAGTGCTTAGAAGCTGTAAACAGCTATGTTAGTGTTTATGTGGTTAAAATGTGTCTTAATCCAATGCAACTAACTAATTATAAGAGTTTGAGATAGATGTGGAAAGTTTAAAAGCCACTTATACCCATTTTGTCCCAAAACAGGCTAAAACCAAGAAAACATTGCTTAGAAGCTGTAAACAGCTATGTTAGTGTTTCTGGGGTTAAAATGTGTCTTAATCCAATGCAACTAACTAATTATAAGATGTGGAGAGTTTAAAAACATTGCTTAGAAGCTGTAAACAGCTATGTTAGTGTTTCTGGGGTTAAAATGTGTCTTAATCCAATGCAACTAACTAATTATAAGACTTTGAGATAGATGTGGAGAGTTTAAAAGCCACTTATTCCCATTTTGTCCCAAAACAGGCTAAAACCAAGAAAACATTGCTTAGAAGCTGTGAACAGCTATGTTAGTGTTTATGGGGTTAAAATGTGTCTTAATCCAATGCAACGAACTAATGATAAGTGTTTGAGATAGTTTGAGATAGATGTGGAGAGTTTCAAACCCACTTATACCCATTTTGTCCCAAAACAGGCTAAAACCAAGAAAAACAGTGCTTAGAAGCTGTAAACAGCTATGTTAGTGTTTATTTGGTTAAAATGTGTCTTAATCCAATGCAACTAACTAATTATAAGAGTTTGAGATAGATGTGGAAAGTTTAAAAGCCACTTATACCCATTTTGTCTCAAAACAGGCTAAAACCAAGAAAACATTGCTTAGAAGCTGTAAACAGCTATGTTAGTGTTTCTGGGGTTAAAATGTGTCTTAATCCAATGCAACTAACTAATTATAAGATGTGGAGAGTTTAAAAACATTGCTTAGAAGCTGTAAACAGCTATGTTAGTGTTTCTGGGGTTAAAAATGTGTCTTAATCCAATGCAACTAACTAATTATAAGAGTTTGAGATAGATGTGGAGAGTTTAAAAGCCACTTATACCCATTTTGTCCCAAAACAGGCTAACAGCAAGAAAACATTGCTTAGTAGCTGTAAACAGATATGTTAGTGTTTATGGGGTTAAAATGTGTCTTAATCCAATGCAACTAACTATGTATAAGAGTTTGAGATAGATGTGGAGAGTTTAAAAGCCACTTATACCCATTTTGTCCCAAAACAGGCTAAAAGCAATAAAACATTGCTTAGAAGCTGTAAACAGCTATGTTAGTGTTTATGGGGTTAAAATGTGTCTTAATCCAATGCAACTAACTAATTATAAGAGTTTGAGATAGATGTGGAGAGTTTAAAAGCCACTTATACCCATTTTGTCCCAAAAAAGGCTAAAACCAAGAAAACATTGCTTAGAAGCTGTAAACAGCTATGTTAGTGTTTCTGGGGTTAAAATGTGTCTTAATCCAATACAACTAACTAATTATAAGAGTTTGAGATAGATGTGGAGAGTTTAAAAGCAACTTACACCCATTTTGTCCCAAAACAGGCTAAAACCAAGAAAACATTGCTTAGAAGCTGTAAACAGCTATGTTAGTGTTTCTGGGGTTAAAATGTGTCTTAATCCAATACAACTAACTAATTATAAGAGTTTGAGATAGATGTGGAGAGTTTAAAAGCCACTTACACCCATTTTGTCCCAAAACAGGCTAAAACCAAGAAAACATTGCTTAGAAGCTGTAAACAGCTATGTTAGTGTTTATGGGGTTAAAATGTGTCTTAATCCAATGCAACTAACTAATTATAAGAGTTTCAGATAGATGTGGAGAGTTTAAAAGCCACTTATACCCATTTTGTCCCAAAACAGGCTAAACCAAGAAAACATTGCTTAGAAGCTGTAAACAGCTATGTTAGTGTTTCTGGGGTTAAAATGTGTCTTAATCCAATGCAACTAACTAATTATAAGAGTTTGAGATAGATGTGGAGAGTTTAAAAGCCACTTATACCCATTTTTTCCCAAAACAGGCTAACAGCAAGAAAACATTGCTTAGAAGCTGTAAACAGCTATGTTAGTGTTTCTGGGGTTAAAATGTGTCTTAATCCAATGCAACTAACTAATTATAAGAGTTTGAGATAGATGTGGAGAGTTTAAAAGCCACTTATACCCATTTTGTCCTAAAACAGGCTAAAACCAAGAAAACATTGCTTAGAAGCTGTAAACAGCTATGTTAGTGTTTCTGGGGTTAAAATGTGTCTTAATCCAATGCAACTAACTAATTATAAGATGTGGAGAGTTTAAAAACATGGCTTAGAAGCTGTAAACAGCTATGTTAGTGTTTCTGGGGTTAAAATGTGTCTTAATCCAATGCAACTAACTAATTATAAGACTTTGAGATAGATGTGGAGAGTTTAAAAGCCACTTATTCCCATTTTGTCCCAAAACAGGCTAAAACCAAGAAAACATTGCTTAGAAGCTGTGAACAGCTATGTTAGTGTTTATGGGGTTAAAATGTGTCTTAATCCAATGCAACGAACTAATGATAAGTGTTTGAGATAGTTTGAGATAGATGTGGAGAGTTTCAAACCCACTTATACCCATTTTGTCCCAAAACAGGCTAAAACCAAGAAAACAGTGCTTAGAAGCTGTAAACAGCTATGTTAGTGTTTATGTGGTTAAAATGTGTCTTAATCCAATGCAACTAACTAATTATAAGAGTTTGAGATAGATGTGGAAAGTTTAAAAGCCACTTATACCCATTTTGTCCCAAAACAGGCTAAAACCAAGAAAACATTGCTTAGAAGCTGTAAACAGCTATGTTAGTGTTTCTGGGGTTAAAATGTGTCTTAATCCAATGCAACTAACTAATTATAAGATGTGGAGAGTTTAAAAACATTGCTTAGAAGCTGTAAACAGCTATGTTAGTGTTTCTGGGGTTAAAATGTGTCTTAATCCAATGCAACTAACTAATTATAAGACTTTGAGATAGATGTGGAGAGTTTAAAAGCCACTTATTCCCATTTTGTCCCAAAACAGGCTAAAACCAAGAAAACATTGCTTAGAAGCTGTGAACAGCTATGTTAGTGTTTATGGGGTTAAAATGTGTCTTAATCCAATGCAACGAACTAATGATAAGTGTTTGAGATAGTTTGAGATAGATGTGGAGAGTTTCAAACCCACTTATACCCATTTTGTCCCAAAACAGGCTAAAACCAAGAAAAACAGTGCTTAGAAGCTGTAAACAGCTATGTTAGTGTTTATTTGGTTAAAATGTGTCTTAATCCAATGCAACTAACTAATTATAAGAGTTTGAGATAGATGTGGAAAGTTTAAAAGCCACTTATACCCATTTTGTCTCAAAACAGGCTAAAACCAAGAAAACATTGCTTAGAAGCTGTAAACAGCTATGTTAGTGTTTCTGGGGTTAAAATGTGTCTTAATCCAATGCAACTAACTAATTATAAGATGTGGAGAGTTTAAAAACATTGCTTAGAAGCTGTAAACAGCTATGTTAGTGTTTCTGGGGTTAAAAATGTGTCTTAATCCAATGCAACTAACTAATTATAAGAGTTTGAGATAGATGTGGAGAGTTTAAAAGCCACTTATACCCATTTTGTCCCAAAACAGGCTAACAGCAAGAAAACATTGCTTAGTAGCTGTAAACAGATATGTTAGTGTTTATGGGGTTAAAATGTGTCTTAATCCAATGCAACTAACTATGTATAAGAGTTTGAGATAGATGTGGAGAGTTTAAAAGCCACTTATACCCATTTTGTCCCAAAACAGGCTAAAAGCAATAAAACATTGCTTAGAAGCTGTAAACAGCTATGTTAGTGTTTATGGGGTTAAAATGTGTCTTAATCCAATGCAACTAACTAATTATAAGAGTTTGAGATAGATGTGGAGAGTTTAAAAGCCACTTATACCCATTTTGTCCCAAAAAAGGCTAAAACCAAGAAAACATTGCTTAGAAGCTGTAAACAGCTATGTTAGTGTTTCTGGGGTTAAAATGTGTCTTAATCCAATACAACTAACTAATTATAAGAGTTTGAGATAGATGTGGAGAGTTTAAAAGCAACTTACACCCATTTTGTCCCAAAACAGGCTAAAACCAAGAAAACATTGCTTAGAAGCTGTAAACAGCTATGTTAGTGTTTATGGGGTTAAAATGTGTCTTAATCCAATGCAACTAACTAATTATAAGAGTTTCAGATAGATGTGGAGAGTTTAAAAGCCACTTATACCCATTTTGTCCCAAAACAGGCTAAACCAAGAAAACATTGCTTAGAAGCTGTAAACAGCTATGTTAGTGTTTCTGGGGTTAAAATGTGTCTTAATCCAATGCAACTAACTAATTATAAGAGTTTGAGATAGATGTGGAGAGTTTAAAAGCCACTTATACCCATTTTGTCCTAAAACAGGCTAAAACCAAGAAAACATTGCTTAGAAGCTGTAAACAGCTATGTTAGTGTTTCTGGGGTTAAAATGTGTCTTAATCCAATGCAACTAACTAATTATAAGAGTTTAAGTTAGATGTGGAGAGTTTAAAAGCCACTTATTCCCATTTTGTCCCAAAACAGGCTAAAACCAAGAAAACATTGCTTAGAAGCTGTGAACAGCTATGTTAGTGTTTATGGGGTTAAAATGTGTCTTAATCCAATGCAACTAACTAATGATAAGTGTTTGAGATAGTTTGAGATAGATGTGGAGAGTTTCAAATCCACTTATACCTATTTTGTCCCAAAACAGGCTAAAACCAAGAAAACATTGCTTAGAAGCTGTAAACAGCTATGTTAGTGTTTATGGGGTTAAAATGTGTCTTAATCCAATGCAACTAACTAATTATAAGAGTTTAAGATAGATGTGGAGAGTTTAAAAGCCACTTATACCCATTTTGTCCCAAAACAGGCTAAAACCAAGAAAACATTGCTTAGAAGCTGTGAACAGCTATGTTAGTGTTTATGGGGTTAAAATGTGTCTTAATCCAATGCAACTAACTAATGATAAGTGTTTGAGATAGTTTGAGATAGATGTGGAGAGTTTCAAACCCACTTATACCCATTTTGTCCCAAAACAGGCTAAAACCAAGAAAACAGTGCTTAGAAGCTGTAAACAGCTATGTTAGTGTTTATGTGGTTAAAATGTGTCTTAATCCAATGCAACTAACTAATTATAAGAGTTTGAGATAGATGTGGAAAGTTTAAAAGCCACTTATACCCATTTTGTCTCAAAACAGGCTAAAACCAAGAAAACATTGCTTAGAAGCTGTAAACAGCTATGTTAGTGTTTCTGGGGTTAAAATGTGTCTTAATCCAAAGCAACTAACTAATTATAAGATGTGGAGAGTTTAAAAACATTGCTTAGAAGCTGTAAACAGCTATGTTAGTGTTTCTGGGGTTAAAATGTGTCTTAATCCAATGCAACTAACTAATTATAAGAGTTTAAGATAGATGTGGAGAGTTTAAAAGCCACTTATACCCATTTTGTCCCAAAACAGGCTAAAACCAAGAAAACATTGCTTAGAAGCTGTGAACAGCTATGTTAGTGTTTATGGGGTTAAAATGTGTCTTAATCCAATGCAACTAACTAATGATAAGTGTTTGAGATAGTTTGAGATAGATGTGGAGAGTTTCAAACCCACTTATAGCCATTTTGTCCCAAAACAGGCTAAAACCAAGAAAACAGTGCTTAGAAGCTGTAAACAGCTATGTTAGTGTTTATGTGGTTAAAATGTGTCTTAATCCAATGCAACTAACTAATTATAAGAGTTTGAGATAGATGTGGAAAGTTTAAAAGCCACTTATACCCATTTTGTCCCAAAACAGGCTAAAACCAAGAAAACATTGCTTAGAAGCTGTAAACAGCTATGTTAGTGTTTCTGGGGTTAAAATGTGTCTTAATCCAATGCAACTAACTAATTATAAGACTTTGAGATAGATGTGGAGAGTTTAAAAGCCACTTATTCCCATTTTGTCCCAAAACAGGCTAAAACCAAGAAAACATTGCTTAGAAGCTGTGAACAGCTATGTTAGTGTTTATGGGGTTAAAATGTGTCTTAATCCAATGCAACTAACTAATGATAAGTGTTTGAGATAGTTTGAGATAGATGTGGAGAGTTTCAAATCCACTTATACCTATTTTGTCCCAAAACAGGCTAAAACCAAGAAAACATTGCTTAGAAGCTGTAAACAGCTATGTTAGTGTTTATGGGGTTAAAATGTGTCTTAATCCAATGCAACTAACTAATTATAAGAGTTTAAGATAGATGTGGAGAGTTTAAAAGCCACTTATACCCATTTTGTCCCAAAACAGGCTAAAACCAAGAAAACATTGCTTAGAAGCTGTGAACAGCTATGTTAGTGTTTATGGGGTTAAAATGTGTCTTAATCCAATGCAACTAACTAATGATAAGTGTTTGAGATAGTTTGAGATAGATGTGGAGAGTTTCAAACCCACTTATACCCATTTTGTCCCAAAACAAGCTAAAACCAAGAAAACAGTGCTTAGAAGCTGTAAACAGCTATGTTAGTGTTTATGTGGTTAAAATGTGTCTTAATCCAATGCAACTAACTAATTATAAGAGTTTGAGATAGATGTGGAAAGTTTAAAAGCCACTTATACCCATTTTGTCTCAAAACAGGCTAAAACCAAGAAAACATTGCTTAGAAGCTGTAAACAGCTATGTTAGTGTTTCTGGGGTTAAAATGTGTCTTAATCCAAAGCAACTAACTAATTATAAGATGTGGAGAGTTTAAAAACATTGCTTAGAAGCTGTAAACAGCTATGTTAGTGTTTCTGGGGTTAAAATGTGTCTTAATCCAATGCAACTAACTAATTATAAGAGTTTAAGATAGATGTGGAGAGTTTAAAAGCCACTTATACCCATTTTGTCCCAAAACAGGCTAAAACCAAGAAAACATTGCTTAGAAGCTGTGAACAGCTATGTTAGTGTTTATGGGGTTAAAATGTGTCTTAATCCAATGCAACTAACTAATGATAAGTGTTTGAGATAGTTTGAGATAGATGTGGAGAGTTTCAAACCCACTTATAGCCATTTTGTCCCAAAACAGGCTAAAACCAAGAAAACAGTGCTTAGAAGCTGTAAACAGCTATGTTAGTGTTTATGTGGTTAAAATGTGTCTTAATCCAATGCAACTAACTAATTATAAGAGTTTGAGATAGATGTGGAAAGTTTAAAAGCCACTTATACCCATTTTGTCCCAAAACAGGCCAAAACCAAGAAAACATTGCTTAGAAGCTGTAAACAGCTATGTTAGTGTTTCTGGGGTTAAAATGTGTCTTAATCCAATGCAACTAACTAATTATAAGATGTGGAGAGTTTAAAAACATTGCTTAGAAGCTGTAAACAGCTATGTTAGTGTTTCTGGGGTTAAAATGTGTCTTAATCCAATGCAACTAATTAATTATAAGACTTTGAGATAGATGTGGAGAGTTTAAAAGCCACTTATTCCCATTTTGTCCCAAAACAGGCTAAAACCAAGAAAACATTGCTTAGAAGCTGTGAATAGCTATGTTAGTGTTTATGGGGTTAAAATGTGTCTTAATCCAATGCAACGAACTAATGATAAGTGTTTGAGATAGTTTGAGATAGATGTGGAGAGTTTCAAACCCACTTATACCCATTTTGTCCCAAAACAGCCTAAAACCAAGAAAAAAATGCTTAGAAGCTGTAAACAGCTATGTTAGTGTTTATGTGGTTAAAATGTGTCTTAATCCAATGCAACTAACTAATTATAAGAGTTTGAGATAGATGTGGAAAGTTTAAAAGCCACTTATACCCATTTTATCTCAAAACAGGCTAAAACCAAGAAAACATTGCTTAGAAGCTGTAAACAGCTATGTTAGTGTTTCTGGGGTTAAAATGTGTCTTAATCCAATGCAACTAACTAATTATAAGATGTGGAGAGTTTAAAAACATTGCTTAGAAGCTGTAAACAGCTATGTTAGTGTTTCTGGGGTTAAAATGTGTCTTAATCCAATGCAACTAACTAATTATAAGAGTTTGAGATAGATGTGGAGAGTTTAAAAGCCACTTATTCCCATTTTGTCCCAAAACAGGCTAAAACCAAGAAAACATTGCTTAGAAGCTGTAAACAGCTATGTTAGTGTTTCTGGGGTTAAAAATGTGTCTTAATCCAATGCAACTAACTAATTATAAGAGTTTGAGATAGATGTGGAGAGTTTAAAAGCCACTTATACCCATTTTGTCCCAAAACAGGCTAACTGTTAGGATTTATGAGACAAAGCTCACAAGAGAGGGTAGACAAACACTTGGTGAATGAATCCCCCTTTACCCACAACAAACTAACTCATTCTCAAGGGGAAGAAGAGAACATCAACTTGTGATGAACTCCTCATAAACTAGGCTAGATAGAACCCAAATACTAGAGAGTAAGCGGATCCTATCAAGGAGAAGCACTAGTTTGAGACTTATCCTTGTTCTAGTAACACAACACTAAGAGTTTGTGTACTTAGGAGAGGAGGATTAAGAATCAGTAATCTAGGCTATATGAAAGAGTAAATAAGAAGACTTTAGGTGAGATTTGGGAAGAGAATAGGCTGCCTTAAGGGCAGCCTCTAACCGATTCCCTAAACTATCTACATTGAAGCTAGAACAAGAACACAAGGTAAAAGAGGGGAAATCGGATTCTCTTATTGAATAATGTTGTGATTTGTTTCATATGAGAGTGTATACAAAGCTTAATATAGAGATACAAATGCCATATGACCGTTGGAGAGAAGAAGAGAGTGATGAAAGTGACATTCTCGATTTGGTGTTGGTGAGAGTGACCTTTCCTTCCTTCACCAACCAAGGGCACATGTGATCTTCCCATAAGCCTCTCTCTCTTGTAGGGCCTCGCTTTCCTCCTCTCAAACTCGGCCTCTCTATCTACTGGACCGAGCGCAGGCCTAAGGGCCGAGACTGTACGGACGGGCCTTCTCTTCATCGTACGGACGGGCCTTCTCTTCATCGTACGGACGGGCCTGTACGGACGGGCCTGTACGGACGGGCCTGTACGGACGGGCCTTCTCTTCATCGTGTTCACGGCCTAACTGGCCGCTCACCGGACATGGGTCCGTTCACGGACACGGTACATGGTACCGGACACGGTACATGGTCGCTCACGGACACGGACATGGCCTTACCGGCCTTTACATGGCCTTTTCCGGCCTTTCTTCTCTTCTTCCAAGGCTCGGCCTTACCGGCCTCTCCTCTCTCCTCCTTGGTACATTCTAATACTCCCCCGCACGCTTGATCGGTGGGACACCATGAGGACCAAAGATCAAGGGTGGACTAGTGTCATCTACCTCATTAAAAACCTCAACAAAGAAAACCTCTTGGGATAAAACTTTGTTAAGGGAAAAAGAGTATAGACTTCACTATCCATGATGTCCCTTGACCTTGGTTTGGAAAGAACTTGCTTCCTTCTCTTCATAATTTGAACTGCTCCTACTCCTTAGCCCACCTTGCCTTTAGCACATTCCTTATGATCTCCATCCTTGTTCCTTTAGAATTCCTTTGAGGCTCTCATAGTCTCCTTTACCCTTAAACAAGTGATAAAGAAGAAAAGAATAAGTGTTTGCTATGAGGAATATCAAAGAAAATTTCTAAAAGTGTGACAATTTAAGAGAACATATTAAAGAGTAAAGACTAGTAATGAAGCTAAGGTAATGAATTTAAGAAATTTAAATAGAGTAGAGTTTAGAGCACAGCCTTTATGGTGTTTTGATGGATAGGAAGGAGAGAGTTGATCACTGATGTGGTTTGGAATTCCTCCTTGAGACCGCTTCTCTAACCATGGTTTTTAAACCCGGCCAGTTTTATCGTCAGACTGACATATGCCCACTGAATCGGACATAACTTTTGAACGGCTGCTCGGATTGGTATGATTCCACTTCCACTGGCAAGATGACTCCATGGTCTCGAACTTTGTTGAAGAACGCGGAAGCTGAATTGCAGTGGAAGGGTTTCGTCCGAGTCGATCTTTGAGACGCTTCGGCTGAGCTTTAAGTAAAAACTTTTGCTTGTGGCCGAGCAGAATCTGTGAGGTACGGTCTGAAGTCACTTGATAGTTGATCTCCCCCGTAACCTTTACTTGATGATGGGCTGAAACCTCATCACCTCAGTTGAAACCTTGTGCATCACCGTTCTTGTGCACATCCGATCAACAGTTGAAACCTTGTGCATCACCTTTCCTAAAGACCATTGTGCACATCCGATCAACAACTTGGCACTAACACACATGCTCTTGGACTGATTCATCACCTTCCACCAGCTTAACAAAGACTTGGTGGCCCTTGGTTCTAACTCCAGGCATTGTGCTGCGCTCTTACATGGCTATCTTGTAGCCTTCAACCTCGCCACTTCTTCTCCTTGAGATAGTGAGCGAGCTCCACACAATCTTCAATGCTGAAACTGAAACCAAAAATCAATGGAACAGATTCTAAACAAGAGATTGTTAGAGATTAGAGTATAGAGAATATTACTGAAATTAAATAGAGAATTTAGAGAATTAATAAGAGTATATATGGAGAATAGAAAGTGAGAGTATAAGGGAGAGTATTGGCGGTAGTATAAGATGAATGGAGAGTAGAATAGAGAATCTGCTCAAGAGTTCTTATGGACAGAGTTTAACTCTGTTTTCTTGAGTTGAAAGAAGCTTTGACAGCCAAGAACATCCAAGAAGACAATCTCTTTTGGTGCTTTAATGGCTGAAACACAATGGACCTTATGGAAAATTAGTTTCTCCAAAGGTTTAACAACAAAACTCCTTGTAGAATCACTTAAACAAGTGTTCTTCAAGAGATTAAGGCTTTAGATCCACGAAGATAACATATAGAAGATGTTTTTCGTGGTCCCAAGCAAAGAAGAAACAACAAAAGCCTTTGGAACAGCCTATTGTCCAACGGTTAAAAGAATGCATCTTGGACCAACTTGAATCTATTTGACCAAGCGGGCTCTACATGCTAAAATAGTCTCTCTCTTCCTCAAACTCGAACCTGGACACACCATATGACCAGAAACAAAGCTTTCTCAACCTTGAGAAGAAGAAGAAGTGATTTAGTAATTAAACTTTAAAGGAAATTTAACAAAAGCAAAATTAAACCTTTAAAGGAAAATTAACTAAATCTTAAGAGAATCCTAGGAAAAATCCTAAGGATTTCGTGGCTCTATACAAGCCTAAAAACACGTGAATCCTTACCAAGAACAAGAACAATTTGCTCCTTGGTTCATCACCACCTCAATTTAAACCCAAGCTTTTACCCAATCGGTGAAGCCTAAGGATGAGGTTTTAAAATCAATTTCTTTCACACACTTGGTCTATGAACTCTACAAAGACCCAAGACCAAGCTTACTCAACATTGAGCTGCTAGAGAATCGATTTAACAACAAAAGCAAAATTAAAGTTTTAAAGAAACTAAGCTAAGCGATTTAACACCTAGGCTAGGATTAAAACTTTAATTAAGCTAACTCCTAAGAGAACCAACTTGAGAACGAGTTTGAGTCACCAAGAACAGAGCCTGCTCTGATACCATGTTAGGATTTATGAGACAAAGCTCACAAGAGAGGGTAGACAAACACTTGGTGAATGAATCCCCCTTTACCCACAACAAACTAACTCATTCTCAAGGGGAAGAAGAGAACATCAACTTGTGATGAACTCCTCATAAACTAGGCTAGATAGAACCCAAATACTAGAGAGTAAGCGGATCCTATCAAGGAGAAGCACTAGTTTGAGACTTATCCTTGTTCTAGTAACACAACACTAAGAGTTTGTGTACTTAGGAGAGGAGGATTAAGAATCAGTAATCTAGGCTATATGAAAGAGTAAATAAGAAGACTTTAGGTGAGATTTGGGAAGAGAATAGGCTGCCTTAAGGGCAGCCTCTAACCGATTCCCTAAACTATCTACATTGAAGCTAGAACAAGAACACAAGGTAAAAGAGGGGAAATCGGATTCTCTTATTGAATAATGTTGTGATTTGTTTCATATGAGAGTGTATACAAAGCTTAATATAGAGATACAAATGCCATATGACCGTTGGAGAGAAGAAGAGAGTGATGAAAGTGACATTCTCGATTTGGTGTTGGTGAGAGTGACCTTTCCTTCCTTCACCAACCAAGGGCACATGTGATCTTCCCATAAGCCTCTCTCTCTTGTAGGGCCTCGCTTTCCTCCTCTCAAACTCGGCCTCTCTATCTACTGGACCGAGCGCAGGCCTAAGGGCCGAGACTGTACGGACGGGCCTTCTCTTCATCGTACGGACGGGCCTTCTCTTCATCGTACGGACGGGCCTGTACGGACGGGCCTGTACGGACGGGCCTGTACGGACGGGCCTTCTCTTCATCGTGTTCACGGCCTAACTGGCCGCTCACCGGACATGGGTCCGTTCACGGACACGGTACATGGTACCGGACACGGTACATGGTCGCTCACGGACACGGACATGGCCTTACCGGCCTTTACATGGCCTTTCCGGCCTTTCTTCTCTTCTTCCAAGGCTCGGCCTTACCGGCCTCTCCTCTCTCCTCCTTGGTACATTCTAATACTAACAGCAAGAAAACATTGCTTAGTAGCTGTAAACAGATATGTTAGTGTTTATGGGGTTAAAATGTGTCTTAATCCAATGCAACTAACTAA
Organism: Camelina sativa; assembly: GCF_030686135.1. Taxonomy (NCBI): domain Eukaryota; kingdom Viridiplantae; phylum Streptophyta; class Magnoliopsida; order Brassicales; family Brassicaceae; genus Camelina; species Camelina sativa. The sequence continues at coordinate 12,129,720 of NC_141888.1, forward strand.
GTATAAGAGTTTGAGATAGATGTGGAGAGTTTAAAAGCCACTTATACCCATTTTGTCCCAAAACAGGCTAAAAGCAATAAAACATTGCTTAGAAGCTGTAAACAGCTATGTTAGTGTTTATGGGGTTAAAATGTGTCTTAATCCAATGCAACTAACTAATTATAAGAGTTTGAGATAGATGTGGAGAGTTTAAAAGCCACTTATACCCATTTTGTCCCAAAAAAGGCTAAAACCAAGAAAACATTGCTTAGAAGCTGTAAACAGCTATGTTAGTGTTTCTGGGGTTAAAATGTGTCTTAATCCAATGCAACTAACTAATTATAAGAGTTTGAGATAGATGTGGAGAGTTTAAAAGCCACGTACACCCATTTTGTCCCAAAACAGGCTAAAACCAAGAAAACATTGCTTAGAAGCTGTAAACAGCTATGTTAGTGTTTATGGGGTTAAAATGTGTCTTAATCCAATGCAACTAACTAATTATAAGAGTTTCAGATAGATGTGGAGAGTTTAAAAGCCACTTATACCCATTTTTTTCCCAAAACAGGCTAACAGCAAGAAAACATTGCTTAGAAGCTGTAAACAGCTATGTTAGTGTTTCTGGGGTTAAAATGTGTCTTAATCCAATGCAACTAACTAATTATAAGAGTTTGAGATAGATTGGGAGAGTTTAAAAGCCACTTATACCCATTTTGTCCTAAAACAGGCTAAAACCAAGAAAACATTGCTTAGAAGCTGTAAACAGCTATGTTAGTGTTTCTGGGGTTAAAATGTGTCTTAATCCAATGCAACTAACTAATTATAAGAGTTTAAGATAGATGTGGAGAGTTTAAAGCCACTTATTCCCATTTTGTCCCAAAACAGGCTAAAACCAAGAAAACATTGCTTAGAAGCTGTGAACAGCTATGTTAGTGTTTATGGGGTTAAAATGTGTCTTAATCCAATGCAACTAACTAATGATAAGTGTTTGAGATAGCTTGAGATAGATGTGGAGAGTTTCAAACCCACTTATACCCATTTTGTCCCAAAACAGGCTAAAACCAAGAAAACATTGCTTAGAAGCTGTAAACAGCTATGTTAGTGTTTATGGGGTTAAAATGTGTCTTAATCCAATGCAACTAACTAATTATAAGAGTTTAAGATAGATGTGGAGAGTTTAAAAGCCACTTATACCCATTTTGTCCCAAAACAGGCTAAAACCAAGAAAACATTGCTTAGAAGCTGTGAACAGCTATGTTAGTGTGTATGGGGTTAAAATGTGTCTTAATCCAATGCAACTAACTAATGATAAGTGTTTGAGATAGTTTGAGATAGATGTGGAGAGTTTCAAACCCACTTATACCCATTTTGTCCCAAAACAGGCTAAAACCAAGAAAACAGTGCTTAGAAGCTGTAAACAGCTATGTTAGTGTTTATGTGGTTAAAATGTGTCTTAATCCAATGCAACTAACTAATTATAAGAGTTTGAGATAGATGTGGAAAGTTTAAAAGCCACTTATACCCATTTTGTCCCAAAACAGGCTAAAACCAAGAAAACATTGCTTAGAAGCTGTAAACAGCTATGTTAGTGTTTCTGGGGTTAAAATGTGTCTTAATCCAATGCAACTAACTAATTATAAGACTTTGAGATAGATGTGGAGAGTTTAAAAGCCACTTATTCCCATTTTGTCCCAAAACAGGCTAAAACCAATAAAACATTGCTTAGAAGCTGTGAACAGATATGTTAGTGTTTATGGGGTTAAAATGTGTCTTAATCCAATGCAACGAACTAATGATAAGTGTTTGAGATAGTTTGAGATAGATGTGGAGAGTTTCAAACCCACTTATACCCATTTTGTCCCAAAACAGGCTAAAACCAAGAATATTGATCAAGAATAAGCCTATGGCGTCCGTACAGTCCGTACCGTCCGTACGTGCAAGCAATAAGGCCGAGTGAAGCACTAAGGCCGAGTCATCTATGTGTGAGGATAGTGAGGAGGCCTGCTTACCTTCAGCCCATGAGAAGGATCGAGAATCCCTTGTGTAGCCGTTAGGGAGAAAGCGCAAGTGGACAAGAGTGGAAGACTAGGACAAGTCGCTATCACCGATCACCTACCCCCTCTCTCTCCTAATTGTCAATTCCTTTTGTTTCTATTTTAGGTCATGTGGTCGCCCTAGCTGCCCCCCTATTTAAACCTTTGTCATGTGTTGTATTTGTGACATTCTACCTAATTCTAATCTATTATCACTCTCTTTCATACTATTCGCCACCAACTCTTCTTCTTCATTCTAAACCTCTCAAATCTCTCTAAGTCTTCCGCTTATTTCAACATGGTATCAGAGCCAGGTTGTCGTTCTTGATAACCTATCTCTTCTATTCTTCCATTCTTCATTCTTGTTCACTCGATTCTCAGTCCTATTTCTCTTTATTCTCCGGGTAAAAGCTTTGTCCATCGGTCCATAGCGGTTAAACCATGGAAAACGCCAAACCCATTGTCATGCCGGTTGTTCTCAAAGGAACAAACTACTTGCTGTGGACTAGAACCACAAGAACTGCCCTTGGAGGTCGTGGTCTTTGGAGTCATGTCGAGAGTGACTATGCTCCAAAACAAAACCTCAAAGGAGAAGATGAAGGCGCTTCCGAGGAGGAAGTAGAAGAAGAGAGCGAGAGGAAGGCCAAGTGGTTCCAAGAAGACCAAGTTGTCCTATCTGTTCTCCAAAACTCTCTTGACACACCAATCCTTGAGGCCTACTCATATTGCGAGACGGCCAAGGAGTTGTGGGAGACACTTAAAGGTGTCTATGGCAATATCTCCAACTTGACTCGGGTCTTTGAGGTCAAGAAGGCCATAAATGAGCTTAACCAAGATGATGTGGAGTTCACTAAACATCTTGGCAAGTTTCGAGCTTTATGGTCCGAGCTTGACATGTTGCGGCCGAGTACACTCGATCCGAGTGTGTTGACTGAAAGAAAGGAGCAAGACAAGATCTTTGGTCTCCTTCTTACTTTAAACCCATCCTTCAACGATCTCTTGAAGCACATCCTCAGGGCAGAGAAACTTCCCTCTTTTGAAGACATTTGTTCACAAATCCAAAGAGAGCAAGGTTCTCTTGACTTGTTTAGCGGTAAGGGGGAGCTTGCTACGGCTAATAAAGGAGTGTACAAGCAAGAGGAGAGGAAGGTGTGGATATGCGACCACTGCAAGAGGCGGGGTCACCTGAAAGACAAGTGCTGGGTCCTCCACCCTCATCTCAAACCGGCCAAGTTCAAAGCAAACCTCTCAAAGGAAGCGGTTAGCGACAAGGGAGCCGGGCCGTCAAAGCAAGGAGATGAGGCAGCCATGACCGCAGCCTATGGAGAAGTGGTTAGGAAATCAGACCTTGAGGCGCTCATCCGTTCCATTGCCTCACTCAAGGAGTCTGGTATCTCTTTCTTTACCTCTAAGCCTAGTAAATCTCTTGTCATAGACTCGGGTGCTTCTCACCACATGATTAGTAATCCTAGTCTAATTGACAATATAAAACCGGCTTTAGGAAATGTTATAATTGCAAATGGAGAACAAATACCAGTGAAAGGAATAGGGGACTTGAAACTATTTGATAAAACCACAAAAGCTTTCTTTATGCCTACCTTCACATCTAATCTTCTATCGGTTAAGAGAACCACTAATGATTTGAATTGTTATGCAATCTTTGGTCCTAATAGTGTTCATTTTCAGGATATTGAGACTGGAAAAGTTCTTGGAGAGGGACAAGGGAGTGGAGATCTCTATGTCCTAGAGAAAACCTCGCCAAGTTTATCTACTAAATCTTGTTTTGTTATTAATTTGGATAGTGTGTGGCATGCTAGATTAGGCCATCCTCATTCTCGTGCCCTTGCTTTAATGTTACCAAGTGTTTCTTTTGATAGTTCAATGTGTGAGTCTTGTATTCTTGGTAAACATTGCAAATCTATTTTTCCCAAGTCTAAAACTATTTATGAGCATTGTTTTGATTTAGTGCACTCGGATGTGTGGACTTCACCATGCCTTTCTAGAGATAATAACAAATATTTTGTGACTTTTATTGATGAGAAATCTAAGTACACATGGATTACTTTGTTGCCTTCAAAGGATAGAGTGTTTGATGCTTTTATAAACTTTCAAAATTATGTTACTAATCATTTCAATGCTAAAATTAAGGTACTTAGATCAGACAATGGTGGAGAGTATACAAGTCACAAATTCAGAGAACACCTAGCAAAACACGGCATACTACACCAAACGAGTTGTCCCTATACGCCCCAACAAAATGGTGTGGCCGAGAGGAAGAACCGACATCTAATGGAGGTGGCACGGTCGATGATGTTCCATTCACACGTTACAAGGCGATATTGGGGTGATGCTGTGATGACAGCATGCTACTTGATCAATCGGACACCAACCAAAGTCCTTAATGACCTATCGCCATTTGAGGTATTGAATGGATTTAAACCATCTCTAGAGCACTTACGGGTCTTTGGGTGTGTTTCTTTTGTACTTGTGCCAGGAGAACAGCGGAGTAAGCTCGATCCCAAAAGCATAAGGTGTATGTTCATCGGCTACTCCACTACTCAAAAGGGATACAAGTGTTTTGACCCAAAGACAAGCCGGCTGTATGTATCAAGAGATGTTCGGTTCTTGGAAAATGTGGGTTATTTTGATAACAAAGACTGGAACAGCTTGAAGGATCTTTCATCATCACCAAATGATAGAGCCTCCAGCCTTAAGTTTCTCCTTGACCATCTCGGAAATCCGCCTACGGCCACAGCCCTTCCTCAGCCAGAACCCAACCCGAGCTCCATTGACCATACGCTCGAGCCGGAAGGTGCTATGCCCGAGATGATATCCCCGGACCATGAGATGCCCGAGCCAAACCACAGCATGACCGAGGCACATGAGATGCCCGAGCCAAACTCAAGCCTGACCGAGACACGACCTGATGCTGAACCGGTCATCGAAGATGTCACTCAGTCCAGCCAATCAGTGCCGCCAGCTCAACCAGCTCCACGACGAAGCACGCGTGTCCGGTCTCACCCCTCTACATGGAAAGATAAGAGGGTCTACTACAACAGTCAAGCCGTCGCACATCCTATCCAAGCCGTATGTTCGCTCGAGCTGCTTCCGACCGAGCACCAAGCCTTCTTCGGCCAAGTTGATGAACACTGGGTTCCCCAAACGTACGAGGAGGCCAAAGAACATAAGGTATGGGTAGATGCTGTGGAGGATGAAGCTGGTGCAATGATCAGAAATCACACATGGGATGAGGCTGACCTCCCCAAAGGGAAGAAGGCCGTAAGTTCAAAGTGGGTATTCACCATCAAGTTCTTGAGCACGGGAGAGATTGAAAGGCATAAGGCACGGCTGGTGGCCCGAGGGTTCACTCAAACCTATGGAGATGACTACACGGCAACGTTTGCTCCCGTGGCCAAATTGCATACCGTGCGAGTAGTGCTATCGGTGGCCGTGAACCTTTCTTGGGACTTATGGCAAATGGATGTGAAGAACGCGTTCCTCCAAGGCGAGCTAGATGAAGAAGTGTACATGACTCCTCCGCCTGGCCTTGAGGATATTGTTGCTCCCGGGAAGGTCTTACGGTTACGCAAGGCCATCTATGGCCTCAAACAGTCACCACGCGCCTGGTACCATAAGCTCAGCTCCACTCTTAAGGCGAATGGCTTTAGACGATCGGAGGCTGACCACACTCTTTTCACTCTCAAGACATCACTTGGCCTGGTTGTGGTGCTGGTTTATGTCGATGACATCATCGTGACTGGCGATGACAAGGCCGGTATTGTTGCCATTAAAGACTCTCTCAAGTCTGCCTTTGACATTAAGGACCTCGGAGAGCTCAAATACTTCCTCGGCATCGAAATCTGCCGTTCCCCGGAGGGTATCTTCCTCTCACAACGCAAGTATGCTCTTGACTTGCTTGCTGAGACAGGCAAACTTGGTACGGTTCCAGCTACTACACCACTGGATGAAGATTACCAGCTCAAGCGAAAGGGGGAGAGCATTCGGGCGAAGGAAGGCAAACCACGCGAACCATTGGACGAGCCGTTCCCGGACGTCACACGCTACCGACGGCTTGTAGGTAAGTTGATCTATTTAACTATCACACGACCTGATATCTCTTATGCTGTGAATCAGGTGAGTCAGCACATGCAAGCTCCAAGCAAGTATCAATGGAGTCAAGTGGAGAGGATTTTGAGCTATCTCAAGGGCAGCCCTGGTCAAGGCATTTGGATGGGTAAAAACGGCAACACTGAGATCGTGGGTTATTGTGATGCGGACTATAATGGAGACACATTGGATAGGCGGTCAACTACTGGATATTGCACCTTTGTTGGAGGAAACCTAGTTACATGGAGGTCTAAGAAGCAAAAGGTGGTGTCATGTTCAAGTGCCGAGGCTGAGTACCGAGCTATGAGGAAGCTAACTAATGAGATGACATGGTTGAAAGGTCTACTTAAGGATCTCGGCATTGAAACAAGACAGCCGATGACAATGCATTGTGACAATGAGGCAGCGATCCACATAGCCACTAACTCAGTCTTCCATGAACGGACCAAGCACATTGAGAGCGACTGCCACAAGGTTAGGGAGAGGATCGAAGAGGGAGCGGTTCTACCATGCCACACAAGGAGTCAAGACCAGCTAGCCGACATCTTCACCAAATCTGCAAGTCCCAAGGTTTGTGATTATATTCATAGCAAACTTGGACTTGTAGACATCACACGGCCGTGATCAACTTTCCTAATCCGTGGACAGCACACTCTTTTTCCCTTGGCTTAGTTTTGTCCCATGAGGTTTTCTAAGTCAAGGTTTTTAATGAGGTGCTGCTTCACGGGTTCCAAGCTTAGCCATTTCATCAGGCTAAGCTTGAGGGGGAGTATTGATCAAGAATAAGCCTATGGCGTCCGTACAGTCCGTACCGTCCGTACGTGCAAGCAATAAGGCCGAGTGAAGCACTAAGGCCGAGTCATCTATGTGTGAGGATAGTGAGGAGGCCTGCTTACCTTCAGCCCATGAGAAGGATCGAGAATCCCTTGTGTAGCCGTTAGGGAGAAAGCGCAAGTGGACAAGAGTGGAAGACTAGGACAAGTCGCTATCACCGATCACCTACCCCCTCTCTCTCCTAATTGTCAATTCCTTTTGTTTCTATTTTAGGTCATGTGGTCGCCCTAGCTGCCCCCCTATTTAAACCTTTGTCATGTGTTGTATTTGTGACATTCTACCTAATTCTAATCTATTATCACTCTCTTTCATACTATTCGCCACCAACTCTTCTTCTTCATTCTAAACCTCTCAAATCTCTCTAAGTCTTCCGCTTATTTCAACAAAGAAAACAGTGCTTAGAAGCTGTAAACAGCTATGTTACTGTTTATGTGGTTAAAATGTGTCTTAATCCAATGCAACTAACTAATTATAAGAGTTTGAGATAGATGTGGAAAGTTTAAAAGCCACTTATACCCATTTTGTCCCAAAACAGGCTAACAGCAAGAAAACATTGCTTAGTAGCTGTAAACAGATATGTTAGTGTTTATGGGGTTAAAATGTGTCTTAATCCAATGCAACTAACTAAGTATAAGAGTTTGAGATAGATGTGGAGAGTTTAAAAGCCACTTATACCCATTTTGTCCCAAAACAGGCTAAAAGCAATAAAACATTGCTTAGAAGCTGTAAACAGCTATGTTAGTGTTTATGGGGTTAAAATGTGTCTTAATCCAATGCAACTAACTAATTATCAGAGTTTGAGATAGATGTGGAGAGTTTAAAAGCCACTTATACCCATTTTGTCCCAAAAAAGGCTAAAACCAAGAAAACATTGCTAAGAAGCTGTAAACAGCTATGTTAGTGTTTATGGGGTTAAAATGTGTCTTAATCCAATGCAACTAACTAATTATAAGAGTTTAAGATAGATGTGGAGAGTTTAAAACCCACTTATACCCATTTTGTCCCAAAACAGGCTAAAACCAAGAAAACATTGCTTAGAAGCTGTGAACAGCTATGTTAGTGTTTATGGGGTTAAAATGTGTCTTAATCCAATGCAACTAACTAATGATAAGTGTTTGAGATAGTTTGAGATAGATGTGGAGAGTTTCAAACCCACTTATACCCATTTTGTCCCAAAACAGGCTAAAACCAAGAAAACAGTGCTTAGAAGCTGTAAACAGCTATGTTAGTGTTTATGTGGTTAAAATGTGTCTTAATCCAATGCAACTAACTAATTATAAGAGTTTGAGATAGATGTGGAAAGTTTAAAAGCCACTTATACCCATTTTGTCCCAAAACAGGCTAAAACCAAGAAAACATTGCTTAAAAGCTGTAAACAGCTATGTTAGTGTTTCTGGGGTTAAAATGTGTCTTAATCCAATGCAACTAACTAATTATAAGATGTGGAGATTTTAAAAACATTGCTTAGAAGCTGTAAACAGCTATGTTAGTGTTTCTGGGGTTAAAATGTGTCTTAATCCAATGCAACTAACTAATTATAAGACTTTGAGATAGATGTGGAGAGTTTAAAAGCCACTTATTCCCATTTTGTCCCAAAACAGGCTAAAACCAAGAAAACATTGCTTAGAAGCTGTGAACAGCTATGTTACTGTTTATGGGGTTAAAATGTGTCTTAATCCAATGCAAAGAACTAATGATAAGTGTTTGAGATAGTTTGAGATAGATGTGGAGAGTTTCAAACCCACTTATACCCATTTTGTCCCAAAACAGGCTAAAACCAAGAAAACAGTGCTTAGAAGCTGTAAACAGCTATGTTAGTGTTTATAAGGTTAAAATGTGTCTTAATCCAATGCAACTAACTAATTATAAGAGTTTGAGATAGATGTGGAAAGTTTAAAAGCCACTTATACCCATTTTGTCCCAAAACAGGTTAAAACCAAGAAAACATTGCTTAGAAGCTGTAAACAGCTATGTTAGGTTTTTTGGGGTTAAAATGTGTCTTAATCCAATGCAACTAACTAATTATAAGATGTGGAGAGTTTAAAAACATTGCTTAGAAGCTGTAAACAGCTATGTTAGTGTTTCTGGGGTTAAAATGTGTCTTAATCCAATGCAACTAACTAATTATAAGAGTTTGAGATAGACGTGGAGAGTTTAAAAGCCACTTATTCCCATTTTGTCCCAAAACAGGCTAAAACCAAGAAAACATTGCTTAGAAGCTGTAAACAGCTATGTTAGTGTTTCTGGGGTTAAAATGTGTCTTAATCCAATGCAACTAACTAATTATAAGAGTTTGAGATAGATGTGGAGAGTTTAAAAGCCACTTACACCCATTTTGTCCCAAAACAGGCTAAAACCAAGAAAACATTGCTTAGAATCTGTAAACAGCTATGTTAGTGTTTATGGGGTTAAAATGTGTCTTAATCCAATGCAACTAACTAATTATAAGAGTTTCAGGTAGATGTGGAGAGTTTAAAAGGCACTTATACCCATTTTTTCCCAAAACAGGCTAACAGCAAGAAAACAATTCTTAGAAGCTTTAAACAGCTATGTTAGTGTTTCTGGGGTTAAAAGGTGTCTTAATCCAATGCAACTAACTAATTATAAGAGTTTGAGATAGATGTGGAGAGTTTAAAAGCCACTTATACCCATTTTGTCCTAAAACAGGCTAAAACCAAGAAAACATTGCTTAGAATCTGTAAACAGCTATGTTAGTGTTTCTGGGGTTAAAATGTGTCTTAATCCAATGCAACTAACTAATTATAAGATGTGGAGAGTTTAAAAACATGGCTTAGAAGTTGTAAACAGCTATGTTAGTGTTTCTGGGGTTAAAATGTGTCTTAATCCAATGCAACTAACTAATTATAAGAGTTTAAGATAGATGTGGAGAGTTTAAAGCCACTTATTCCCATTTTGTCCCAAAACAGGCTAAAACCAAGAAAACATTGCTTAGAAGCTGTGAACAGCTATGTGTTGGGATTTATGAGACAAAGCTCACAAGAGAGGGTAGACAAACACTTGGTGAATGAATCCCCCTTTACCCACAACAAACTAACTCATTCTCAAGGGGAAGAAGAGAACATCAACTTGTGATGAACTCCTCATAAACTAGGCTAGATAGAACCCAAATACTAGAGAGTAAGCGGATCCTATCAAGGAGAAGCACTAGTTTGAGACTTATCCTTGTTCTAGTAACACAACACTAAGAGTTTGTGTACTTAGGAGAGGAGGATTAAGAATCAGTAATCTAGGCTATATGAAAGAGTAAATAAGAAGACTTTAGGTGAGATTTGGGAAGAGAATAGGCTACCTTAAGGGCAGCCTCTAACCGATTCCCTAAACTATCTACATTGAAGCTAGAACAAGAACACAAGGTAAAAGAGGGGAAATCGGATTCTCTTATTGAATAATGTTGTGATGTGTTACAAAATGAGAGATTACAATGCTTAATATAGGAGAACAAATGTATATGGCCGTTTGAGATAAATGAGAGGTGAGAGTGACATATAGCCGTTGGTGCACAAGTGGGTGTATGGTGAAAGGGACAGCTCCTTCCCTTGGTTGTCTCATTCTTCACCAACCAAGGTCTCACATGCTTCCTTCCTTCCCTTCTTTTCCCTTTGTGAGACATTTAACTTCTTCTTGGGCCTCTTCTTCTTATAAGGCCTTTACTTCACAATTCTTCTCACATTGCTCTTATGGCCTTGCTGACCACTCTCATTGTTCTCACGGCCCACATGGCCTTATTGGCCACTCTTATTGTGCTCACGGCCTTACTGGCCGCTCCCACACCACTCATGGCCTTACCGGCCACACTTCTTGTACTAGCAGCCTTACCGGCCACTCTCTTCTTCCAAGGCTCGGCCTTACCGGCCTCTCCTCTCTCCTCCTTGGTACATTCTAATACTCCCCCGCACGCTTGATCGGTGGGACACCATGGGGACCAAAGATCAAGGGTGGACTAGTGTCATCTACCTCATTAAAAACCTCAACAAAGAAAACCTCTTGGGATAAAACTTTGTTAAGGGAAAAAGAGTATAGACTCCACTATCCATGATGTCCCTTGACCTTGGTTTGCAACGAACTAGCTCCCTTCTCTTCATGATTTGAACCGCTCCTACTCCTTAGCCCACCTTGCCTTTAGCACATTCCTTATGATCTCCATCCTTGCGCCTTTAGAGTTTCTTTGAGGCTCTCATAGTCTCCTTTACCCTTAAACAAGTGATAAAGAAGAAAAGAATAAGTGTTTGCTATGAGGAATATCAAAGAAAAATTCTAAAAGTGTGACAATTTAAGAAGAATCATATTAAAGACTAAAGACTAGTAATGAAGCTAAGGTAATGAATTTATGAATTAAAATAGAGAAGGGTTTAGAGCACAGCCTTTATGGTGTTTTGATGGATAGGAAGGAGAGAGTTGATCACTGATGCGGTTTGGAATTCCTCCTTGAGACCGCTTCTCTAACCATGGTTTTAAACCCGGCTAGCTTTATTCGTCAGACTGACATATGCCCACTGAATCGGGCATAACTTTCGAACGGCTGCTCGGATTGGTATGATTCCACTTCCACTGGCAAGATGACTCCATGGTCTAGAACTTTTGTGAAGAACGCGGAAGCTGAATCGCAGTGGAAGGGTTTCGTCCGAGTCGATCTTTGAGACGCTTCGGCTGAGCTTTAAGTAAAGACTTTTGCTTGTGGCCGAGCAGAATCTGTGAGGTACGGTCTGAAGTCACTTTATCTCCCCCGTAACCTTTACTTGATGATGGGCTGAAACCTCATCACCTCAGTTGAAGCCTTGTGCATCACCGTTCTTGTGCACATCCAATCAACAGTTGAAACCTTGTGCATCACCTTTCCTAAAGACCATTGTGCACATCCGATCAACAACTTGGCACTAACACACATGCTCTTGGACTGATTCATCACCTTCCACCAGCTTAACAAAGACTTGGTGGCCCTTGGTTCTAACTCCAGGCATTGTGCTGCGCTCTCCTCATGGCTATCTTATAGCCTTCAACCTCGCCACTTCTTCTTCTTGAGATAGTAGGCGAGCTCCACACAATCTTCAAGGCTGAAGCTGAAACCAAATTCAATGGAACAGATTCTAAACAGGAGATTGTTAGAGATTAGAGAATAGAGAATATAGAATATTACTGAAAATAAAATAGAATTTAGAGAATAAGTAACCAGAGAGAATAGAGTATAGTAGAGTATATGGGCGGAAGTATAAGGTGAGTGGAGAGTAGAATAGAGAATTTGCTCAAGAGTTCTTATGGACAGAGTTATACTCTGTTTTCTTGAGTTTGCAGAAGCTTTGACAGCCAAGAGCATCCAACATTCAACAAGACTTTGGTGCTTTAATGGCTGAAACACATGGACCGTTTGGAAAATTAATTTCTCCAACGGTTTGGACCTAACTCATGGTAGAATCACTTAAACAAAGTGTTCTCCAAGATCTTAAGGCTTTAGATCCACGAAAATAACATATAGAAGATGTTTTTCGTGGTCCCAAGCAAAGAAGAAACAACAAAAGCCTTTGGAACAACCTATTGTCCAACGGTTAAAAGAATGCATCTTTGAACAGCTTTAGTCTAGTTGACCAAGCGGACATGAGATGCGAAAATTAAGATCTCTCTCTTCTTCAAGCTTGAATCTGGACACACCATAGGGCCAGAAACAAAGCTTTCTCAACATTGAGAAGAAGAAGTAGTGATTTAGTAATTAAGCCTTTAAAGGAAATTTAACAAAAGCAAAATCAAACCTTTAGAGGAAAATTAACTAAATCCTAAGAGAGCTAAATCCTAAGAATTTCGTGGCTCATACAAGCACACAAGAACCGTGAATCCTCACCATGAACAACACAATTTGCTCAATGGTTCATCACTTCCCACACATCCCAAAATAAACAAAGCTATTACCAAATCGGTAAAGCTTAAGGATGGGGCTTGTAAAATCGATTTCTTTCCACACACTTGGTCTACAAATTCTAACAAGACAAGAGACCAAGCTTACTCAACAATGAGCTGCTAGAGAATCGATTTAATCAACAAAAGCAAAATTAAAGCTTTAAAGAAACTAAGCTAAGCGATTTAACACCTAAGCAAAGTCTAAAACTTTAACTAAGCTAACTCCTAAGAAAGCGACTTTGAGAATGAGTTTAAATCACCAAGAACAGAACCTGCTCTGATACCATGTTGGGATTTATGAGACAAAGCTCACAAGAGAGGGTAGACAAACACTTGGTGAATGAATCCCCCTTTACCCACAACAAACTAACTCATTCTCAAGGGGAAGAAGAGAACATCAACTTGTGATGAACTCCTCATAAACTAGGCTAGATAGAACCCAAATACTAGAGAGTAAGCGGATCCTATCAAGGAGAAGCACTAGTTTGAGACTTATCCTTGTTCTAGTAACACAACACTAAGAGTTTGTGTACTTAGGAGAGGAGGATTAAGAATCAGTAATCTAGGCTATATGAAAGAGTAAATAAGAAGACTTTAGGTGAGATTTGGGAAGAGAATAGGCTACCTTAAGGGCAGCCTCTAACCGATTCCCTAAACTATCTACATTGAAGCTAGAACAAGAACACAAGGTAAAAGAGGGGAAATCGGATTCTCTTATTGAATAATGTTGTGATGTGTTACAAAATGAGAGATTACAATGCTTAATATAGGAGAACAAATGTATATGGCCGTTTGAGATAAATGAGAGGTGAGAGTGACATATAGCCGTTGGTGCACAAGTGGGTGTATGGTGAAAGGGACAGCTCCTTCCCTTGGTTGTCTCATTCTTCACCAACCAAGGTCTCACATGCTTCCTTCCTTCCCTTCTTTTCCCTTTGTGAGACATTTAACTTCTTCTTGGGCCTCTTCTTCTTATAAGGCCTTTACTTCACAATTCTTCTCACATTGCTCTTATGGCCTTGCTGACCACTCTCATTGTTCTCACGGCCCACATGGCCTTATTGGCCACTCTTATTGTGCTCACGGCCTTACTGGCCGCTCCCACACCACTCATGGCCTTACCGGCCACACTTCTTGTACTAGCAGCCTTACCGGCCACTCTCTTCTTCCAAGGCTCGGCCTTACCGGCCTCTCCTCTCTCCTCCTTGGTACATTCTAATACTATGTTAGTGTTTATGGGGTTAAAATGTGTCTTAATCCAATGCAACTAACTAATGATAAGTGTTTGAGATAGTTTGAGATAGATGTGGAGAGTTTCAAACCCACTTATACCCATTTTGTCCCAAAACAGGCTAAAACCAAGAAAACATTGCTTAGAAGCTGTAAACAGCTATGTTAGTGTTTATGGGGTTAAAATGTGTCTTAATCCAATGCAACTAACTAATTATAAGAGTTTAAGATAGATGTGGAGAGTTTAAAAGCCACTTATACCCATTTTGTCCCAAAACAGGCTAAAACCAAGAAAACATTGCTTAGAAGCTGTGAACAGCTATGTTAGTGTTTATGGGGTTAAAATGTGTCTTAATCCAATGCAACTAACTAATGATAAGTGTTTGAGATAGTTTGAGATAGATGTGGAGAGTTTCAAACCCACTTATACCCATTTTGTCCCAAAACAGGCTAAAACCAAGAAAACAGTGCTTAGAAGCTGTAAACAGCTATGTTAGTGTTTATGTGGTTAAAATGTGTCTTAATCCAATGCAACTAACTAATTATAAGAGTTTGAGATAGATGTGGAAAGTTTAAAAGCCACTTATACCCATTTTGTCCCAAAACAGGCTAAAACCAAGAAAACATTGCTTAGAAGCTGTAAACAGCTATGTTAGTGTTTCTGGGGTTAAAATGTGTCTTAATCCAATGCAACTAACTAATTATAAGACTTTGAGATAGATGTGGAGAGTTTAAAAGCCACTTATTCCCATTTTGTCCCAAAACAGGCTAAAACCAATAAAACATTGCTTAGAAGCTGTGAACAGCTATGTTAGTGTTTATGGGGTTAAAATGTGTCTTAATCCAATGCAACGAACTAATGATAAGTGTTTGAGATAGTTTGAGATAGATGTGGAGAGTTTCAAACCCACTTATACCCATTTTGTCCCAAAACAGGCTAAAACCAAGAAAACAGTGCTTAGAAGCTGTAAACAGCTATGTTACTGTTTATGTGGTTAAAATGTGTCTTAATCCAATGCAACTAACTAATTATAAGAGTTTGAGATAGATGTGGAAAGTTTAAAAGCCACTTATACCCATTTTGTCCCAAAACAGGCTAACAGCAAGAAAACATTGCTTAGTAGCTGTAAACAGATATGTTAGTGTTTATGGGGTTAAAATGTGTCTTAATCCAATGCAACTAACTAAGTATAAGAGTTTGAGATAGATGTGGAGAGTTTAAAAGCCACTTATACCCATTTTGTCCCAAAACAGGCTAAAAGCAATAAAACATTGCTTAGAAGCTGTAAACAGCTATGTTAGTGTTTATGGGGTTAAAATGTGTCTTAATCCAATGCAACTAACTAATTATCAGAGTTTGAGATAGATGTGGAGAGTTTAAAAGCCACTTATACCCATTTTGTCCCAAAAAAGGCTAAAACCAAGAAAACATTGCTAAGAAGCTGTAAACAGCTATGTTAGTGTTTATGGGGTTAAAATGTGTCTTAATCCAATGCAACTAACTAATTATAAGAGTTTAAGATAGATGTGGAGAGTTTAAAACCCACTTATACCCATTTTGTCCCAAAACAGGCTAAAACCAAGAAAACATTGCTTAGAAGCTGTGAACAGCTATGTTAGTGTTTATGGGGTTAAAATGTGTCTTAATCCAATGCAACTAACTAATGATAAGTGTTTGAGATAGTTTGAGATAGATGTGGAGAGTTTCAAACCCACTTATACCCATTTTGTCCCAAAACAGGCTAAAACCAAGAAAACAGTGCTTAGAAGCTGTAAACAGCTATGTTAGTGTTTATGTGGTTAAAATGTGTCTTAATCCAATGCAACTAACTAATTATAAGAGTTTGAGATAGATGTGGAAAGTTTAAAAGCCACTTATACCCATTTTGTCCCAAAACAGGCTAAAACCAAGAAAACATTGCTTAAAAGCTGTAAACAGCTATGTTAGTGTTTCTGGGGTTAAAATGTGTCTTAATCCAATGCAACTAACTAATTATAAGATGTGGAGATTTTAAAAACATTGCTTAGAAGCTGTAAACAGCTATGTTAGTGTTTCTGGGGTTAAAATGTGTCTTAATCCAATGCAACTAACTAATTATAAGACTTTGAGGTAGATGTGGAGAGTTTAAAAGCCACTTATTCCCATTTTGTCCCAAAACAGGCTAAAACCAAGAAAACATTGCTTAGAAGCTGTGAACAGCTATGTTAGTGTTTATGGGGTTAAAATGTGTCTTAATCCAATGCAAAGAACTAATGATAAGTGTTTGAGATAGTTTGAGATAGATGTGGAGAGTTTCAAACCCACTTATACCCATTTTGTCCCAAAACAGGCTAAAACCAAGAAAACAGTGCTTAGAAGCTGTAAACAGCTATGTTAGTGTTTATGTGGTTAAAATGTGTCTTAATCCAATGCAACTAACTAATTATAAGAGTTTGAGATAGATGTGGAAAGTTTAAAAGCCACTTATACCCATTTTGTCCCAAAACAGGCTAAAACCAAGAAAACATTGCTTAGAAGCTGTAAACAGCTATGTTAGTGTTTCTGGGGTTAAAATGTGTCTTAATCCAATGCAACTAACTAATTATAAGACTTTGAGATAGATGTGGAGAGTTTAAAAGCCACTTATTCCCATTTTGTCCCAAAACAGGCTAAAACCAATAAAACATTGCTTAGAAGCTGTGAACAGCTATGTTAGTGTTTATGGGGTTAAAATGTGTCTTAATCCAATGCAACGAACTAATGATAAGTGTTTGAGATAGTTTGAGATAGATGTGGAGAGTTTCAAACCCACTTATACCCATTTTGTCCCAAAACAGGCTAAAACCAAGAAAACAGTGCTTAGAAGCTGTAAACAGCTATGTTACTGTTTATGTGGTTAAAATGTGTCTTAATCCAATGCAACTAACTAATTATAAGAGTTTGAGATAGATGTGGAAAGTTTAAAAGCCACTTATACCCATTTTGTCCCAAAACAGGCTAACAGCAAGAAAACATTGCTTAGTAGCTGTAAACAGATATGTTAGTGTTTATGGGGTTAAAATGTGTCTTAATCCAATGCAACTAACTAAGTATAAGAGTTTGAGATAGATGTGGAGAGTTTAAAAGCCACTTATACCCATTTTGTCCCAAAACAGGCTAAAAGCAATAAAACATTGCTTAGAAGCTGTAAACAGCTATGTTAGTGTTTATGGGGTTAAAATGTGTCTTAATCCAATGCAACTAACTAATTATCAGAGTTTGAGATAGATGTGGAGAGTTTAAAAGCCACTTATACCCATTTTGTCCCAAAAAAGGCTAAAACCAAGAAAACATTGCTAAGAAGCTGTAAACAGCTATGTTAGTGTTTATGGGGTTAAAATGTGTCTTAATCCAATGCAACTAACTAATTATAAGAGTTTAAGATAGATGTGGAGAGTTTAAAACCCACTTATACCCATTTTGTCCCAAAACAGGCTAAAACCAAGAAAACATTGCTTAGAAGCTGTGAACAGCTATGTTAGTGTTTATGGGGTTAAAATGTGTCTTAATCCAATGCAACTAACTAATGATAAGTGTTTGAGATAGTTTGAGATAGATGTGGAGAGTTTCAAACCCACTTATACCCATTTTGTCCCAAAACAGGCTAAAACCAAGAAAACAGTGCTTAGAAGCTGTAAACAGCTATGTTAGTGTTTATGTGGTTAAAATGTGTCTTAATCCAATGCAACTAACTAATTATAAGAGTTTGAGATAGATGTGGAAAGTTTAAAAGCCACTTATACCCATTTTGTCCCAAAACAGGCTAAAACCAAGAAAACATTGCTTAAAAGCTGTAAACAGCTATGTTAGTGTTTCTGGGGTTAAAATGTGTCTTAATCCAATGCAACTAACTAATTATAAGATGTGGAGATTTTAAAAACATTGCTTAGAAGCTGTAAACAGCTATGTTAGTGTTTCTGGGGTTAAAATGTGTCTTAATCCAATGCAACTAACTAATTATAAGACTTTGAGGTAGATGTGGAGAGTTTAAAAGCCACTTATTCCCATTTTGTCCCAAAACAGGCTAAAACCAAGAAAACATTGCTTAGAAGCTGTGAACAGCTATGTTACTGTTTATGGGGTTAAAATGTGTCTTAATCCAATGCAAAGAACTAATGATAAGTGTTTGAGATAGTTTGAGATAGATGTGGAGAGTTTCAAACCCACTTATACCCATTTTGTCCCAAAACAGGCTAAAACCAAGAAAACAGTGCTTAGAAGCTGTAAACAGCTATGTTAGTGTTTATGTGGTTAAAATGTGTCTTAATCCAATGCAACTAACTAATTATAAGAGTTTGAGATAGATGTGGAAAGTTTAAAAGCCACTTATACCCATTTTGTCCCAAAACAGGTTAAACCCAAGAAAACATTGCTTAGAAGCTGTAAACAGCTATGTTAGGTTTTTTGGGGTTAAAATGTGTCTTAATCCAATGCAACTAACTAATTATAAGATGTGGAGAGTTTAAAAACATTGCTTAGAAGCTGTAAACAGCTATGTTAGTGTTTCTGGGGTTAAAATGTGTCTTAATCCAATGCAACTAACTAATTATAAGAGTTTGAGATAGACGTGGAGAGTTTAAAAGCCACTTATTCCCATTTTGTCCCAAAACAGGCTAAAACCAAGAAAACATTGCTTAGAAGCTGTAAACAGCTATGTTAGTGTTTCTGGGGTTAAAATGTGTCTTAATCCAATGCAACTAACTAATTATAAGAGTTTGAGATAGATGTGGAGAGTTTAAAAGCCACTTACACCCATTTTGTCCCAAAACAGGCTAAAACCAAGAAAACATTGCTTAGAAGCTGTAAACAGCTATGTTAGTGTTTATGGGGTTAAAATGTGTCTTAATCCAATGCAACTAACTAATTATAAGAGTTTCAGGTAGATGTGGAGAGTTTAAAAGGCACTTATACCCATTTTTTCCCAAAACAGGCTAACAGCAAGAAAACAATTCTTAGAAGCTTTAAACAGCTATGTTAGTGTTTCTGGGGTTAAAAGGTGTCTTAATCCAATGCAACTAACTAATTATAAGAGTTTGAGATAGATGTGGAGAGTTTAAAAGCCACTTATACCCATTTTGTCCTAAAACAGGCTAAAACCAAGAAAACATTGCTTAGAATCTGTAAACAGCTATGTTAGTGTTTCTGGGGTTAAAATGTGTCTTAATCCAATGCAACTAACTAATTATAAGATGTGGAGAGTTTAAAAACATGGCTTAGAAGTTGTAAACAGCTATGTTAGTGTTTCTGGGGTTAAAATGTGTCGTAATCCAATGCAACTAACTAATTATAAGAGTTTAAGATAGATGTGGAGAGTTTAAAGCCACTTATTCCCATTTTGTCCCAAAACAGGCTAAAACCAAGAAAACATTGCTTAGAAGCTGTGAACAGCTATGTTAGTGTTTATGGGGTTAAAATGTGTCTTAATCCAATGCAACTAACTAATGATAAGTGTTTGAGATAGTTTGAGATAGATGTGGAGAGTTTCAAACCCACTTATACCCATTTTGTCCCAAAACAGGCTAAAACCAAGAAAACATTGCTTAGAAGCTGTAAACAGCTATGTTAGTGTTTATGGGGTTAAAATGTGTCTTAATCCAATGCAACTAACTAATTATAAGAGTTTAAGATAGATGTGGAGAGTTTAAAAGCCACTTATACCCATTTTGTCCCAAAACAGGCTAAAACCAAGAAAACATTGCTTAGAAGCTGTGAACAGCTATGTTAGTGTTTATGGGGTTAAAATGTGTCTTAATCCAATGCAACTAACTAATGATAAGTGTTTGAGATAGTTTGAGATAGATGTGGAGAGTTTCAAACCCACTTATACCCATTTTGTCCCAAAACAGGCTAAAACCAAGAAAACAGTGCTTAGAAGCTGTAAACAGCTATGTTAGTGTTTATGTGGTTAAAATGTGTCTTAATCCAATGCAACTAACTAATTATAAGAGTTTGAGATAGATGTGGAAAGTTTAAAAGCCACTTATACCCATTTTGTCCCAAAACAGGCTAAAACCAAGAAAACATTGCTTAGAAGCTGTAAACAGCTATGTTAGTGTTTCTGGGGTTAAAATGTGTCTTAATCCAATGCAACTAACTAATTATAAGACTTTGAGATAGATGTGGAGAGTTTAAAAGCCACTTATTCCCATTTTGTCCCAAAACAGGCTAAAACCAAGAAAACATTGCTTAGAAGCTGTGAACAGCTATGTTAGTGTTTATGGGGTTAAAATGTGTCTTAATCCAATGCAACGAACTAATGATAAGTGTTTGAGATAGTTTGAGATAGATGTGGTGAGTTTCAAACCCACTTATACCCATTTTGTCCCAAAACAGGCTAAAACCAAGAAAACAGTGCTTAGAAGCTGTAAACAGCTATGTTACTGTTTATGTGGTTAAAATGTGTCTTAATCCAATGCAACTAACTAATTATAAGAGTTTGAGATAGATGTGGAAAGTTTAAAAGCCACTTATACCCATTTTGTCCCAAAACAGGCTAACAGCAAGAAAACATTGCTTAGTAGCTGTAAACAGATATGTTAGTGTTTATGGGGTTAAAATGTGTCTTAATCCAATGCAACTAACTAAGTATAAGAGTTTGAGATAGATGTGGAGAGTTTAAAAGCCACTTATACCCATTTTGTCCCAAAACAGGCTAAAAGCAATAAAACATTGCTTAGAAGCTGTAAACAGCTATGTTAGTGTTTATGGGGTTAAAATGTGTCTTAATCCAATGCAACTAACTAATTATCAGAGTTTGAGATAGATGTGGAGAGTTTAAAAGCCACTTATACCCATTTTGTCCCAAAAAAGGCTAAAACCAAGAAAACATTGCTAAGAAGCTGTAAACAGCTATGTTAGTGTTTATGGGGTTAAAATGTGTCTTAATCCAATGCAACTAACTAATTATAAGAGTTTAAGATAGATGTGGAGAGTTTAAAACCCACTTATACCCATTTTGTCCCAAAACAGGCTAAAACCAAAAAAACATTGCTTAGAAGCTGTGAACAGCTATGTTAGTGTTTATGGGGTTAAAATGTGTCTTAATCCAATGCAACAAACTAATGATAAGTGTTTGAGATAGTTTGAGATAGATGTGGAGAGTTTCAAACCCACTTATACCCATTTTGTCCCAAAACAGGCTAAAACCAAGAAAACAGTGCTTAGAAGCTGTAAACAGCTATGTTAGTGTTTATGTGGTTAAAATGTGTCTTAATCCAATGCAACTAACTAATTATAAGAGTTTGAGATAGATGTGGAAAGTTTAAAAGCCACTTATACCCATTTTGTCCCAAAACAGGCTAAAACCAAGAAAACATTGCTTAAAAGCTGTAAACAGCTATGTTAGTGTTTCTGGGGTTAAAATGTGTCTTAATCCAATGCAACTAACTAATTATAAGATGTGGAGATTTTAAAAACATTGCTTAGAAGCTGTAAACAGCTATGTTAGTGTTTCTGGGGTTAAAATGTGTCTTAATCCAATGCAACTAACTAATTATAAGACTTTGAGATAGATGTGGAGAGTTTAAAAGCCACTTATTCCCATTTTGTCCCAAAACAGGCTAAAACCAAGAAAACATTGCTTAGAAGCTGTGAACAGCTATGTTACTGTTTATGGGGTTAAAATGTGTCTTAATCCAATGCAAAGAACTAATGATAAGTGTTTGAGATAGTTTGAGATAGATGTGGAGAGTTTCAAACCCACTTATACCCATTTTGTCCCAAAACAGGCTAAAACCAAGAAAACAGTGCTTAGAAGCTGTAAACAGCTATGTTAGTGTTTATGTGGTTAAAATGTGTCTTAATCCAATGCAACTAACTAATTATAAGAGTTTGAGATAGATGTGGAAAGTTTAAAAGCCACTTATACCCATTTTGTCCCAAAACAGGTTAAAACCAAGAAAACATTGCTTAGAAGCTGTAAACAGCTATGTTAGGTTTTTTGGGGTTAAAATGTGTCTTAATCCAATGCAACTAACTAATTATAAGATGTGGAGAGTTTAAAAACATTGCTTAGAAGCTGTAAACAGCTATTTTAGTGTTTCTGGGGTTAAAATGTGTCTTAATCCAATGCAACTAACTAATTATAAGAGTTTGAGATAGACGTGGAGAGTTTAAAAGCCACTTATTCCCATTTTGTCCCAAAACAGGCTAAAACCAAGAAAACATTGCTTAGAAGCTGTAAACAGCTATGTTAGTGTTTCTGGGGTTAAAAATGTGTCTTAATCCAATGCAACTAACTAATTATAAGAGTTTGAGATAGATGTGGAGAGTTTAAAAGCCACTTATACCCATTTTGTCCCAAAAAAGGCTAAAACCAAGAAAACATTGCTTAGAAGCTGTAAACAGCTATGTTAGTGTTTATGGGGTTAAAATGTGTCTTAATCCAATGCAACTAACTAATTATAAGAGTTTAAGATAGATGTGGAGAGTTTAAAACCCACTTATACCCATTTTGTCCCAAAACAGGCTAAAAGCAATAAAACATTGCTTAGAAGCTGTAAACAGCTATGTTAGTGTTTATGGGGTTAAAATGTGTCTTAATCCAATGCAACTAACTAATTATAAGAGTTTGAGATAGATGTGGAGAGTTTAAAAGCCACTTATACCCATTTTTGTCCCAAAAAAGGCTAAAACCAAGAAAACATTGCTTAGAAGCTGTAAACAGCTATGTTAGTGTTTCTGGGGTTAAAATGTGTCTTAATCCAATGCAACTAACTAATTATAAGAGTTTGAGATAGATGTGGAGAGTTTAAAAGCCACTTACACCCATTTTGTCCCAAAACAGGCTAAAACCAAGAAAACATTGCATAGAAGCTGTAAACAGCTATGTTAGTGTTTATGGGGTTAAAATTTGTCTTAATCCAATGCAACTAACTAATTATAAGAGTTTCAGATAGATGTGGAGAGTTTAAAAGCCACTTATACCCATTTTGTCCCAAAACAGGCTAAACCAAGAAAACATTGCTTAGAAGCTGTAAACAGCTATGTTAGTGTTTCTGGGGTTAAAATGTGTCTTAATCCAATGCAACTAACTAATTATAAGAGTTTGAGATAGATGTGGAGAGTTTAAAAGCCACTTATACCCATTTTGTCCCAAAACAGGCTAACAGCAAGAAAATATTGCTTAGAAGCTGTAAACAGCTATGTTAGTGTTTCTGGGGTTGAAATGTGTCTTAATCCAATGCAACTAACTAATTATAAGAGTTTGAGATAGATGTGGAGAGTTTAAAAGCCACTTATACCCATTTTGTCCTAAAACAGGCTAAAACCAAGAAAACATTGCTTAGAAGCTGTAAAAAGCTATGTTAGTGTTTATGGGGTTAAAATGTGTCTTAATCCAATGCAACTAACTAATTATAAGAGTTTGAGATAGATGTGGAGAGTTTAAAAGCCACTTATACCCATTTTGTCCCAATAAAGGCTAAAACCAAGAAAACATTGCTTAGAAGCTGTAAACAGCTATGTTAGTGTTTCTGGGGTTAAAATGTGTCTTAATTCAATGCAACTAACTAATTATAAGAGTTTGAGATAGATGTGGAGAGTTTAAAACCCACTTATACCCATTTTGTCCCAAAACAGGCTAAAACCAAGAAAACATTGCTTAGAAGCTGTAAACAGCTATGTTAGTGTTTATGGGGTTAAAATGTGTCTTAATCCAATGCAACTAACTAATTATAAGAGTTTGAGATAGATGTGGAGAGTTTAAAAGCCACTTATACCCATTTTGTCCCAAAACAGGCTAAACCAAGAAAACATTGCTTAGAAGCTGTAAACAGCTATGTTAGTGTTTCTGGGGTTAAAATGTGTCTTAATCCAATGCAACTAACTAATTATAAGAGTTTGAGATAGATGTGGAGAGTTTAAAAGCCACTTATACCCATTTTGTCCCAAAACAGGCTAAAAGCAAGAAAACATTGCTTAGAAGCTGTAAAAAGCTATGTTAGTGTTTCTGGGGTTAAAATGTGTCTTAATCCAATGCAACTAACTAATTATAAGAGTTTGAGATAGATGTGGAGAGTTTAAAAGCCACTTATACCCATTTTGTCCTAAAACAGGCTAAAACCAAGAAAACATTGCTTAGAAGCTGTAAACAGCTATGTTAGTGTTTATGGGGTTAAAATGTGTCTTAATCCAATGCAACTAACTATTTATAAGAGTTTGAGATAGATGTGGAGAGTTTAAAAGCCACTTATACCCTTTTTGTCCCAAAACAGGCTAAAACCAAGAAAACAGTGCTTAGAAGCTGTAAACAGCTATGTTAGTGTTTATGTGGTTAAAATGTGTCTTAATCCAATGCAACTAACTAATTATAAGAGTTTGAGATAGATGTGGAAAGTTTAAAAGCCACTTATACCCATTTTGTCCCAAAACAGGCTAAAACCAAGAAAACATTGCTTAGAAGCTGTAAACAGCTATGTTAGTGTTTCTGGGGTTAAAATGTGTCTTAATCCAATGCAACTAACTAATTATAAGATGTGGAGAGTTTAAAAACATTGCTTAGAAGCTGTAAACAGCTATGTTAGTGTTTCTGGGGTTAAAATGTGTCTTAATCCAATGCAACTAACTAATTATAAGAGTTTGAGATAGATGTGGAGAGTTTAAAAGCCACTTATTCCCATTTTGTCCCAAAACAGGCTAACAGCAAGAAAACATTGCTTAGAAGCTGTAAAAAGCTATGTTAGTGTTTCTGGGGTTAAAATGTGTCTTAATCCAATGCAACTAACTAATTATAAGAGTTTGAGATAGATGTGGAGAGTTTAAAAGCCACATATACCCATTTTGTCCCAAAACAGGCTAAACCAAGAAAACATTGCTTAGAAGCTTTAAACAGCTATGTTAGTGTTTCTGGGGTTAAAATGTGTCTTAATCCAATGCAACTAACTAATTATAAGAGTTTGAGATAGATGTGGAGAGTTTAAAAGCCACTTATACCCTTTTTGTCCCAAAACAGGCTAAAACCAAGAAAACAGTGCTTAGAAGCTGTAAACAGCTATGTTAGTGTTTATGTGGTTAAAATGTGTCTTAATCCAATGCAACTAACTAATTATAAGAGTTTGAGATAGATGTGGAAAGTTTAAAAGCCACTTATACCCATTTTGTCCCAAAACAGGCTAAAACCAAGAAAACATTGCTTAGAAGCTGTAAACAGCTATGTTAGTGTTTCTGGGGTTAAAATGTGTCTTAATCCAATGCAACTAACTAATTATAAGATGTAAAGAGTTTAAAAACATTGCTTAGAAGCTGTAAACAGCTATGTTAGTGTTTCTGGGGTTAAAATGTGTCTTAATCCAATGCAACTAACTAATTATAAGAGTTTGAGATAGATGTGGAGAGTTTAAAAGCCACTTATTCCCATTTTGTCCCAAAACAGGCTAGCAGCAAGAAAACATTGCTTAGAAGCTGTAAAAAGCTATGTTAGTGTTTCTGGGGTTAAAATGTGTCTTAATCCAATGCAACTAACTAATTATAAGAGTTTGAGATAGATGTGGAGAGTTTAAAAGCCACTTATACCCATTTTGTCCCAAAACAGGCTAAACCAAGAAAACATTGCTTAGAAGCTGTAAACAGCTATGTTAGTGTTTCTGGGGTTAAAATGTGTCTTAATCCAATGCAACTAACTAATTATAAGATGTGGAGAGTTTAAAAACATTGCTTAGAAGCTGTAAACAGCTATGTTAGTGTTTCTGGGGTTAAAATGTGTCTTAATCCAATGCAACTAACTAATTATAAGAGTTTGAGATAGATGTCGAGAGTTTAAAAGCCACTTATTCCCATTTTGTCCCAAAACAGGCTAAAACCAAGAAAACATTGCTTAGAAGCTGTAAACAGCTATGTTAGTGTTTCTGGGGTTAAAAATGTGTCTTAATCCAATGCAACTAACTAATTATAAGAGTTTGAGATAGATGTGGAGAGTTTAAAAGCCACTTATACCCATTTTGTCCCAAAACAGGCTAACAGCAAGAAAAACGTTACTTAGTAGCTGTAAACAGCTATGTTAGTGTTTATGGGGTTAAAATGTGTCTTAATCCAATGCAACTAACTAAGTATAAGAGTTTGAGATAGATGTGGAGAGTTTAAAAGCCACTTATACCCATTTTGTCCCAAAACAGACTAAAACCAATAAAACATTGCTTAGAAGCTGTAAACAGCTATGTTAGTGTTTATGGGGTTAAAATGTGTCTTAATCCAATGCAACTAACTAATTATAAGAGTTTGAGATAGATGTGGAGAGTTTAAAAGCCACTTATACCCATTTTGTCCCAAAAAGGCTAAAACCAAGAAAACATTGCTTAGAAGCTGTAAACAGCTATGTTAGTGTTTCTGGGGTTAAAATGTGTCTTAATCCAATGCAACTAACAAATTATAAGTGTTTGAGATAGTTTGAGATAGATGTGGAGAGTTTCAAACCCACTTATACCCATTTTGTCCCAAAACAGGCTAAAACCAAGAAAACATTGCTTAGAAGCTGTAAACAGCTATGTTAGTGTTTATGGGGTTAAAATGTGTCTTAATCCAATGCAACTAACTAATGATAAGAGTTTAAGATAGATGTGGAGAGTTTAAAAGCCACTTATACCCTTTTTGTCCCAAAACAGGCTAAAACCAATAAAACAGTGCTTAGAAGCTGTAAACAGCTATGTTAGTGTTTATGTGGTTAAAATGTGTCTTAATCCAATGCAACTAACTAATTATAAGAGTTTGAGATAGATGTGGAAAGTTTAAAAGCCACTTATACCCATTTTGTCCCAAAACAGGCTAAAACCAAGAAAACATTGCTTAGAAGCTGTAAACAACTATGTTAGTGTTTCTGGGGTTAAAATGTGTCTTAATCCAATGCAACTAACTAATTATAAGATGTGGAGAGTTTAAAAACATTGCTTAGAAGCTGTAAACAGCAATGTTAGTGTTTCTGGGGTTAAAATGTGTCTTAATCCAATGCAACTAACTAATTATAAGAGTTTGAGATAGATGTGGAGAGTTTAAAAGCCACTTATTCACATTTTGTCCCAAAACAGGCTAAAACCAAGAAAACATTGCTTAGAAGCTGTAAACAACTATGTTAGTGTTTCTGGGGTTAAAATGTGTCTTAATCCAATGCAACTAACTAATTATAAGATGTGGAGAGTTTAAAAACATTGCTTAGAAGCTGTAAACAGCTATGTTAGTGTTTCTGGGGTTAAAATGTGTCTTAATCCAATGCAACTAACTAATTATAAGAGTTTGAGATAGATGTGGAGAGTTTAAAAGCCACTTATTCCCATTTTGTCCCAAAAAAGGCTAAACCCAAGAAAACATTGCTTAGAAGCTGTAAACAGCTATGTTAGTGTTTCTGGGGTTAAAAATGTGTCTTAATCAATGCAACTAACTAATTATAAGAGTTTGAGATAGATGTGGAGAGTTTAAAAGCCACTTATACCCATTTTGTCCCAAAACAGGCTAACAGCAAGAAAACATTGCTTAGTAGCTGTAAACAGCTATGTTAGTGTTTATGGGGTTAAAATGTGTCTTAATCCAATGCAACTAACTAAGTATAAGAGTTTGAGATAGATGTGGAGAGTTTAAAAGCCACTTATACCCATTTTGTCCCAAAACAGGCTAAAACCAATAACACATTGCTTAGAAGCTATAAACAGCTATGTTAGTGTTTATGGGGTTAAAATGTGTCTTAATCCAATGCAACTAACTAATTATAAGAGTTTGAGATAGATGTGGAGAGTTTAAAAGCCACTTATACCCATTTTGTCCCAAAAAAGGCTAAAACCAAGAAAACATTGCTTAGAAGCTGTAAACAGCTATGTCAGTGTTTCTGGGGTTAAAATGTGTCTTAATCCAATGCAACTAACTAATTATAAGATGTGGAGAGTTTAAAAACATTGCTTAGAAGCTGTAAACAGCTATGTTAGTGTTTCTGGGGTTAAAATGTGTCTTAATCCAATGCAACTAACTAATTATAAGAGTTTGAGATAGATGTGGAGAGTTTAAAAGCCACTTATTCCCATTTTGTCCCAAAACAGGCTAACAGCAAGAAAACATTGCTTAGAAGCTGTAAAAAGCTATGTTAGTGTTTCTGGGGTTAAAATGTGTCTTAATCCAATGCAACTAACTAATTATAAGAGTTTGAGATAGATGTGGAGAGTTTAAAAGCCACTTATACCCAATTTGTCCCAAAACAAGCTAAAACCAAGAAAACATTGCTTAGAAGCTGTAAACAGCTATGTTAGTGTTTCTGGGGTTAAAATGTGTCTTAATCCAATGCAACTAACTAATTATAAGATGTAAAGAGTTTAAAAACATTGCTTAGAAGCTGTAAACAGCTATGTTAGTGTTTCTGGGGTTAAAATGTGTCTTAATCCAATGCAACTAACTAATTATAAGAGTTTGAGATAGATGTGGAGAGTTTAAAAGCCACTTATTCCCATTTTGTCCCAAAACAGGCTAGCAGCAAGAAAACATTGCTTAGAAGCTGTAAAAAGCTATGTTAGTGTTTCTGGGGTTAAAATGTGTCTTAATCCAATGCAACTAACTAATTATAAGAGTTTGAGATAGATGTGGAGAGTTTAAAAGCCACTTATACCCATTTTGTCCCAAAACAGGCTAAACCAAGAAAACATTGCTTAGAAGCTGTAAACAGCTATGTTAGTGTTTCTGGGGTTAAAATGTGTCTTAATCCAATGCAACTAACTAATTATAAGATGTGGAGAGTTTAAAAACATTGCTTAGAAGCTGTAAACAGCTATGTTAGTGTTTCTGGGGTTAAAATGTGTCTTAATCCAATGCAACTAACTAATTATAAGAGTTTGAGATAGATGTCGAGAGTTTAAAAGCCACTTATTCCCATTTTGTCCCAAAACAGGCTAAAACCAAGAAAACATTGCTTAGAAGCTGTAAACAGCTATGTTAGTGTTTCTGGGGTTAAAAATGTGTCTTAATCCAATGCAACTAACTAATTATAAGAGTTTGAGATAGATGTGGAGAGTTTAAAAGCCACTTATACCCATTTTGTCCCAAAACAGGCTAACAGCAAGAAAAACGTTACTTAGTAGCTGTAAACAGCTATGTTAGTGTTTATGGGGTTAAAATGTGTCTTAATCCAATGCAACTAACTAAGTATAAGAGTTTGAGATAGATGTGGAGAGTTTAAAAGCCACTTATACCCATTTTGTCCCAAAACAGACTAAAACCAATAAAACATTGCTTAGAAGCTGTAAACAGCTATGTTAGTGTTTATGGGGTTAAAATGTGTCTTAATCCAATGCAACTAACTAATTATAAGAGTTTGAGATAGATGTGGAGAGTTTAAAAGCCACTTATACCCATTTTGTCCCAAAAAGGCTAAAACCAAGAAAACATTGCTTAGAAGCTGTAAACAGCTATGTTAGTGTTTCTGGGGTTAAAATGTGTCTTAATCCAATGCAACTAACAAATTATAAGTGTTTGAGATAGTTTGAGATAGATGTGGAGAGTTTCAAACCCACTTATACCCATTTTGTCCCAAAACAGGCTAAAACCAAGAAAACATTGCTTAGAAGCTGTAAACAGCTATGTTAGTGTTTATGGGGTTAAAATGTGTCTTAATCCAATGCAACTAACTAATGATAAGAGTTTAAGATAGATGTGGAGAGTTTAAAAGCCACTTATACCCTTTTTGTCCCAAAACAGGCTAAAACCAATAAAACAGTGCTTAGAAGCTGTAAACAGCTATGTTAGTGTTTATGTGGTTAAAATGTGTCTTAATCCAATGCAACTAACTAATTATAAGAGTTTGAGATAGATGTGGAAAGTTTAAAAGCCACTTATACCCATTTTGTCCCAAAACAGGCTAAAACCAAGAAAACATTGCTTAGAAGCTGTAAACAACTATGTTAGTGTTTCTGGGGTTAAAATGTGTCTTAATCCAATGCAACTAACTAATTATAAGATGTGGAGAGTTTAAAAACATTGCTTAGAAGCTGTAAACAGCAATGTTAGTGTTTCTGGGGTTAAAATGTGTCTTAATCCAATGCAACTAACTAATTATAAGAGTTTGAGATAGATGTGGAGAGTTTAAAAGCCACTTATTCACATTTTGTCCCAAAACAGGCTAAAACCAAGAAAACATTGCTTAGAAGCTGTAAACAACTATGTTAGTGTTTCTGGGGTTAAAATGTGTCTTAATCCAATGCAACTAACTAATTATAAGATGTGGAGAGTTTAAAAACATTGCTTAGAAGCTGTAAACAGCTATGTTAGTGTTTCTGGGGTTAAAATGTGTCTTAATCCAATGCAACTAACTAATTATAAGAGTTTGAGATAGATGTGGAGAGTTTAAAAGCCACTTATTCCCATTTTGTCCCAAAAAAGGCTAAACCCAAGAAAACATTGCTTAGAAGCTGTAAACAGCTATGTTAGTGTTTCTGGGGTTAAAAATGTGTCTTAATCAATGCAACTAACTAATTATAAGAGTTTGAGATAGATGTGGAGAGTTTAAAAGCCACTTATACCCATTTTGTCCCAAAACAGGCTAACAGCAAGAAAACATTGCTTAGTAGCTGTAAACAGCTATGTTAGTGTTTATGGGGTTAAAATGTGTCTTAATCCAATGCAACTAACTAAGTATAAGAGTTTGAGATAGATGTGGAGAGTTTAAAAGCCACTTATACCCATTTTGTCCCAAAACAGGCTAAAACCAATAACACATTGCTTAGAAGCTATAAACAGCTATGTTAGTGTTTATGGGGTTAAAATGTGTCTTAATCCAATGCAACTAACTAATTATAAGAGTTTGAGATAGATGTGGAGAGTTTAAAAGCCACTTATACCCATTTTGTCCCAAAAAAGGCTAAAACCAAGAAAACATTGCTTAGAAGCTGTAAACAGCTATGTCAGTGTTTCTGGGGTTAAAATGTGTCTTAATCCAATGCAACTAACTAATTATAAGATGTGGAGAGTTTAAAAACATTGCTTAGAAGCTGTAAACAGCTATGTTAGTGTTTCTGGGGTTAAAATGTGTCTTAATCCAATGCAACTAACTAATTATAAGAGTTTGAGATAGATGTGGAGAGTTTAAAAGCCACTTATTCCCATTTTGTCCCAAAACAGGCTAACAGCAAGAAAACATTGCTTAGAAGCTGTAAAAAGCTATGTTAGTGTTTCTGGGGTTAAAATGTGTCTTAATCCAATGCAACTAACTAATTATAAGAGTTTGAGATAGATGTGGAGAGTTTAAAAGCCACTTATACCCAATTTGTCCCAAAACAAGCTAAAACCAAGAAAACATTGCTTAGAAGCTGTAAACAGTTATGTTAGTGTTTATGGGGTTAAAAGGTGTCTTAATCCAATGCAACTAACTAATTATAAGAGTTTGAGATAGATGTGGAGAGTTTAAAAGCCACTTATACCCTTTTTGTCCCAAAACAGGCTAAAACCAAGAAAACAGTGCTTAGAAGCTGTAAACAGCTATGTTAGTGTTTATGTGGTTAAAATGTGTCTTAATCCAATGCAACTAACTAATTATAAGAGTTTGAGATAGATGTGGAAAGTTTAAAAGCCACTTATACCCATTTTGTCCCAAAACAGGCTAAAACCAAGAAAACATTGCTTAGAAGCTGTAAACAGCTATGTTAGTGTTTCTGGGGTTAAAATGTGTCTTAATCCAATGCAACTAACTAATTATAAGATGTAAAGAGTTTAAAAACATTGCTTAGAAGCTGTAAACAGCTATGTTAGTGTTTCTGGGGTTAAAATGTGTCTTAATCCAATGCAACTAACTAATTATAAGATGTGGAGAGTTTAAAAACATTGCTTAGAAGCTGTAAACAGCTATGTTAGTGTTTCTGGGGTTAAAATGTGTCTTAATCCAATGCAACTAACTAATTATAAGAGTTTGAGATAGATGTGGAGAGTTTAAAAGCCACTTATTCCCATTTTGTCCCAAAAAAGGCTAAACCCAAGAAAACATTGCTTAGAAGCTGTAAACAGCTATGTTAGTGTTTCTGGGGTTAAAAATGTGTCTTAATCAATGCAACTAACTAATTATAAGAGTTTGAGATAGATGTGGAGAGTTTAAAAGCCACTTATACCCATTTTGTCCCAAAACAGGCTAACAGCAAGAAAACATTGCTTAGTAGCTGTAAACAGCTATGTTAGTGTTTATGGGGTTAAAATGTGTCTTAATCCAATGCAACTAACTAAGTATAAGAGTTTGAGATAGATGTGGAGAGTTTAAAAGCCACTTATACCCATTTTGTCCCAAAACAGGCTAAAACCAATAACACATTGCTTAGAAGCTATAAACAGCTATGTTAGTGTTTATGGGGTTAAAATGTGTCTTAATCCAATGCAACTAACTAATTATAAGAGTTTGAGATAGATGTGGAGAGTTTAAAAGCCACTTATACCCATTTTGTCCCAAAACAGGCTAAAACCAAGAAAACATTGCTTAGAAGCTGTAAACAGCTATGTCAGTGTTTCTGGGGTTAAAATGTGTCTTAATCCAATGCAACTAACTAATTATAAGATGTGGAGAGTTTAAAAACATTGCTTAGAAGCTGTAAACAGCTATGTTAGTGTTTCTGGGGTTAAAATGTGTCTTAATCCAATGCAACTAACTAATTATAAGAGTTTGAGATAGATGTGGAGAGTTTAAAAGCCACTTATTCCCATTTTGTCCCAAAAAAGGCTAAACCCAAGAAAACATTGCTTAGAAGCTGTAAACAGCTATGTTAGTGTTTGTGGGTTAAAAATGTGTCTTAATCAATGCAACTAACTAATTATAAGAGTTTGAGATAGATGTGGAGAGTTTAAAAGCCACTTATACCCATTTTGTCCCAAAACAGGCTAACAGCAAGAAAACATTGCTTAGTAGCTGTAAACAGCTATGTTAGTGTTTATGGGGTTAAAATGTGTCTTAATCCAATGCAACTAACTAAGTATAAGAGTTTGAGATAGATGTGGAGAGTTT
Source organism: Camelina sativa (assembly GCF_030686135.1). Lineage (NCBI taxonomy): Eukaryota > Viridiplantae > Streptophyta > Magnoliopsida > Brassicales > Brassicaceae > Camelina > Camelina sativa. The sequence goes on from NC_141888.1 coordinate 12,162,766, forward strand.
AAAAGCCACTTATACCCATTTTGTCCCAAAACAGGCTAAAACCAATAACACATTGCTTAGAAGCTATAAACAGCTATGTTAGTGTTTATGGGGTTAAAATGTGTCTTAATCCAATGCAACTAACTAATTATAAGAGTTTGAGATATATGTGGAGAGTTTAAAAGCCACTTATACCCATTTTGTCCCAAAAAAGGCTAAAACCAAGAAAACATTGCTTAGAAGCTGTAAACAGCTATGTCAACGTTTCTGGGGTTAAAATGTGTCTTAATCCAATGCAACTAACTAATTATAAGATGTGGAGAGTTTAAAAACATTGCTTAGAAGCTGTAAACAGCTATGTTAGTGTTTCTGGGGTTAAAATGTGTCTTAATCCAATGCAACTAACTAATTATAAGAGTTTGAGATAGATGTGGAGAGTTTAAAAGCCACTTATTCCCATTTTGTCCCAAAACAGGCTAACAGCAAGAAAACATTGCTTAGAAGCTGTAAAAAGCTATGTTAGTGTTTCTGGGGTTAAAATGTGTCTTAATCCAATGCAACTAACTAATTATAAGAGTTTGAGATAGATGTGGAGAGTTTAAAAGCCACTTATACCCAATTTGTCCCAAAACAAGCTAAAACCAAGAAAACATTGCTTAGAAGCTGTAAACAGTTATGTTAGTGTTTATGGGGTTAAAATGTGTCTTAATCCAATGCAACTAACTAATTATAAGAGTTTGAGATAGATGTGGAGAGTTTAAAAGCCACTTATACCCTTTTTGTCCCAAAACAGGCTAAAACCAAGAAAACAGTGCTTAGAAGCTGTAAACAGCTATGTTAGTGTTTATGTGGTTAAAATGTGTCTTAATCCAATGCAACTAACTAATTATAAGAGTTTGAGATAGATGTGGAAAGTTTAAAAGCCACTTATACCCATTTTGTCCCAAAACAGGCTAAAACCAAGAAAACATTGCTTAGAAGCTGTAAACAGCTATGTTAGTGTTTCTGGGGTTAAAATGTGTCTTAATCCAATGCAACTAACTAATTATAAGATGTAAAGAGTTTAAAAACATTGCTTAGAAGCTGTAAACAGCTATGTTAGTGTTTCTGGGGTTAAAATGTGTCTTAATCCAATGCAACTAACTAATTATAAGAGTTTGAGATAGATGTGGAGAGTTTAAAAGCCACTTATTCCCATTTTGTCCCAAAACAGGCTAACAGCAAGAAAACATTGCTTAGAAGCTGTAAAAAGCTATGTTAGTGTTTCTGGGGTTAAAATGTGTCTTAATCCAATGCAACTAACTAATTATAAAAGTTTGAGATAGATGTGGAGAGTTTAAAAGCCACATATACCCATTTTGTCCCAAAACAGGCTAAACCAAGAAAACATTGCTTAGAAGCTGTAAACAGCTATGTTAGTGTTTCTGGGGTTAAAATGTGTCTTAATCCAATGCAACTAACTAATTATAAGATGTGGAGAGTTTAAAAACATTGCTTAGAAGCTGTAAACAGCTATGTTAGTGTTTCTGGGGTTAAAATGTGTCTTAATCCAATGCAACTAACTAATTATAAGAGTTTGAGATAGATGTCGAGAGTTTAAAAGCCACTTATTCCCATTTTGTCCCAAAACAGGCTAAAACCAAGAAAACATTGCTTAGAAGCTGTAAACAGCTATGTTAGTGTTTCTGGGGTTAAAAATGTGTCTTAATCCAATGCAACTAACTAATTATAAGAGTTTGAGATAGATGTGGAGAGTTTAAAAGCCACTTATACCCATTTTGTCCCAAAACAGGCTAACAGCAAGAAAACGTTACTTAGTAGCTGTAAACAGCTATGTTAGTGTTTATGGGGTTAAAATGTGTCTTAATCCAATGCAACTAACTAAGTATAAGAGTTTGAGATAGATGTGGAGAGTTTAAAAGCCACTTATACCCATTTTGTCCCAAAACAGACTAAAACCAATAAAACATTGCTTAGAAGCTGTAAACAGCTATGTTAGTGTTTATGGGGTTAAAATGTGTCTTAATCCAATGCAACTAACTAATTATAAGAGTTTGAGATAGATGTGGAGAGTTTAAAAGCCACTTATACCCATTTTGTCCCAAAAAAGGCTAAAACCAAGAAAACATTGCTTAGAAGCTGTAAACAGCTATGTTAGTGTTTCTGGGGTTATAATGTGTCTTAATCAAATTCAACTAACAAATTATAAGTGTTTGAGATAGTTTGAGATAGATGTGGAGAGTTTCAAACCCACTTATACCCATTTTGTCCCAAAACAGGCTAAAACCAAGAAAACATTGCTTAGAAGCTGTAAACAGCTATGTTAGTGTTTATGGGGTTAAAATGTGTCTTAATCCAATGCAACTAACTAATTATAAGAGTTTAAGATAGATGTGGAGAGTTTAAAAGCCACTTATACCCTTTTTGTCCCAAAACAGGCTAAAACCAATAAAACAGTGCTTAGAAGCTGTAAACAGCTATGTTAGTGTTTATGTGGTTAAAATGTGTCTTAATCCAATGCAACTAATTAATTATAAGAGTTTGAGATAGATGTGGAAAGTTTAAAAGCCACTTATACCCATTTTGTCCCAAAACAGGCTAAAACCAAGAAAACATTGCTTAGAAGCTGTAAACAACTATGTTAGTGTTTCTGGGGTTAAAATGTGTCTTAATCCAATGCAACTAACTAATTATAAGAGTTTGAGATAGATGTGGAGAGTTTAAAAGCCACTTATACCCAATTTGTCCCAAAACAAGCTAAAACCAAGAAAACATTGCTTAGAAGCTGTAAACAGTTATGTTAATGTTTATGGGGTTAAAATGTGTCTTAATCCAATGCAACTAACTAATTATAAGAGTTTGAGATAGATGTGGAGAGTTTAAAAGCCACTTATACCCTTTTTGTCCCAAAACAGGCTAAAACCAAGAAAACAGTGCTTAGAAGCTGTAAACAGCTATGTTAGTGTTTATGTGGTTAAAATGTGTCTTAATCCAATGCAACTAACTAATTATAAGAGTTTGAGATAGATGTGGAAAGTTTAAAAGCCACTTATACCCATTTTGTCCCAAAACAGGCTAAAACCAAGAAAACATTGCTTAGAAGCTGTAAACAGCTATGTTAGTGTTTCTGGGGTTAAAATGTGTCTTAATCCAATGCAACTAACTAATTATAAGATGTAAAGAGTTTAAAAACATTGCTTAGAAGCTGTAAACAGCTATGTTAGTGTTTCTGGGGTTAAAATGTGTCTTAATCCAATGCAACTAACTAATTATAAGATGTGGAGAGTTTAAAAACATTGCTTAGAAGCTGTAAACAGCTATGTTAGTGTTTCTGGGGTTAAAATGTGTCTTAATCCAATGCAACTAACTAATTATAAGAGTTTGAGATAGATGTGGAGAGTTTAAAAGCCACTTATTCCCATTTTGTCCCAAAAAAGGCTAAACCCAAGAAAACATTGCTTAGAAGCTGTAAACAGCTATGTTAGTGTTTCTGGGGTTAAAAATGTGTCTTAATCAATGCAACTAACTAATTATAAGAGTTTGAGATAGATGTGGAGAGTTTAAAAGCCACTTATACCCATTTTGTCCCAAAACAGGCTAACAGCAAGAAAACATTGCTTAGTAGCTGTAAACAGCTATGTTAGTGTTTATGGGGTTAAAATGTGTCTTAATCCAATGCAACTAACTAAGTATAAGAGTTTGAGATAGATGTGGAGAGTTTAAAAGCCACTTATACCCATTTTGTCCCAAAACAGGCTAAAACCAATAACACATTGCTTAGAAGCTATAAACAGCTATGTTAGTGTTTATGGGGTTAAAATGTGTCTTAATCCAATGCAACTAACTAATTATAAGAGTTTGAGATAGATGTGGAGAGTTTAAAAGCCACTTATACCCATTTTGTCCCAAAAAAGGCTAAAACCAAGAAAACATTGCTTAGAAGCTGTAAACAGCTATGTCAGTGTTTCTGGGGTTAAAATGTGTCTTAATCCAATGCAACTAACTAATTATAAGATGTGGAGAGTTTAAAAACATTGCTTAGAAGCTGTAAACAGCTATGTTAGTGTTTCTGGGGTTAAAATGTGTCTTAATCCAATGCAACTAACTAATTATAAGAGTTTGAGATAGATGTGGAGAGTTTAAAAGCCACTTATTCCCATTTTGTCCCAAAAAAGGCTAAACCCAAGAAAACATTGCTTAGAAGCTGTAAACAGCTATGTTAGTGTTTGTGGGTTAAAAATGTGTCTTAATCAATGCAACTAACTAATTATAAGAGTTTGAGATAGATGTGGAGAGTTTAAAAGCCACTTATACCCATTTTGTCCCAAAACAGGCTAACAGCAAGAAAACATTGCTTAGTAGCTGTAAACAGCTATGTTAGTGTTTATGGGGTTAAAATGTGTCTTAATCCAATGCAACTAACTAAGTATAAGAGTTTGAGATAGATGTGGAGAGTTTAAAAGCCACTTATACCCATTTTGTCCCAAAACAGGCTAAAACCAATAACACATTGCTTAGAAGCTATAAACAGCTATGTTAGTGTTTATGGGGTTAAAATGTGTCTTAATCCAATGCAACTAACTAATTATAAGAGTTTGAGATAGATGTGGAGAGTTTAAAAGCCACTTATACCCATTTTGTCCCAAAAAAGGCTAAAACCAAGAAAACATTGCTTAGAAGCTGTAAACAGCTATGTCAGTGTTTCTGGGGTTAAAATGTGTCTTAATCCAATGCAACTAACTAATTATAAGATGTGGAGAGTTTAAAAACATTGCTTAGAAGCTGTAAACAGCTATGTTAGTGTTTCTGGGGTTAAAATGTGTCTTAATCCAATGCAACTAACTAATTATAAGAGTTTGAGATAGATGTGGAGAGTTTAAAAGCCACTTATTCCCATTTTGTCCCAAAACAGGCTAACAGCAAGAAAACATTGCTTAGAAGCTGTAAAAAGCTATGTTAGTGTTTCTGGGGTTAAAATGTGTCTTAATCCAATGCAACTAACTAATTATAAGAGTTTGAGATAGATGTGGAGAGTTTAAAAGCCACTTATACCCAATTTGTCCCAAAACAAGCTAAAACCAAGAAAACATTGCTTAGAAGCTGTAAACAGTTATGTTAGTGTTTATGGGGTTAAAATGTGTCTTAATCCAATGCAACTAACTAATTATAAGAGTTTGAGATAGATGTGGAGAGTTTAAAAGCCACTTATACCCTTTTTGTCCCAAAACAGGCTAAAACCAAGAAAACAGTGCTTAGAAGCTGTAAACAGCTATGTTAGTGTTTATGTGGTTAAAATGTGTCTTAATCCAATGCAACTAACTAATTATAAGAGTTTGAGATAGATGTGGAAAGTTTAAAAGCCACTTATACCCATTTTGTCCCAAAACAGGCTAAAACCAAGAAAACATTGCTTAGAAGCTGTAAACAGCTATGTTAGTGTTTCTGGGGTTAAAATGTGTCTTAATCCAATGCCACTAACTAATTATAAGATGTAAAGAGTTTAAAAACATTGCTTAGAAGCTGTAAACAGCTATGTTAGTGTTTCTGGGGTTAAAATGTGTCTTAATCCAATGCAACTAACTAATTATAAGAGTTTGAGATAGATGTGGAGAGTTTAAAAGCCACTTATTCCCATTTTGTCCCAAAACAGGCTAACAGCAAGAAAACATTGCTTAGAAGCTGTAAAAAGCTATGTTAGTGTTTCTGGGGTTAAAATGTGTCTTAATCCAATGCAACTAACTAATTATAAAAGTTTGAGATAGATGTGGAGAGTTTAAAAGCCACATATACCCATTTTGTCCCAAAACAGGCTAAACCAAGAAAACATTGCTTAGAAGCTGTAAACAGCTATGTTAGTGTTTCTGGGGTTAAAATGTGTCTTAATCCAATGCAACTAACTAATTATAAGATGTGGAGAGTTTAAAAACATTGCTTAGAAGCTGTAAACAGCTATGTTAGTGTTTCTGGGGTTAAAATGTGTCTTAATCCAATGCAACTAACTAATTATAAGAGTTTGAGATAGATGTCGAGAGTTTAAAAGCCACTTATTCCCATTTTGTCCCAAAACAGGCTAAAACCAAGAAAACATTGCTTAGAAGCTGTAAACAGCTATGTTAGTGTTTCTGGGGTTAAAAATGTGTCTTAATCCAATGCAACTAACTAATTATAAGAGTTTGAGATAGATGTGGAGAGTTTAAAAGCCACTTATACCCATTTTGTCCCAAAACAGGCTAACAGCAAGAAAACGTTACTTAGTAGCTGTAAACAGCTATGTTAGTGTTTATGGGGTTAAAATGTGTCTTAATCCAATGCAACTAACTATTGATCAAGAATAAGCCTATGGCGTCCGTACAGTCCGTACCGTCCGTACGTGCAAGCAATGAGGCCGAGTGAAGCACTAAGGCCGAGTCATCTATGTGTGAGGATAGTGAGGAGGCCTGCTCACCTCCGGCCCATGAGAAGGATCGAGAATCCCTTGTGTAGCCGTTAGGGAGAAAGCGCAAGTGGACAAGAGTGGAAGACTAGGACAAGTCGCTATCACCGATCACCTACCCCCTCTCTCTCTCCTAATTGTCGATTTCTCTTGTTTCTACTCTAGGTCATGTGGTCGCCCTAGCTGCCTCCCTATTTAAACTCTTGTCATGTGTTGTATTTGAGATATTCTACCTAATTCTAATCTATTATCACTCTCTCTCATACTATTCGCCACCAACTCTTCTTCTTCATTCTAAACCTCTCAAATCTCTAAGTCTTCCGCTTATTTCAACATGGTATCAGAGCCAGGTTGTCGTTCTTGATAACCTATCTCTTCTATTCTTCCATTCTTCATTCTTGTTCACTCGATTCTCAGTCCTATTTCTCTTTATTCTCCGGGTAAAAGCTTTGTCCATCGGTCCATAGCGGTTAAACCATGGAAAACGCCAAACCCATTGTCATGCCGGTTGTTCTCAAAGGAACAAACTACTTGCTGTGGACTAGAACCACAAGAACTGCCCTTGGAGGTCGTGGTCTTTGGAGTCATGTCGAGAGTAACTATGCTCCAAAACAAAACCTAAAAGGAGAAGATGAAGGCGCTTCCGAGGAGGAAGTAGAAGAAGAGAGCGAGAGGAAGGCCAAGTGGTTCCAAGAAGACCAAGTTGTCCTATCTGTTCTCCAAAACTCTCTTGACACACCAATCCTTGAGGCCTACTCATATTGCGAGACGGCCAAGGAGTTGTGGGAGACACTTAAAGGTGTCTATGGCAATATCTCCAACTTGACTCGGGTCTTTGAGGTCAAGAAGGCCATAAATGAGCTTAACCAAGATGATGTGGAGTTCACTAAACATCTTGGCAAGTTTCGAGCTTTATGGTCCGAGCTTGACATGTTGCGGCCGAGTACACTCGATCCGAGTGTGTTGACTGAAAGAAAGGAGCAAGACAAGATCTTTGGTCTCCTTCTTACTTTAAACCCATCCTTCAACGATCTCTTGAAGCACATCCTCAGGGCAGAGAAACTTCCCTCTTTTGAAGACATTTGTTCACAAATCCAAAGAGAGCAAGGTTCTCTTGACTTGTTTAGCGGTAAGGGGGAGCTTGCTACGGCTAATAAAGGAGTGTACAAGCAAGAGGAGAGGAAGGTGTGGATATGCGACCACTGCAAGAGGCGGGGTCACCTGAAAGACAAGTGCTGGGTCCTCCACCCTCATCTCAAACCGGCCAAGTTCAAAGCAAACCTTTCAAAGGAAGCGGTTAGCGACAAGGGAGCCGGGCCGTCAAAGCAAGGAGATGAGGCAGCCATGACCGCAGCCTATGGAGAAGTGGTTAGGAAATCAGACCTTGAGGCGCTCATCCGTTCCATTGCCTCACTCAAGGAGTCTGGTATCTCTTTCTTTACCTCTAAGCCTAGTAAATCTCTTGTCATAGACTCGGGTGCTTCTCACCACATGATTAGTAATCCTAGTCTAATTGACAATATAAAACCGGCTTTAGGAAATGTTATAATTGCAAATGGAGAACAAATACCAGTGAAAGGAATAGGGGACTTGAAACTATTTGATAAAACCACAAAAGCTTTCTTTATGCCTACCTTCACATCTAATCTTCTATCGGTTAAGAGAACCACTAATGATTTGAATTGTTATGCAATCTTTGGTCCTAATAGTGTTCATTTTCAGGATATTGAGACTGGAAAAGTTCTTGGAGAGGGACAAGGGAGTGGAGATCTCTATGTCCTAGAGAAAACCTCGCCAAGTTTATCTACTAAATCTTGTTTTGTTGTTAATTTGGATAGTGTGTGGCATGCTAGATTAGGCCATCCTCATTCTCGTGCCCTTGCTTTAATGTTACCAAGTGTTTCTTTTGATAGTTCAATGTGTGAGTCTTGTATTCTTGGTAAACATTGCAAATCTATTTTTCCCAAGTCTAAAACTATTTATGAGCATTGTTTTGATTTAGTGCACTCGGATGTGTGGACTTCACCATGCCTTTCTAGAGATAATAACAAATATTTTGTGACTTTTATTGATGAAAAATCTAAGTACACATGGATTACTTTGTTGCCTTCAAAGGATAGAGTGTTTGATGCTTTTATAAACTTTCAAAATTATGTTACTAATCATTTCAATGCTAAAATTAAGGTACTTAGATCAGACAATGGTGGAGAGTATACAAGTCACAAATTCAGAGAACACCTAGCAAAACACGGCATACTACACCAAACAAGTTGTCCCTATACGCCCCAACAAAATGGTGTGGCCGAGAGGAAGAACCGACATCTAATGGAGGTGGCACGGTCGATGATGTTCCATTCACACGTTACAAGGCGATATTGGGGTGATGCTGTGATGACCGCATGCTACCTGATCAATCGGACACCAACCAAAGTCCTTAATGACCTATCGCCATTTGAGGTATTGAATGGATTTAAACCATCTCTAGAGCACTTACGGGTCTTTGGGTGTGTTTCTTTTGTACTTGTGCCAGGAGAACAGCGGAGTAAGCTCGATCCCAAAAGCATAAGGTGTATGTTCATCGGCTACTCCACTACTCAAAAGGGATACAAGTGTTTTGACCCAAAGACAAGCCGGCTGTATGTATCAAGAGATGTTCGGTTCTTGGAAAATGTGGGTTATTTTGATAACAAAGACTGGAACAGCTTGAAGGATCTTTCATCATCACCAAATGATAGATCCTCCAGCCTTAAGTTTCTCCTTGACCATCTCGGAAATCCGCCTACGGCCACAGTCCTTCCTCAGCCAGAACCCAACCCGAGCTCCATTGACCATACGCTCGAGCCGGAAGGTGCTATGCCCGAGATGATATCCCCGGACCATGAGATGCCCGAGTCAAACCAGAGCATGACCGAGGCACATGAGATGCCCGAGCCAAACTCAAGCCTGACCGAGACACGACCTGATGCTGAACCGGTCATCGAAGATGTCACTCAGTCCAGCCAATCAGTGCCGCCAGCTCAACCAGCTCCACGACGAAGCACGCGTGTCCGGTCTCACCCCTCTACATGGAAAGATAAGAGGGTCTACTACAACAGTCAAGCCGTCGCACATCCTATCCAAGCCGTATGTTCGCTCGAGCTGCTTCCGACCGAGCACCAAGCCTTCTTCGGCCAAGTTGATGAACACTGGGTTCCCCAAACGTACGAGGAGGCCAAAGAACATAAGGTATGGGTAGATGCTGTGGAGGATGAAGCTGGTGCAATGATCAGAAATCACACATGGGATGAGGCTGACCTCCCCAAAGGGAAGAAGGCCGTAAGTTCAAAGTGGGTATTCACCATCAAGTTCTTGAGCACGGGAGAGATTGAAAGGCATAAGGCACGGCTGGTGGCCCGAGGGTTCACTCAAACCTATGGAGATGACTACATGGCAACGTTTGCTCCCGTGGCCAAATTGCATACCGTGCGAGTAGTGCTATCGTTGGCCGTGAACCTTTCTTGGGACTTATGGCAAATGGATGTGAAGAACGCGTTCCTCCAAGGCGAGCTAGATGAAGAAGTGTACATGACTCCTCCGCCTGGTCTTGAGGACATTGTTGCTCCCGGGAAAGTCTTACGGTTACGCAAGGCCATCTATGGCCTCAAACAGTCACCACGCGCCTGGTACCATAAGCTCAGCTCCACTCTTAAGGCGAATGGCTTTAGACGATCGGAGGCTGATCACACTCTTTTCACTCTCAAGACATCACTTGGCCTGGTTGTGGTGCTGGTTTATGTCGATGACATCATCGTGACTGGCGATGACAAGGCCGGTATTGTTGCCATTAAAGACTCTCTCAAGTCTGCCTTTGACATTAAGGACCTCGGAGAGCTCAAATACTTCCTCGGCATCGAAATCTGCCGTTCCCCGGAGGGTATCTTCCTCTCACAACGCAAATATGCTCTGGACTTGCTTGCTGAGACAGGCAAACTTGGTACGGTTCCAGCTACTACACCACTGGATGAAGATTACCAGCTCAAGCGAAAGGGGGAGAGCATTCGGGCGAAGGAAGGCAAACCATGCGAACCATTGGACGAGCCGTTCCCGGACGTCACACGCTACCGACGGCTTGTAGGTAAGTTGATCTATTTAACTATCACACGACCTGATATCTCTTATGCTGTGAATCAGGTGAGTCAGCACATGCAAGCTCCAAGCAAGTATCAATGGAGTCAAGTGGAGAGGATCTTGAGCTATCTCAAGGGCAGCCCTGGTCAAGGCATTTGGATGGGTAAAAACGGCAACACTGAGATCGTGGGTTATTGTGATGCGGACTATAATGGAGACACATTGGATAGGCGGTCAACTACTGGATATTGCACCTTTGTTGGAGGAAACCTAGTTACATGGAGGTCTAAGAAGCAAAAGGTGGTGTCATGTTCAAGTGCCGAGGCTGAGTACCGAGCTATGAGGAAGCTAACTAATGAGATGACATGGTTGAAAGGTCTACTTAAGGATCTCGACATTGAAACAAGACAGCCGATGACAATGCATTGTGACAATGAGGCAGCGATCCACATAGCCACTAACTCAGTCTTCCATGAACGGACCAAGCACATTGAGAGCGACTGCCACAAGGTTAGGGAGAGGATCGAAGAGGGAGCGGTTCTACCATGCCACACAAGGAGTCAAGACCAGCTAGCCGACATCTTCACCAAATCTGCAAGTCCCAAGGTTTGTGATTATATTCATAGCAAACTTGGACTTGTAGACATCACACGGCCGTGATCAACTTTCCTAATCCGTGGACAGCACACTCTTTTTCCCTTGGCTTAGTTTTGTCCCATGAGGTTTTCTAAGTCAAGGTTTTTAATGAGGTGCTGCTTCACGGGTTCCAAGCTTAGCCATTTCATCAGGCTAAGCTTGAGGGGGAGTATTGATCAAGAATAAGCCTATGGCGTCCGTACAGTCCGTACCGTCCGTACGTGCAAGCAATGAGGCCGAGTGAAGCACTAAGGCCGAGTCATCTATGTGTGAGGATAGTGAGGAGGCCTGCTCACCTCCGGCCCATGAGAAGGATCGAGAATCCCTTGTGTAGCCGTTAGGGAGAAAGCGCAAGTGGACAAGAGTGGAAGACTAGGACAAGTCGCTATCACCGATCACCTACCCCCTCTCTCTCTCCTAATTGTCGATTTCTCTTGTTTCTACTCTAGGTCATGTGGTCGCCCTAGCTGCCTCCCTATTTAAACTCTTGTCATGTGTTGTATTTGAGATATTCTACCTAATTCTAATCTATTATCACTCTCTCTCATACTATTCGCCACCAACTCTTCTTCTTCATTCTAAACCTCTCAAATCTCTAAGTCTTCCGCTTATTTCAACACTAACTAAGTATAAGAGTTTGAGATAGATGTGGAGAGTTTAAAAGCCACTTATACCCATTTTGTCCCAAAACAGACTAAAACCAATAAAACATTGCTTAGAAGCTGTAAACAGCTATGTTAGTGTTTATGGGGTTAAAATGTGTCTTAATCCAATGCAACTAACTAATTATAAGAGTTTGAGATAGATGTGGAGAGTTTAAAAGCCACTTATACCCATTTTGTCCCAAAAAAGGCTAAAACCAAGAAAACATTGCTTAGAAGCTGTAAACAGCTATGTTAGTGTTTATGGGGTTAAAATGTGTCTTAATCCAATGCAACTAACTAAGTATAAGAGTTTGAGATAGATGTGGAGAGTTTAAAAGCCACTTATACCCATTTTGTCCCAAAACAGGCTAAAACCAATAACACATTGCTTAGAAGCTATAAACAGCTATGTTAGTGTTTATGGGGTTAAAATGTGTCTTAATCCAATGCAACTAACTAATTATAAGAGTTTGAGATAGATGTGGAGAGTTTAAAAGCCACTTATACCCATTTTGTCCCAAAAAAGGCTAAAACCAAGAAAACATTGCTTAGAAGCTGTAAACAGCTATGTCAGTGTTTCTGGGGTTAAAATGTGTCTTAATCCAATGCAACTAACTAATTATAAGATGTGGAGAGTTTAAAAACATTGCTTAGAAGCTGTAAACAGCTATGTTAGTGTTTCTGGGGTTAAAATGTGTCTTAATCCAATGCAACTAACTAATTATAAGAGTTTGAGATAGATGTGGAGAGTTTAAAAGCCACTTATTCCCATTTTGTCCCAAAACAGGCTAACAGCAAGAAAACATTGCTTAGAAGCTGTAAAAAGCTATGTTAGTGTTTCTGGGGTTAAAATGTGTCTTAATCCAATGCAACTAACTAATTATAAGAGTTTGAGATAGATGTGGAGAGTTTAAAAGCCACTTATACCCAATTTGTCCCAAAACAAGCTAAAACCAAGAAAACATTGCTTAGAAGCTGTAAACAGTTATGTTAGTGTTTATGGGGTTAAAATGTGTCTTAATCCAATGCAACTAACTAATTATAAGAGTTTGAGATAGATGTGGAGAGTTTAAAAGCCACTTATACCCTTTTTGTCCCAAAACAGGCTAAAACCAAGAAAACAGTGCTTAGAAGCTGTAAACAGCTATGTTAGTGTTTATGTGGTTAAAATGTGTCTTAATCCAATGCAACTAACTAATTATAAGAGTTTGAGATAGATGTGGAAAGTTTAAAAGCCACTTATACCCATTTTGTCCCAAAACAGGCTAAAACCAAGAAAACATTGCTTAGAAGCTGTAAACAGCTATGTTAGTGTTTCTGGGGTTAAAATGTGTCTTAATCCAATGCCACTAACTAATTATAAGATGTAAAGAGTTTAAAAACATTGCTTAGAAGCTGTAAACAGCTATGTTAGTGTTTCTGGGGTTAAAATGTGTCTTAATCCAATGCAACTAACTAATTATAAGAGTTTGAGATAGATGTGGAGAGTTTAAAAGCCACTTATTCCCATTTTGTCCCAAAACAGGCTAACAGCAAGAAAACATTGCTTAGAAGCTGTAAAAAGCTATGTTAGTGTTTCTGGGGTTAAAATGTGTCTTAATCCAATGCAACTAACTAATTATAAAAGTTTGAGATAGATGTGGAGAGTTTAAAAGCCACATATACCCATTTTGTCCCAAAACAGGCTAAACCAAGAAAACATTGCTTAGAAGCTGTAAACAGCTATGTTAGTGTTTCTGGGGTTAAAATGTGTCTTAATCCAATGCAACTAACTAATTATAAGATGTGGAGAGTTTAAAAACATTGCTTAGAAGCTGTAAACAGCTATGTTAGTGTTTCTGGGGTTAAAATGTGTCTTAATCCAATGCAACTAACTAATTATAAGAGTTTGAGATAGATGTCGAGAGTTTAAAAGCCACTTATTCCCATTTTGTCCCAAAACAGGCTAAAACCAAGAAAACATTGCTTAGAAGCTGTAAACAGCTATGTTAGTGTTTCTGGGGTTAAAAATGTGTCTTAATCCAATGCAACTAACTAATTATAAGAGTTTGAGATAGATGTGGAGAGTTTAAAAGCCACTTATACCCATTTTGTCCCAAAACAGGCTAACAGCAAGAAAACGTTACTTAGTAGCTGTAAACAGCTATGTTAGTGTTTATGGGGTTAAAATGTGTCTTAATCCAATGCAACTAACTAAGTATAAGAGTTTGAGATAGATGTGGAGAGTTTAAAAGCCACTTATACCCATTTTGTCCCAAAACAGACTAAAACCAATAAAACATTGCTTAGAAGCTGTAAACAGCTATGTTAGTGTTTATGGGGTTAAAATGTGTCTTAATCCAATGCAACTAACTAATTATAAGAGTTTGAGATAGATGTGGAGAGTTTAAAAGCCACTTATACCCATTTTGTCCCAAAAAAGGCTAAAACCAAGAAAACATTGCTTAGAAGCTGTAAACAGTTATGTTAGTGTTTATGGGGTTAAAATGTATCTTAATCCAATGCAACTAACTAATTATAAGAGTTTGAGATAGATGTGGAGAGTTTAAAAGCCACTTATTCCCATTTTGTCCCAAAACAGGCTAACAGCAAGAAAACATTGCTTAGAAGCTGTAAAAAGCTATGTTAGTGTTTCTGGGGTTAAAATGTGTCTTAATCCAATGCAACTAACTAATTATAAAAGTTTGAGATAGATGTGGAGAGTTTAAAAGCCACATATACCCATTTTGTCCCAAAACAGGCTAAACCAAGAAAACATTGCTTAGAAGCTGTAAACAGCTATGTTAGTGTTTCTGGGGTTAAAATGTGTCTTAATCCAATGCAACTAACTAATTATAAGATGTGGAGAGTTTAAAAACATTGCTTAGAAGCTGTAAACAGCTATGTTAGTGTTTCTGGGGTTAAAATGTGTCTTAATCCAATGCAACTAACTAATTATAAGAGTTTGAGATAGATGTCGAGAGTTTAAAAGCCACTTATTCCCATTTTGTCCCAAAACAGGCTAAAACCAAGAAAACATTGCTTAGAAGCTGTAAACAGCTATGTTAGTGTTTCTGGGGTTAAAAATGTGTCTTAATCCAATGCAACTAACTAATTATAAGAGTTTGAGATAGATGTGGAGAGTTTAAAAGCCACTTATACCCATTTTGTCCCAAAACAGGCTAACAGCAAGAAAACGTTACTTAGTAGCTGTAAACAGCTATGTTAGTGTTTATGGGGTTAAAATGTGTCTTAATCCAATGCAACTAACTAAGTATAAGAGTTTGAGATAGATGTGGAGAGTTTAAAAGCCACTTATACCCATTTTGTCCCAAAACAGACTAAAACCAATAAAACATTGCTTAGAAGCTGTAAACAGCTATGTTAGTGTTTATGGGGTTAAAATGTGTCTTAATCCAATGCAACTAACTAATTATAAGAGTTTGAGATAGATGTGGAGAGTTTAAAAGCCACTTATACCCATTTTGTCCCAAAAAAGGCTAAAACCAAGAAAACATTGCTTAGAAGCTGTAAACAGCTATGTTAGTGTTTCTGGGGTTATAATGTGTCTTAATCAAATTCAACTAACAAATTATAAGTGTTTGAGATAGTTTGAGATAGATGTGGAGAGTTTCAAACCCACTTATACCCATTTTGTCCCAAAACAGGCTAAAACCAAGAAAACATTGCTTAGAAGCTGTAAACAGCTATGTTAGTGTTTATGGGGTTAAAATGTGTCTTAATCCAATGCAACTAACTAATTATAAGAGTTTAAGATAGATGTGGAGAGTTTAAAAGCCACTTATACCCTTTTTGTCCCAAAACAGGCTAAAACCAATAAAACAGTGCTTAGAAGCTGTAAACAGCTATGTTAGTGTTTATGTGGTTAAAATGTGTCTTAATCCAATGCAACTAATTAATTATAAGAGTTTGAGATAGATGTGGAAAGTTTAAAAGCCACTTATACCCATTTTGTCCCAAAACAGGCTAAAACCAAGAAAACATTGCTTAGAAGCTGTAAACAACTATGTTAGTGTTTCTGGGGTTAAAATGTGTCTTAATCCAATGCAACTAACTAATTATAAGAGTTTGAGATAGATGTGGAAAGTTTAAAAGCCACTTATTCCCATTTTGTCCCAAAACAGGCTAACAGCAAGAAAACATTGCTTAGAAGCTGTAAAAAGCTATGTTAGTGTTTCTGGGGTTAAAATGTGTCTTAATCCAATGCAACTAACTAATTATAAGAGTTTGAGATAGATGTGGAGAGTTTAAAAGCCACTTATACCCATTTTGTCCCAAAACAGGCTAAACCAAGAAAACATTGCTTAGAAGCTGTAAACAGCTATGTTAGTGTTTCTGGGGTTAAAATGTGTCTTAATCCAATGCAACTAACTAATTATAAGAGTTTGAGATAGATGTCGAGAGTTTAAAAGCCACTTATTCCCATTTTGTCCCAAAACAGGCTAAAACCAAGAAAACATTGCTTAGAAGCTGTAAACAGCTATGTTAGTGTTTCTGGGGTTAAAAATGTGTCTTAATCCAATGCAACTAACTAATTATAAGAGTTTGAGATAGATGTGGAGAGTTTAAAAGCCACTTATACCCATTTTGTCCCAAAACAGGCTAACAGCAAGAAAACGTTACTTAGTAGCTGTAAACAGCTATGTTAGTGTTTATGGGGTTAAAATGTGTCTTAATCCAATGCAACTAACTAAGTATAAGAGTTTGAGATAGATGTGGAGAGTTTAAAAGCCACTTATACCCATTTTGTCCCAAAACAGGCTAACAGCAAGAAAACGTTACTTAGTAGCTGTAAACAGCTATGTTAGTGTTTATGGGGTTAAAATGTGTCTTAATCCAATGCAACTAACTAATTATAAGAGTTTGAGATAGATGTGGAGAGTTTAAAAGCCACTTATTCCCATTTTGTCCCAAAACAGGCTAACAGCAAGAAAACATTGCTTAGAAGCTGTAAAAAGCTATGTTAGTGTTTCTGGGGTTAAAATGTGTCTTAATCCAATGCAACTAACTAATTATAAGAGTTTGAGATAGATGTGGAGAGTTTAAAAGCCACTTATACCCAATTTGTCCCAAAACAAGCTAAAACCAAGAAAACATTGCTTAGAAGCTGTAAACAGTTATGTTAGTGTTTATGGGGTTAAAATGTGTCTTAATCCAATGCAACTAACTAATTATAAGAGTTTGAGATAGATGTGGAGAGTTTAAAAGCCACTTATACCCTTTTTGTCCCAAAACAGGCTAAAACCAAGAAAACAGTGCTTAGAAGCTGTAAACAGCTATGTTAGTGTTTATGTGGTTAAAATGGGTCTTAATCCAATGCAACTAACTAATTATAAGAGTTTGAGATAGATGTGGAAAGTTTAAAAGCCACTTATACCCATTTTGTCCCAAAACAGGCTAAAACCAAGAAAACATTGCTTAGAAGCTGTAAACAGCTATGTTAGTGTTTCTGGGGTTAAAATGTGTCTTAATCCAATGCAACTAACTAATTATAAGATGTAAAGAGTTTAAAAACATTGCTTAGAAGCTGTAAACAGCTATGTTAGTGTTTCTGGGTTAAAATGTGTCTTAATCCAATGCAACTAACTAATTATAAGAGTTTGAGATAGATGTGGAGAGTTTAAAAGCCACTTATTCCCATTTTGTCCCAAAACAGGCTAACAGCAAGAAAACATTGCTTAGAAGCTGTAAAAAGCTATGTTAGTGTTTCTGGGGTTAAAATGTGTCTTAATCCAATGCAACTAACTAATTATAAAAGTTTGAGATAGATGTGGAGAGTTTAAAAGCCACATATACCCATTTTGTCCCAAAACAGGCTAAACCAAGAAAACATTGCTTAGAAGCTGTAAACAGCTATGTTAGTGTTTCTGGGGTTAAAATGTGTCTTAATCCAATGCAACTAACTAATTATAAGATGTGGAGAGTTTAAAAACATTGCTTAGAAGCTGTAAACAGCTATGTTAGTGTTTCTGGGGTTAAAATGTGTCTTAATCCAATGCAACTAACTAATTATAAGAGTTTGAGATAGATGTCGAGAGTTTAAAAGCCACTTATTCCCATTTTGTCCCAAAACAGGCTAAAACCAAGAAAACATTGCTTAGAAGCTGTAAACAGCTATGTTAGTGTTTCTGGGGTTAAAATGTGTCTTAATCCAATGCCACTAACTAATTATAAGATGTAAAGAGTTTAAAAACATTGCTTAGAAGCTGTAAACAGCTATGTTAGTGTTTCTGGGGTTAAAATGTGTCTTAATCCAATGCAACTAACTAATTATAAGAGTTTGAGATAGATGTGGAGAGTTTAAAAGCCACTTATTCCCATTTTGTCCCAAAACAGGCTAACAGCAAGAAAACATTGCTTAGAAGCTGTAAAAAGCTATGTTAGTGTTTCTGGGGTTAAAATGTGTCTTAATCCAATGCAACTAACTAATTATAAAAGTTTGAGATAGATGTGGAGAGTTTAAAAGCCACATATACCCATTTTGTCCCAAAACAGGCTAAACCAAGAAAACATTGCTTAGAAGCTGTAAACAGCTATGTTAGTGTTTCTGGGGTTAAAATGTGTCTTAATCCAATGCAACTAACTAATTATAAGATGTGGAGAGTTTAAAAACATTGCTTAGAAGCTGTAAACAGCTATGTTAGTGTTTCTGGGGTTAAAATGTGTCTTAATCCAATGCAACTAACTAATTATAAGAGTTTGAGATAGATGTCGAGAGTTTAAAAGCCACTTATTCCCATTTTGTCCCAAAACAGGCTAAAACCAAGAAAACATTGCTTAGAAGCTGTAAACAGCTATGTTAGTGTTTCTGGGGTTAAAAATGTGTCTTAATCCAATGCAACTAACTAATTATAAGAGTTTGAGATAGATGTGGAGAGTTTAAAAGCCACTTATACCCATTTTGTCCCAAAACAGGCTAACAGCAAGAAAACGTTACTTAGTAGCTGTAAACAGCTATGTTAGTGTTTATGGGGTTAAAATGTGTCTTAATCCAATGCAACTAACTAAGTATAAGAGTTTGAGATAGATGTGGAGAGTTTAAAAGCCACTTATACCCATTTTGTCCCAAAACAGACTAAAACCAATAAAACATTGCTTAGAAGCTGTAAACAGCTATGTTAGTGTTTATGGGGTTAAAATGTGTCTTAATCCAATGCAACTAACTAATTATAAGAGTTTGAGATAGATGTGGAGAGTTTAAAAGCCACTTATACCCATTTTGTCCCAAAAAAGGCTAAAACCAAGAAAACATTGCTTAGAAGCTGTAAACAGCTATGTTAGTGTTTCTGGGGTTATAATGTGTCTTAATCAAATTCAACTAACAAATTATAAGTGTTTGAGATAGTTTGAGATAGATGTGGAGAGTTTCAAACCCACTTATACCCATTTTGTCCCAAAACAGGCTAAAACCAAGAAAACATTGCTTAGAAGCTGTAAACAGCTATGTTAGTGTTTATGGGGTTAAAATGTGTCTTAATCCAATGCAACTAACTAATTATAAGAGTTTAAGATAGATGTGGAGAGTTTAAAAGCCACTTATACCCTTTTTGTCCCAAAACAGGCTAAAACCAATAAAACAGTGCTTAGAAGCTGTAAACAGCTATGTTAGTGTTTATGTGGTTAAAATGTGTCTTAATCCAATGCAACTAATTAATTATAAGAGTTTGAGATAGATGTGGAAAGTTTAAAAGCCACTTATACCCATTTTGTCCCAAAACAGGCTAAAACCAAGAAAACATTGCTTAGAAGCTGTAAACAACTATGTTAGTGTTTCTGGGGTTAAAATGTGTCTTAATCCAATGCAACTAACTAATTATAAGAGTTTGAGATAGATGTGGAAAGTTTAAAAGCCACTTATTCCCATTTTGTCCCAAAACAGGCTAACAGCAAGAAAACATTGCTTAGAAGCTGTAAAAAGCTATGTTAGTGTTTCTGGGGTTAAAATGTGTCTTAATCCAATGCAACTAACTAATTATAAGAGTTTGAGATAGATGTGGAGAGTTTAAAAGCCACTTATACCCATTTTGTCCCAAAACAGGCTAAACCAAGAAAACATTGCTTAGAAGCTGTAAACAGCTATGTTAGTGTTTCTGGGGTTAAAATGTGTCTTAATCCAATGCAACTAACTAATTATAAGAGTTTGAGATAGATGTCGAGAGTTTAAAAGCCACTTATTCCCATTTTGTCCCAAAACAGGCTAAAACCAAGAAAACATTGCTTAGAAGCTGTAAACAGCTATGTTAGTGTTTCTGGGGTTAAAAATGTGTCTTAATCCAATGCAACTAACTAATTATAAGAGTTTGAGATAGATGTGGAGAGTTTAAAAGCCACTTATACCCATTTTGTCCCAAAACAGGCTAACAGCAAGAAAACGTTACTTAGTAGCTGTAAACAGCTATGTTAGTGTTTATGGGGTTAAAATGTGTCTTAATCCAATGCAACTAACTAAGTATAAGAGTTTGAGATAGATGTGGAGAGTTTAAAAGCCACTTATACCCATTTTGTCCCAAAACAGGCTAACAGCAAGAAAACGTTACTTAGTAGCTGTAAACAGCTATGTTAGTGTTTATGGGGTTAAAATGTGTCTTAATCCAATGCAACTAACTAATTATAAGAGTTTGAGATAGATGTGGAGAGTTTAAAAGCCACTTATTCCCATTTTGTCCCAAAACAGGCTAACAGCAAGAAAACATTGCTTAGAAGCTGTAAAAAGCTATGTTAGTGTTTCTGGGGTTAAAATGTGTCTTAATCCAATGCAACTAACTAATTATAAGAGTTTGAGATAGATGTGGAGAGTTTAAAAGCCACTTATACCCAATTTGTCCCAAAACAAGCTAAAACCAAGAAAACATTGCTTAGAAGCTGTAAACAGTTATGTTAGTGTTTATGGGGTTAAAATGTGTCTTAATCCAATGCAACTAACTAATTATAAGAGTTTGAGATAGATGTGGAGAGTTTAAAAGCCACTTATACCCTTTTTGTCCCAAAACAGGCTAAAACCAAGAAAACAGTGCTTAGAAGCTGTAAACAGCTATGTTAGTGTTTATGTGGTTAAAATGGGTCTTAATCCAATGCAACTAACTAATTATAAGAGTTTGAGATAGATGTGGAAAGTTTAAAAGCCACTTATACCCATTTTGTCCCAAAACAGGCTAAAACCAAGAAAACATTGCTTAGAAGCTGTAAACAGCTATGTTAGTGTTTCTGGGGTTAAAATGTGTCTTAATCCAATGCAACTAACTAATTATAAGATGTAAAGAGTTTAAAAACATTGCTTAGAAGCTGTAAACAGCTATGTTAGTGTTTCTGGGTTAAAATGTGTCTTAATCCAATGCAACTAACTAATTATAAGAGTTTGAGATAGATGTGGAGAGTTTAAAAGCCACTTATTCCCATTTTGTCCCAAAACAGGCTAACAGCAAGAAAACATTGCTTAGAAGCTGTAAAAAGCTATGTTAGTGTTTCTGGGGTTAAAATGTGTCTTAATCCAATGCAACTAACTAATTATAAAAGTTTGAGATAGATGTGGAGAGTTTAAAAGCCACATATACCCATTTTGTCCCAAAACAGGCTAAACCAAGAAAACATTGCTTAGAAGCTGTAAACAGCTATGTTAGTGTTTCTGGGGTTAAAATGTGTCTTAATCCAATGCAACTAACTAATTATAAGATGTGGAGAGTTTAAAAACATTGCTTAGTATTGATCAAAAGAATAAGCCTAAGGCAGCCATGGCCGTCCGTACGAGTGTTGAATATGGGCTGTCCGTACAAGTGTGGTGAAATGGCCGAGTCTTCTAGTGATAAGGAATGGAGAGGAGGCCTGAAGCCCACTAGAAGGATCGAGAAGCACATTATAACCGTTAGAGAGAAGGGAAGAAAATAGTCACATGTTTGGTAAGGATGGGCTGTCGCTTTCACCTTGGGATGTAGTGTGTCTCTCTCCTAATGTCCCTATCCCACTTGTGTGTCTCGGTCAAGGGTGTAGCCCTAGTTTGTGTTTCCTTAAATAGGCTCATAGCCACCTTGTATTATCGCTTCTCATGGAATAAGAAAACCTAATCTTTTCTCCTTCCTCATTCTCTTTGTCTACCGAAACCTATCTCCATTCTCTTGATTCTCTTCTTTATTCTACAAAGTCTTACATGGTATCAGAGCAAGTTGTTCGATTCTCTACAGTCTAATCTCATTCTTCTACTTGTTTCTATTCTCTAGTCTCCTTTCCTTCTTTTCTTCTCACTCGCATTCTTTTGTTTATTCTCCGGGTAAAAGCTTTATCCATCGGTCCATAGAAATCCGACCATGGAAAACGCCAAGCCCATCGTTTCACCGATTGTCCTAAAGGGGACAAACTACTTGCTGTGGACAAGAACCACAAGAACCGCCCTTGGAGGTCGTGGCCTTTGGAGTCATGTCGAGTCCGACTATGTCCCAAAGCAAAACCCCAAAGAAGAAGATGCTTCCGAGGCGGAAGCGGAGGAAGAGAGCGAGAGGAAGGCCAAATGGTTCCAAGAAGACCAAGTTGTCCTATCTGTTCTCCAAAACTCTCTGGACACGCCTATCCTTGAGGCCTACTCATACTGCGAGACGGCCAAGGAACTGTGGGAAACACTTAAAGGCGTGTATGGTAATGTCTCTAACATGACTAGAGTCTTTGAGGTCAAGAAGGCCATAAACGACCTTAACCAAGATGATGTGGAGTTCACTAAGCATCTTGGTAAGTTCCATGCACTATGGTCCGAACTTGACATGTTGCGGCCAAGTACACTTGAGGCGAGTGTGCTAAACGAAAGGAAGGAGCAAGACAAGATCTTTGGACTCCTCCTTACCTTGAACCCATCCTTCAATGACCTTTTGAAGCACATCCTAAGGGCAGAGAAGCTTCCCTCCTTTGAAGATATTTGCTCCCAAATTCAGAAAGAACAAGGATCTCTTGATTTGTTTAGCGGTAAGGGGGAGCTTGCTACGGCCAACAAAGGAGTGTACAAGCAAGAGGAGAGGAAGGTGTGGGTATGCGACCACTGCAAGAAGCGGGGCCACCTGAAAGACAAATGCTGGGTTCTCCATCCTCATCTCAAGCCGGCCAAGTTCAAAGCCAACTTCTCAAAGGAAGCGGTTAGCGACAAGGGAGCCGGATCATCAAAGCAGGGAGATGAGGTGGCCATGACCGCAGCCTATGGAGATGTGGTGAGGAAGTCAGACCTTGAGGCTCTCATCCGCTCCATTGCCTCACTCAAGGAGTCTGGTATCTCTTTCTTTACCTCTAAGCCTAGTAAATCGCTTGTTATTGACTCGGGGGCTTCACATCATATGATTAGCAACCCTAGGTTAATTGACAACATAAAACCGGCTTTAGGGAATGTTGTTATTGCCAATGGAGATCAAATACCAGTAAAAGGGATAGGGGACTTGAAACTTTTTGATAAAACCTCAAAAGCTTTCTTTATGCCTACATTTACCTCCAATCTTCTATCGGTTAAGAGGGCCACAAATGATTTGAATTGTTATGCAATTTTTGGTCCTAACAGTGTTCATTTTCAGGATATTGAGACTGGAAAGGTTCTTGGAGAAGGGCAAGGGAGTGGAGATCTCTATGTCCTAGAGAAAACTGATCCAAATTTATCTTCTATTAAGTCTTGTTTTGTTGTTGATTCGAATATGGTGTGGCATGCTAGGCTAGGCCACCCTCATTCGCGTGCTTTAGGACTAATGTTTCCTAATATTTCTTTTGATAATTCTACTTGTGAACCTTGTATTCTTGGAAAACATTGCAAGTCTATCTTTCCTAAGTCAACTACTATTTATGAAAATTGTTTTGATTTAGTTCACTCAGATGTTTGGACTTCACCATGCCTATCTAGAGATAATAACAAGTATTTTGTGACTTTTATTGATGAAAAATCAAAATATACTTGGATTACCTTATTGCCTTCTAAAGATAGAGTGTTTGATGCCTTTGTCAACTTTCAAAACTATGTGACTAATCATTTTAATGCAAAACTTAAGGTACTTAGGTCTGATAATGGTGGAGAATACACAAGTTGCAAGTTCAAAGAACATCTCTCCAAGCATGGCATTCTCCATCAAACTAGTTGTCCCTACACGCCACAACAAAATGGTGTGGCCGAGAGAAAGAACCGGCATCTCATGGAAGTGGCGCGGGCAATCATGTTCCACTCTAGTGTTCCCAAACGATATTGGGGTGATGCTGTGATGACTGCATGCTATCTCATCAACCGGACACCAACCCGAGTTCTTCATGACTTATCTCCATTTGAAGTACTAAACAAATTTAAACCATCCCTTGATCACTTACGCGTTTTTGGTTGTGTTTGTTTTGTGTTAGTACCAGGAGAACAAAGGAGTAAGCTGGATGCCAAGAGTACAAAGTGCATGTTCATTGGCTACTCTACCACACAAAAGGGGTACAAATGTTATGATCCGGCCACAAGTCGTCTATATGTCTCCCGAGATGTCCGGTTCCTAGAGAATGTGGGCTACTATGACAAGAAGGACTGGAACAATCTTAAAGACCTCTCTCACTCACCTAATGACCGAGCTTCAAGTCTAAGGTTCCTTCTTGATCACCTTGGCAACCCGTCTCCACCAACGGGTGTCGTGCAGCCTATGCTACGCCAAACTCCTACCGACGGTGGGTCTGACCAAGGAGATACGAATAACAATGTTTCAGCCCAAGATAGTGTGTCCCTTGAGTCTGGCCTACCCATAGCCGGTGTTACTGTTCCTGGCCCTACACCGGACACACATGCTCCGGCAGCGGCTCCTACCGAGGAAAACACGGAGACGGTTCTTACGGACGGTACGTCAACGGAGTTGCCTAGGACGGATCCACCTCCTGCACCAGTCCTGCGTCGGAGCACCAGACCTCGATCTGACCCCTCCACTTGGAAGAACAAGCGTGTATATTACAACAGTCAAGCCGTCGCTCATCCCATCCAGTCCGTTTGTTCCCTTGAGCTGTTACCTGCTGATCACCAAGCTTTCTTCGGCCAAGTTGACGCCAATTGGATCCCGCAGACATATGATGAAGCCAAGGAACATCAGGTTTGGTTAGATGCGGTCAAGGATGAAACCGGCGCCATGATCCGGAATCATACGTGGGACGAATCGGATCTTCCTCAAGGCAAGCGGGCAGTTAGCTCCAAATGGGTGTTCACCATAAAGTATTTGAGCAATGGTGACATTGAACGGCATAAAGCCCGGTTAGTGGCCCGTGGCTTCACCCAAACCTATGGTGCGGACTACACGGACACCTTTGCACCCGTGGCCAAGCTCCATACGGTTCGGGTTGTGCTGTCTCTTGCTGTCAACCTATCATGGGACTTATGGCAGATGGATGTGAAGAACGCCTTTCTTCAAGGTGAACTTGATGAAGAAGTGTACATGACGCCTCCTCCCGGCCTTGAAGACATGGTTACACCCGGAAAAGTCTTGAGGCTACGTAAGGCCATCTATGGCCTTAAGCAGTCCCCACGAGCTTGGTACCACAAACTAAGCTCTACTCTCAAGACTTATGGTTTTAAGCGATCGGAGGCTGATCATACTCTCTTCACACGTTGCACCTCTATTG
Source organism: Camelina sativa (assembly GCF_030686135.1). Lineage (NCBI taxonomy): Eukaryota > Viridiplantae > Streptophyta > Magnoliopsida > Brassicales > Brassicaceae > Camelina > Camelina sativa. The sequence continues at coordinate 12,188,152 of NC_141888.1, forward strand.
GTTGGGTGGTGGTGCTCATATACGTCGACGACATCATCGTGACTGGTGATGATAAGGCGGCCATTCAGGACACCAAGGACTCCCTCAAGTCGGCATTTGACATCAAGGACCTTGGGGAACTCAAATACTTTCTTGGTATTGAAATTTGTCGCTCACCGGAAGGACTCTTCCTCTCACAACGCAAGTACACTCTTGACTTGTTAGAGGAGACTGGCAAGCTTGGTGTGTCTCCGGTCGCTACGCCACTTGATGAAGACTACCAGCTCAAGCGAAAGGGGGAGAGCTTACGGAAAAAAGAAGGCCGACCAAAGGAACCAATGGACGAGCCATTCTTAGACGTCACACGCTACCGCCGGCTTGTAGGTAAGCTAATATACCTTACTATCACACGACCTGACATATGTTATGCTGTGAATCAGGTTAGCCAACATATGAAGGCACCAAGCAAGTACCAATGGAGTCAAGTCGAGAGGATCCTAAGCTATCTCAAGGGCAGTCCGGGTCAAGGTATTTGGATGGGCAAGAATGACAACACCGAGATTGTTGGCTACTGTGATGCGGATTACAATGGCGACACGCTGGATAGAAGATCCACTACTGGGTACTGCACGTTCGTTGGAGGCAACATGGTTACATGGAGGTCTAAGAAACAAAAGGTGGTTTCATGCTCTAGCGCCGAGGCCGAGTATAGAGCTATGAGGAAGCTCACTAACGAGATGACATGGCTGAAGGGTCTACTCAAGGACTTAGGCATCGAAACAAAGCAGCCCATGACCATGCATTGCGACAATGAAGCGGCCATCCACATTGCCACAAACTCGGTCTTTCATGAGAGGACCAAGCACATAGAAAGCGATTGCCACAAGGTGAGAGAGAAGATTGAAGAAGGAGTGGTGTTACCATGCCACACAAGGAGTCAAGATCAGCTAGCTGACATCTTCACCAAGTCTGCAAGCTCCAAGGTTTGTGATCACATCTATAGCAAACTTGGACTTGTAGACATTACACGGCCATGATCAAGCTTCTCTAATCCGTGGACAGCACACTCTTTTTCCCTTGACTTGGTTTTGTCCCATGAGGTTTTCTAAGTCAAGGTTTTTAATGAGGTGCTGCTTCACGGGTTCCAAGCTTAGCCATTTCATTAGGCTAAGCTTGAGGGGGAGTATTGATCAAAAGAATAAGCCTAAGGCAGCCATGGCCGTCCGTACGAGTGTTGAATATGGGCTGTCCGTACAAGTGTGGTGAAATGGCCGAGTCTTCTAGTGATAAGGAATGGAGAGGAGGCCTGAAGCCCACTAGAAGGATCGAGAAGCACATTATAACCGTTAGAGAGAAGGGAAGAAAATAGTCACATGTTTGGTAAGGATGGGCTGTCGCTTTCACCTTGGGATGTAGTGTGTCTCTCTCCTAATGTCCCTATCCCACTTGTGTGTCTCGGTCAAGGGTGTAGCCCTAGTTTGTGTTTCCTTAAATAGGCTCATAGCCACCTTGTATTATCGCTTCTCATGGAATAAGAAAACCTAATCTTTTCTCCTTCCTCATTCTCTTTGTCTACCGAAACCTATCTCCATTCTCTTGATTCTCTTCTTTATTCTACAAAGTCTTACACTTAGAAGCTGTAAACAGCTATGTTAGTGTTTCTGGGGTTAAAATGTGTCTTAATCCAATGCAACTAACTAATTATAAGAGTTTGAGATAGATGTCGAGAGTTTAAAAGCCACTTATTCCCATTTTGTCCCAAAACAGGCTAAAACCAAGAAAACATTGCTTAGAAGCTGTAAACAGCTATGTTAGTGTTTCTGGGGTTAAAAATGTGTCTTAATCCAATGCAACTAACTAATTATAAGAGTTTGAGATAGATGTGGAGAGTTTAAAAGCCACTTATACCCATTTTGTCCCAAAACAGGCTAACAGCAAGAAAACGTTACTTAGTAGCTGTAAACAGCTATGTTAGTGTTTATGGGGTTAAAATGTGTCTTAATCCAATGCAACTAACTAAGTATAAGAGTTTGAGATAGATGTGGAGAGTTTAAAAGCCACTTATACCCATTTTGTCCCAAAACAGACTAAAACCAATAAAACATTGCTTAGAAGCTGTAAACAGCTATGTTAGTGTTTATGGGGTTAAAATGTGTCTTAATCCAATGCAACTAACTAATTATAAGAGTTTGAGATAGATGTGGAGAGTTTAAAAGCCACTTATACCCATTTTGTCCCAAAAAAGGCTAAAACCAAGAAAACATTGCTTAGAAGCTGTAAACAGCTATGTTAGTGTTTCTGGGGTTATAATGTGTCTTAATCAAATTCAACTAACAAATTATAAGTGTTTGAGATAGTTTGAGATAGATGTGGAGAGTTTCAAACCCACTTATACCCATTTTGTCCCAAAACAGGCTAAAACCAAGAAAACATTGCTTAGAAGCTGTAAACAGCTATGTTAGTGTTTATGGGGTTAAAATGTGTCTTAATCCAATGCAACTAACTAATTATAAGAGTTTAAGATAGATGTGGAGAGTTTAAAAGCCACTTATACCCTTTTTGTCCCAAAACAGGCTAAAACCAATAAAACAGTGCTTAGAAGCTGTAAACAGCTATGTTAGTGTTTATGTGGTTAAAATGTGTCTTAATCCAATGCAACTAATTAATTATAAGAGTTTGAGATAGATGTGGAAAGTTTAAAAGCCACTTATACCCATTTTGTCCCAAAACAGGCTAAAACCAAGAAAACATTGCTTAGAAGCTGTAAACAACTATGTTAGTGTTTCTGGGGTTAAAATGTGTCTTAATCCAATGCAACTAACTAATTATAAGAGTTTGAGATAGATGTGGAAAGTTTAAAAGCCACTTATTCCCATTTTGTCCCAAAACAGGCTAACAGCAAGAAAACATTGCTTAGAAGCTGTAAAAAGCTATGTTAGTGTTTCTGGGGTTAAAATGTGTCTTAATCCAATGCAACTAACTAATTATAAGAGTTTGAGATAGATGTGGAGAGTTTAAAAGCCACTTATACCCATTTTGTCCCAAAACAGGCTAAACCAAGAAAACATTGCTTAGAAGCTGTAAACAGCTATGTTAGTGTTTCTGGGGTTAAAATGTGTCTTAATCCAATGCAACTAACTAATTATAAGAGTTTGAGATAGATGTCGAGAGTTTAAAAGCCACTTATTCCCATTTTGTCCCAAAACAGGCTAAAACCAAGAAAACATTGCTTAGAAGCTGTAAACAGCTATGTTAGTGTTTCTGGGGTTAAAAATGTGTCTTAATCCAATGCAACTAACTAATTATAAGAGTTTGAGATAGATGTGGAGAGTTTAAAAGCCACTTATACCCATTTTGTCCCAAAACAGGCTAACAGCAAGAAAACGTTACTTAGTAGCTGTAAACAGCTATGTTAGTGTTTATGGGGTTAAAATGTGTCTTAATCCAATGCAACTAACTAAGTATAAGAGTTTGAGATAGATGTGGAGAGTTTAAAAGCCACTTATACCCATTTTGTCCCAAAACAGACTAAAACCAATAAAACATTGCTTAGAAGCTGTAAACAGCTATGTTAGTGTTTATGGGGTTAAAATGTGTCTTAATCCAATGCAACTAACTAATTATAAGAGTTTGAGATAGATGTGGAGAGTTTAAAAGCCACTTATACCCATTTTGTCCTAAAAAAGGCTAAAACCAAGAAAACATTGCTTAGAAGCTGTAAACAGCTATGTTAGTGTTTCTGGGGTTATAATGTGTCTTAATCAAATTCAACTAACAAATTATAAGTGTTTGAGATAGTTTGAGATAGATGTGGAGAGTTTCAAACCCACTTATACCCATTTTGTCCCAAAACAGGCTAAAACCAAGAAAACATTGCTTAGAAGCTGTAAACAGCTATGTTAGTGTTTATGGGGTTAAAATGTGTCTTAATCCAATGCAACTAACTAATTATAAGAGTTTAAGATAGATGTGGAGAGTTTAAAAGCCACTTATACCCTTTTTGTCCCAAAACAGGCTAAAACCAATAAAACAGTGCTTAGAAGCTGTAAACAGCTATGTTAGTGTTTATGTGGTTAAAATGTGTCTTAATCCAATGCAACTAATTAATTATAAGAGTTTGAGATAGATGTGGAAAGTTTAAAAGCCACTTATACCCATTTTGTCCCAAAACAGGCTAAAACCAAGAAAACATTGCTTAGAAGCTGTAAACAACTATGTTAGTGTTTCTGGGGTTAAAATGTGTCTTAATCCAATGCAACTAACTAATTATAAGAGTTTGAGATAGATGTGGAAAGTTTAAAAGCCACTTATTCCCATTTTGTCCCAAAACAGGCTAACAGCAAGAAAACATTGCTTAGAAGCTGTAAAAAGCTATGTTAGTGTTTCTGGGGTTAAAATGTGTCTTAATCCAATGCAACTAACTAATTATAAGAGTTTGAGATAGATGTGGAGAGTTTAAAAGCCACATATACCCATTTTGTCCCAAAACAGGCTAAACCAAGAAAACATTGCTTAGAAGCTGTAAACAGCTATGTTAGTGTTTCTGGGGTTAAAATGTGTCTTAATCCAATGCAACTAACTAATTATAAGAGTTTGAGATAGATGTGGAGAGTTTAAAAGCCACTTATACCCTTTTTGTCCCAAAACAGGCTAAAACCAAGAAAACAGTGCTTAGAAGCTGTAAACAGCTATGTTAGTGTTTATGTGGTTAAAATGTGTCTTAATCCAATGCAACTAACTAATTATAAGAGTTTGAGATAGATGTGGAAAGTTTAAAAGCCACTTATACCCATTTTGTCCCAAAACAGGCTAAAACTAAGAAAACATTGCTTAGAAGCTGTAAACAGCTATGTTAGTGTTTCTGGGGTTAAAATGTGTCTTAATCCAATGCAACTAACTAATTATAAGATGTAAAGAGTTTAAAAACATTGCTTAGAAGCTGTAAACAGCTATGTTAGTGTTTCTGGGGTTAAAATGTGTCTTAATCCAATGCAACTAACTAATTATAAGAGTTTGAGATAGATGTGGAGAGTTTAAAAGCCACTTATTGTTGAAATAAGCGGAAGACTTAGAGATTTGAGAGGTTTAGAATGAAGAAGAAGAGTTGGTGGCGAATAGTATGAGAGAGAGTGATAATAGATTAGAATTAGGTAGAATATCTCAAATACAACACATGACAAGAGTTTAAATAGGGAGGCAGCTAGGGCGACCACATGACCTAGAGTAGAAACAAGAGAAATCGACAATTAGGAGAGAGAGAGGGGGTAGGTGATCGGTGATAGCGACTTGTCCTAGTCTTCCACTCTTGTCCACTTGCGCTTTCTCCCTAACGGCTACACAAGGGATTCTCGATCCTTCTCATGGGCCGGAGGTGAGCAGGCCTCCTCACTATCCTCACACATAGATGACTCGGCCTTAGTGCTTCACTCGGCCTCATTGCTTGCACGTACGGACGGTACGGACTGTACGGACGCCATAGGCTTATTCTTGATCAATACTCCCCCTCAAGCTTAGCCTGATGAAATGGCTAAGCTTGGAACCCGTGAAGCAGCACCTCATTAAAAACCTTGACTTAGAAAACCTCATGGGACAAAACTAAGCCAAGGGAAAAAGAGTGTGCTGTCCACGGATTAGGAAAGTTGATCACGGCCGTGTGATGTCTACAAGTCCAAGTTTGCTATGAATATAATCACAAACCTTGGGACTTGCAGATTTGGTGAAGATGTCGGCTAGCTGGTCTTGACTCCTTGTGTGGCATGGTAGAACCGCTCCCTCTTCGATCCTCTCCCTAACCTTGTGGCAGTCGCTCTCAATGTGCTTGGTCCGTTCATGGAAGACTGAGTTAGTGGCTATGTGGATCGCTGCCTCATTGTCACAATGCATTGTCATCGGCTGTCTTGTTTCAATGCCGAGATCCTTAAGTAGACCTTTCAACCATGTCATCTCATTAGTTAGCTTCCTCATAGCTCGGTACTCAGCCTCGGCACTTGAACATGACACCACCTTTTGCTTCTTAGACCTCCATGTAACTAGGTTTCCTCCAACAAAGGTGCAATATCCAGTAGTTGACCGCCTATCCAATGTGTCTCCATTATAGTCCGCATCACAATAACCCACGATCTCAGTGTTGCCGTTTTTACCCATCCAAATGCCTTGACCAGGGCTGCCCTTGAGATAGCTCAAGATCCTCTCCACTTGACTCCATTGATACTTGCTTGGAGCTTGCATGTGCTGACTCACCTGATTCACAGCATAAGAGATATCAGGTCGTGTGATAGTTAAATAGATCAACTTACCTACAAGCCGTCGGTAGCGTGTGACGTCCGGGAACGGCTCGTCCAATGGTTCGCATGGTTTGCCTTCCTTCGCCCGAATGCTCTCCCCCTTTCGCTTGAGCTGGTAATCTTCATCCAGTGGTGTAGTAGCTGGAACCGTACCAAGTTTGCCTGTCTCAGCAAGCAAGTCCAGAGCATATTTGCGTTGTGAGAGGAAGATACCCTCCGGGGAACGGCAGATTTCGATGCCGAGGAAGTATTTGAGCTCTCCGAGGTCCTTAATGTCAAAGGCAGACTTGAGAGAGTCTTTAATGGCAACAATACCGGCCTTGTCATCGCCAGTCACGATGATGTCATCGACATAAACCAGCACCACAACCAGGCCAAGTGATGTCTTGAGAGTGAAAAGAGTGTGATCAGCCTCCGATCGTCTAAAGCCATTCGCCTTAAGAGTGGAGCTGAGCTTATGGTACCAGGCGCGTGGTGACTGTTTGAGGCCATAGATGGCCTTGCGTAACCGTAAGACTTTCCCGGGAGCAACAATGTCCTCAAGACCAGGCGGAGGAGTCATGTACACTTCTTCATCTAGCTCGCCTTGGAGGAACGCGTTCTTCACATCCATTTGCCATAAGTCCCAAGAAAGGTTCACGGCCAACGATAGCACTACTCGCACGGTATGCAATTTGGCCACGGGAGCAAACGTTGCCATGTAGTCATCTCCATAGGTTTGAGTGAACCCTCGGGCCACCAGCCGTGCCTTATGCCTTTCAATCTCTCCCGTGCTCAAGAACTTGATGGTGAATACCCACTTTGAACTTACGGCCTTCTTCCCTTTGGGGAGGTCAGCCTCATCCCATGTGTGATTTCTGATCATTGCACCAGCTTCATCCTCCACAGCATCTACCCATACCTTATGTTCTTTGGCCTCCTCGTACGTTTGGGGAACCCAGTGTTCATCAACTTGGCCGAAGAAGGCTTGGTGCTCGGTCGGAAGCAGCTCGAGCGAACATACGGCTTGGATAGGATGTGCGACGGCTTGACTGTTGTAGTAGACCCTCTTATCTTTCCATGTAGAGGGGTGAGACCGGACACGCGTGCTTCGTCGTGGAGCTGGTTGAGCTGGCGGCACTGATTGGCTGGACTGAGTGACATCTTCGATGACCGGTTCAGCATCAGGTCGTGTCTCGGTCAGGCTTGAGTTTGGCTCGGGCATCTCATGTGCCTCGGTCATGCTCTGGTTTGACTCGGGCATCTCATGGTCCGGGGATATCATCTCGGGCATAGCACCTTCCGGCTCGAGCGTATGGTCAATGGAGCTCGGGTTGGGTTCTGGCTGAGGAAGGACTGTGGCCGTAGGCGGATTTCCGAGATGGTCAAGGAGAAACTTAAGGCTGGAGGATCTATCATTTGGTGATGATGAAAGATCCTTCAAGCTGTTCCAGTCTTTGTTATCAAAATAACCCACATTTTCCAAGAACCGAACATCTCTTGATACATACAGCCGGCTTGTCTTTGGGTCAAAACACTTGTATCCCTTTTGAGTAGTGGAGTAGCCGATGAACATACACCTTATGCTTTTGGGATCGAGCTTACTCCGCTGTTCTCCTGGCACAAGTACAAAAGAAACACACCCAAAGACCCGTAAGTGCTCTAGAGATGGTTTAAATCCATTCAATACCTCAAATGGCGATAGGTCATTAAGGACTTTGGTTGGTGTCCGATTGATCAGGTAGCATGCGGTCATCACAGCATCACCCCAATATCGCCTTGTAACGTGTGAATGGAACATCATCGACCGTGCCACCTCCATTAGATGTCGGTTCTTCCTCTCGGCCACACCATTTTGTTGGGGCGTATAGGGACAACTTGTTTGGTGTAGTATGCCGTGTTTTGCTAGGTGTTCTCTGAATTTGTGACTTGTATACTCTCCACCATTGTCTGATCTAAGTACCTTAATTTTAGCATTGAAATGATTAGTAACATAATTTTGAAAGTTTATAAAAGCATCAAACACTCTATCCTTTGAAGGCAACAAAGTAATCCATGTGTACTTAGATTTTTCATCAATAAAAGTCACAAAATATTTGTTATTATCTCTAGAAAGGCATGGTGAAGTCCACACATCCGAGTGCACTAAATCAAAACAATGCTCATAAATAGTTTTAGACTTGGGAAAAATAGATTTGCAATGTTTACCAAGAATACAAGACTCACACATTGAACTATCAAAAGAAACACTTGGTAACATTAAAGCAAGGGCACGAGAATGAGGATGGCCTAATCTAGCATGCCACACACTATCCAAATTAACAACAAAACAAGATTTAGTAGATAAACTTGGCGAGGTTTTCTCTAGGACATAGAGATCTCCACTCCCTTGTCCCTCTCCAAGAACTTTTCCAGTCTCAATATCCTGAAAATGAACACTATTAGGACCAAAGATTGCATAACAATTCAAATCATTAGTGGTTCTCTTAACCGATAGAAGATTAGATGTGAAGGTAGGCATAAAGAAAGCTTTTGTGGTTTTATCAAATAGTTTCAAGTCCCCTATTCCTTTCACTGGTATTTGTTCTCCATTTGCAATTATAACATTTCCTAAAGCCGGTTTTATATTGTCAATTAGACTAGGATTACTAATCATGTGGTGAGAAGCACCCGAGTCTATGACAAGAGATTTACTAGGCTTAGAGGTAAAGAAAGAGATACCAGACTCCTTGAGTGAGGCAATGGAACGGATGAGCGCCTCAAGGTCTGATTTCCTAACCACTTCTCCATAGGCTGCGGTCATGGCTGCCTCATCTCCTTGCTTTGACGGCCCGGCTCCCTTGTCGCTAACCGCTTCCTTTGAAAGGTTTGCTTTGAACTTGGCCGGTTTGAGATGAGGGTGGAGGACCCAGCACTTGTCTTTCAGGTGACCCCGCCTCTTGCAGTGGTCGCATATCCACACCTTCCTCTCCTCTTGCTTGTACACTCCTTTATTAGCCGTAGCAAGCTCCCCCTTACCGCTAAACAAGTCAAGAGAACCTTGCTCTCTTTGGATTTGTGAACAAATGTCTTCAAAAGAGGGAAGTTTCTCTGCCCTGAGGATGTGCTTCAAGAGATCGTTGAAGGATGGGTTTAAAGTAAGAAGGAGACCAAAGATCTTGTCTTGCTCCTTTCTTTCAGTCAACACACTCGGATCGAGTGTACTCGGCCGCAACATGTCAAGCTCGGACCATAAAGCTCGAAACTTGCCAAGATGTTTAGTGAACTCCACATCATCTTGGTTAAGCTCATTTATGGCCTTCTTGACCTCAAAGACCCGAGTCAAGTTGGAGATATTGCCATAGACACCTTTAAGTGTCTCCCACAACTCCTTGGCCGTCTCGCAATATGAGTAGGCCTCAAGGATTGGTGTGTCAAGAGAGTTTTGGAGAACAGATAGGACAACTTGGTCTTCTTGGAACCACTTGGCCTTCCTCTCGCTCTCTTCTTCTACTTCCTCCTCGGAAGCGCCTTCATCTTCTCCTTTTAGGTTTTGTTTTGGAGCATAGTTACTCTCGACATGACTCCAAAGACCACGACCTCCAAGGGCAGTTCTTGTGGTTCTAGTCCACAGCAAGTAGTTTGTTCCTTTGAGAACAACCGGCATGACAATGGGTTTGGCGTTTTCCATGGTTTAACCGCTATGGACCGATGGACAAAGCTTTTACCCGGAGAATAAAGAGAAATAGGACTGAGAATCGAGTGAACAAGAATGAAGAATGGAAGAATAGAAGAGATAGGTTATCAAGAACGACAACCTGGCTCTGATACCATGTTGAAATAAGCGGAAGACTTAGAGATTTGAGAGGTTTAGAATGAAGAAGAAGAGTTGGTGGCGAATAGTATGAGAGAGAGTGATAATAGATTAGAATTAGGTAGAATATCTCAAATACAACACATGACAAGAGTTTAAATAGGGAGGCAGCTAGGGCGACCACATGACCTAGAGTAGAAACAAGAGAAATCGACAATTAGGAGAGAGAGAGGGGGTAGGTGATCGGTGATAGCGACTTGTCCTAGTCTTCCACTCTTGTCCACTTGCGCTTTCTCCCTAACGGCTACACAAGGGATTCTCGATCCTTCTCATGGGCCGGAGGTGAGCAGGCCTCCTCACTATCCTCACACATAGATGACTCGGCCTTAGTGCTTCACTCGGCCTCATTGCTTGCACGTACGGACGGTACGGACTGTACGGACGCCATAGGCTTATTCTTGATCAATACTTATTCCCATTTTGTCCCAAAACAGGCTAACAGCAAAAAAACATTGCTTAGAAGTTGTAAAAAGCTATGTTAGTGTTTCTGGGGTTAAAATGTGTCTTAATCCAATGCAACTAACTAATTATAAGAGTTTGAGATAGATGTGGAGAGTTTAAAAGCCACTTATACCCATTTTGTCCCAAAAAAGGCTAAAACCAAGAAAACATTGCTTAGAAGCTGTAAACAGCTATGTTAGTGTTTCTGGGGTTATAATGTGTCTTAATCAAATTCAACTAACAAATTATAAGTGTTTGAGATAGTTTGAGATAGATGTGGAGAGTTTCAAACCCACTTATACCCATTTTGTCCCAAAACAGGCTAAAACCAAGAAAACATTGCTTAGAAGCTGTAAACAGCTATGTTAGTGTTTATGGGGTTAAAATGTGTCTTAATCCAATGCAACTAACTAATTATAAGAGTTTAAGATAGATGTGGAGAGTTTAAAAGCCACTTATACCCTTTTTGTCCCAAAACAGGCTAAAACCAATAAAACAGTGCTTAGAAGCTGTAAACAGCTATGTTAGTGTTTATGTGGTTAAAATGTGTCTTAATCCAATGCAACTAATTAATTATAAGAGTTTGAGATAGATGTGGAAAGTTTAAAAGCCACTTATACCCATTTTGTCCCAAAACAGGCTAAAACCAAGAAAACATTGCTTAGAAGCTGTAAACAACTATGTTAGTGTTTCTGGGGTTAAAATGTGTCTTAATCCAATGCAACTAACTAATTATAAGAGTTTGAGATAGATGTGGAAAGTTTAAAAGCCACTTATTCCCATTTTGTCCCAAAACAGGCTAACAGCAAGAAAACATTGCTTAGAAGCTGTAAAAAGCTATGTTAGTGTTTCTGGGGTTAAAATGTGTCTTAATCCAATGCAACTAACTAATTATAAGAGTTTGAGATAGATGTGGAGAGTTTAAAAGCCACTTATACCCATTTTGTCCCAAAAAAGGCTAAAACCAAGAAAACATTGCTTAGAAGCTGTAAACAGCTATGTTAGTGTTTCTGGGGTTATAATGTGTCTTAATCAAATTCAACTAACAAATTATAAGTGTTTGAGATAGTTTGAGATAGATGTGGAGAGTTTCAAACCCACTTATACCCATTTTGTCCCAAAACAGGCTAAAACCAAGAAAACATTGCTTAGAAGCTGTAAACAGCTATGTTAGTGTTTATGGGGTTAAAATGTGTCTTAATCCAATGCAACTAACTAATTATAAGAGTTTAAGATAGATGTGGAGAGTTTAAAAGCCACTTATACCCTTTTTGTCCCAAAACAGGCTAAAACCAATAAAACAGTGCTTAGAAGCTGTAAACAGCTATGTTAGTGTTTATGTGGTTAAAATGTGTCTTAACCCAATGCAACTAATTAATTATAAGAGTTTGAGATAGATGTGGAAAGTTTAAAAGCCACTTATACCCATTTTGTCCCAAAACAGGCTAAAACCAAGAAAACATTGCTTAGAAGCTGTAAACAACTATGTTAGTGTTTCTGGGGTTAAAATGTGTCTTAATCCAATGCAACTAACTAATTATAAGAGTTTGAGATAGATGTGGAAAGTTTAAAAGCCACTTATTCCCATTTTGTCCCAAAACAGGCTAACAGCAAGAAAACATTGCTTAGAAGCTGTAAAAAGCTATGTTAGTGTTTCTGGGGTTAAAATGTGTCTTAATCCAATGCAACTAACTAATTATAAGAGTTTGAGATAGATGTGGAGAGTTTAAAAGCCACTTATACCCATTTTGTCCCAAAACAGGCTAAACCAAGAAAACATTGCTTAGAAGCTGTAAACAGCTATGTTAGTGTTTCTGGGGTTAAAATGTGTCTTAATCCAATGCAACTAACTAATTATAAGAGTTTGAGATAGATGTCGAGAGTTTAAAAGCCACTTATTCCCATTTTGTCCCAAAACAGGCTAAAACCAAGAAAACATTGCTTAGAAGCTGTAAACAGCTATGTTAGTGTTTCTGGGGTTAAAAATGTGTCTTAATCCAATGCAACTAACTAATTATAAGAGTTTGAGATAGATGTGGAGAGTTTAAAAGCCACTTATACCCATTTTGTCCCAAAACAGGCTAACAGCAAGAAAACGTTACTTAGTAGCTGTAAACAGCTATGTTAGTGTTTATGGGGTTAAAATGTGTCTTAATCCAATGCAACTAACTAAGTATAAGAGTTTGAGATAGATGTGGAGAGTTTAAAAGCCACTTATACCCATTTTGTCCCAAAACAGACTAAAACCAATAAAACATTGCTTAGAAGCTGTAAACAGCTATGTTAGTGTTTATGGGGTTAAAATGTGTCTTAATCCAATGCAACTAACTAATTATAAGAGTTTGAGATAGATGTGGAGAGTTTAAAAGCCACTTATACCCATTTTGTCCTAAAAAAGGCTAAAACCAAGAAAACATTGCTTAGAAGCTGTAAACAGCTATGTTAGTGTTTCTGGGGTTATAATGTGTCTTAATCAAATTCAACTAACAAATTATAAGTGTTTGAGATAGTTTGAGATAGATGTGGAGAGTTTCAAACCCACTTATACCCATTTTGTCCCAAAACAGGCTAAAACCAAGAAAACATTGCTTAGAAGCTGTAAACAGCTATGTTAGTGTTTATATGAGTTTGGCACACCACCTTGGCCACCACCGTCCGTACAACCGTACGGACGTCCGTACGATCGACAACCTATGGGCTGACCAAGCCATCTCGTATCTCATAAGCCCAATCCACTAAGGAGAGCTCCCAACGATCTCCCTTCATCGAGATCCTTCTATTATAGCCGTTAGGCAACTTGCAAGTGGGAAGTCAAAGGTTTAGTCACATGTAGGAATAAGGAGATGTCGCTATCTCTCATTAATGTGCACATAGAACCCTAGGAAAGAATATCCTCTTTGTATAGCTCTATATATGGTTTGTAAGTATGTTCTAATTCAAGTAAGAAAAGAGTTTATTCTCTTTCTCCAACACTCTCTCTCTCAATCGTTCACTCTCCTCACTCTTTACACGATTTCACTCTCTTCCATAATCTCTTGATTACTCTACTCTCAAACTTTCATGGTATCAGAGCAGATTTGATTCTGTTCTTGCCTCAAATCTCCATCACTCCCTTCCGCATTCTCTTTCTTGTTCTTGAAATTTCTTGTTCTTGAATCTTCTTTCTTTAACCGTTGGACAATAGCTTTAACCAACGGTCTCTTCATCTTTTTCCATGGAAACTACCAAAACTCTCATTGTTCCAGTTACTCTCAAGGGAGAGAATTACTTACTGTGGGCTAGAACCACAAAGACAGCCCTATGCGGCCGAGGACTTTGGTCCCATGTTGAGACGAGCGAAGCTCCTAGTGGCGAGACCACCAAAGACGGCAAGGATCTTGTCGATGAGAAGAACAAGTGGTTTCAAGAAGATCAGGGAGTCCTAGCTATCATTCAAAACTCCCTAGATGCACCTATACTTGAAGCTTACTCTTATTGCGAGACAGCAAAAGACTTGTGGGACACTCTCAAGAATGTTTTTGGGAATGTTACAAATGTAAACCGAATTTTTGAGATTAAGAGGGCCATCAACAACCTCAACCAAGAAGACATGGAGTTCACCAAGCACTTTGGGAAGTTTAGGTCCCTTTGGGCTGAACTAGAGATGCTCCGGCCGGCGACTATAGATCCGGCCATTCTGAATGAGAGGCGTGAACAAGATAAGGTGTTCGGCCTTCTCTTGACCTTGAACCCCTCCTACAATGACCTTATCAAGCATATTCTACGGTCGGACAAGCTCCCTAGCCTTGATGATGTCTGTAACCAAATTCAAAAGGAGCATGGCTCCATGGGATTGTTTGGCGGCAAGGGAGAACTTGTGACCGCTAACAAAGCTGAGACGGCATCAGCAAACAAGGGCTACTACAAGCCGGAGGACAAGAACAACCCGCCATTTTGTGAGCATTGTAAGAAGCTTGGTCACTTCAAGAGCCGCTGCTGGATTCTACACCCTCATCTAGCACCACCGCCGGGTACCATCCGAGGTGGACGACCAAACCGCGGAGGACCACCGAGAGCTCATCAAGCAGTAGCCATGGGGGGGTCATCAATCTCTGAGCAACCTCAACAAGTGACCAGTGGAACTGCTCTTGCTGCAGCATCGTCCGAGCTGGTAAGGCGGTCCGACCTTGATGCGCTCATCAAAGCCATCAAAGAGGCCACCGGTAAGGCGTTTCTTGCCTCAAACAAAATTAAACCCCTCATAGTTGATTCTGGTGCATCCCATCACATGATTAGTGATTCTAGGCTAATTAGTGATATTAAACCTGCTAATGGTAATGTGATAATAGCAAATGGTGAGAAAGTACCAGTTAAAGGCATTGGGAACTTGAAACTATTTGATAAGGAGACTAAGGCATTTTATATGCCAAACTTTACTTCTAACTTGCTATCAGTTAAGAGAGCCACTACTGATTTAAATTGTTATGCTATATTTGGTCCTAACAATGTTCATTTTCAGGATATTGAGACAAGTAAGGTTCTTGGTCAAGGAGGATCCAAGGATGACCTCTATGTGCTTGAGGACTTGAACTTATCTTCTAATGTATCTTGTTTTAATTCAGTTATTATGAAACCTAGTGATTCTATTTTACATGCTAGGCTAGGACACCCTCACACAAGAGCTTTATCCTTAATATTTCCTAATGTTTCTTTTCAAAATGATGAGTGTGAGGCTTGTATTCTTGGTAAACATTGCAAGGCTGTTTTTCCTAAATCTATTACTATTTATGAAAAATGTTTTGATTTAATTCATTCTGATGTTTGGACATCTCCTTGCTTATCTAGAGATAATCAAAAATATTTTGTGACTTTTATTGATGAAAAATCAAAATATACTTGGATAACTTTGCTTCCCTCTAAGGATAGAGTTCTTGAGGCCTTTACTAATTTTCAAAATTATGTCACTAACCACTTTCATGCCAAGATTAAAATTTTGAGATCAGATAATGGTGGAGAGTACACAAGCCATGCCTTTAAGCAATATCTAGCCAAACATGGAATTCTTCACCAAACTAGTTGTCCTTACACACCACAACAAAATGGAGTGGCTGAGAGGAAGAATAGGCATCTGATGGAGGTAGCAAGGTCTATGATGTTTCACACAAGGGTTCCAAAGAGGTTTTGGGGAGATGCTGTGCTAGCCGCTTGTTATCTTATTAACCGCACACCAACAAAAATTCTAAAGGATGTGTCTCCATTTGAGGTATTAACTAATGACAAACCTACATTTGATCACTTACGAGTGTTTGGTTGTGTGTGCTATGTTTTGCGACCAGGTGAGCTAAGAGACAAGCTTGATGCAAAGAGTACAAAGGCTATGTTTCTTGGCTATTCTACTACACAAAAGGGGTATAAGTGCTATGAACCTACAACAAGGAGAATTCTAGTATCTCGTGATGTCAAGTTCATGGAGACACACGGCTTTTATGACGAGAAGAATTGGGATGAGCTCCGTAATCTCTCCGACTCTCCATCTGATCGGACGCGCAACCTCCGAGTAATTCTTGAGCGGCTAGGTCTTGAAAATGATAGGATCTCTACCGAGTCAGCCAGACCAACATCACCAGAACAATCTGAGCCATTCACTGAGCCTGATCCTGATATACATGCCGATGACCATACTGAGCAGCCTGAGGAGTCACCCGCGGACATCACGGCCGAAACAACCGAGGAGTCGGCCGAACAGCTTGAGGAAATCATAACTCCGGGACGGGCCAACTCCGAAGCTGGGGCTGTAGTTCCTCTTAGGCGCAGCCAACGTATCAAGTATCCTCCTAGTCATTGGAAGAACACCCGTGTGTACTACAACAACATGGCCGTTGCTCATCCGATTCAGGCCGTGTGCACCTTAGCTCATTTTCCGATAGAGCATCAAGTGTTTCTTGGCCATATTGATGAGCATTGGATCCCCAAGACCTATGATGAGGCTAAGCAGCACAAGGTATGGAGAGATGCGGTGGACGCCGAGAATACGGCCATGGTGCAAAATCACACATGGGACGAGGCTGACTTACCCAAGGGCAAGAAGGCTGTCACATCTCGGTATATCTTCACAATCAAATATAAGAGCAATGGGGAGATAGAACGGTATAAGGCACGCCTAGTAGCCCGGGGATTCACGCAAACGTATGGGGAGGACTATCTTGATACGTTTGCTCCGGTGGCCAAACTTCACACTGTTCGAGTGGTTCTCTCTCTTGCCACAAATCTTGATTGGGAGCTATGGCAAATGGATGTGAAGAACGCCTTCCTACAAGGCGAGCTCGAAGATGAAGTGTATATGCGGCCACCACCGGGCCTAGAAGACACCATTGGTCCGGGGAAGGTTCTCAAGCTCAACAAAGCCATCTATGGACTAAAGCAGTCGCCAAGGGCGTGGTACCACAAGCTGAGCACAATCCTCCTTGACAAAGGCTTTCGCAAATCCGAGGCTGATCACACACTATTTACCTCACCAAGCACCAAAGGTATAGTAGTCATCCTAGTGTATGTTGATGATATCATCATCACTGGGAGTGACTCGGTAGGTATTCAAAACACTAAAACCTTCTTGAAATCAGTCTTTGATATTAAGGACCTTGGAGAGTTGAAATATTTTCTTGGGATAGAAATATGTAGATCAAAGGAAGGTTTATTTCTATCACAAAGAAAATATGCTCTTGACTTGTTAAATGAGACAGGAAAATTAGGTTCAAAGGCAGTGGCATCACCTCTTGAAGAGAACTACAAGGCCGGAGGACAGGGGGAGCTTGAGCAGGCACCATACAAGGACGTTGGTCGCTACCGGCGCCTAGTAGGTAAGTTAATCTATTTAACTATAACACGGCCTGATATTTGCTTTGCTGTGAACCAGGTGAGCCAGCACATGAACAATCCAACTGTCCATCATTGGAACATGGTCGACCGAATCCTTAAATACATCAAGGGCTCACCGGGACAAGGCATTTGGATGGGCCGCAACAAGAACACCGAGTTGGTAGGATATTGCGACGCTGACTATGCTGGAGACCGTGGAGACCGTCGCTCCACAACTGGCTATTGCACATTCCTTGGAGGCAACCTGATCACATGGAAGAGCAAGAAACAAAAGGTCGTATCGCTTTCAAGTGCCGAATCCGAGTATAGGGCCATGCGCAAACTCACAACTGAACTAATGTGGCTCAAAGCACTCCTCAAGGATTTAGGAGTGGAAATCACAAGTCCTATCACCATGCATTGTGACAATGAAGCTGCCATTCACATAGCAACCAATTCAGTGTTTCATGAGAGGACCAAACATATTGAGGTGGACTGTCATAAGGTGCGAGAGCAAATCAAGCTTGGAGTTGTCCTACCATGTCACACCGAGAGCAAGGAACAACTCGCTGACATCCTCACCAAAGCTGCAAGTCCCCAAGTGTGCGAATATATTCACTCGAAGCTCGGCCTTATAGACCTCACTCGGCCATGAGTCTTTCACAAGGCACCTACACTCTTTTTCCCTTATGTATAGTTTTCCCATGAGGTTTTCTATACTAAGGTTTTTTTAATGAGGTGGGTGCCTCGACTGTCAAGCTTGCCTGATCATCTAAGTCAAGCTTGAGGGGGAGTATGAGTTTGGCACACCACCTTGGCCACCACCGTCCGTACAACCGTACGGACGTCCGTACGATCGACAACCTATGGGCTGACCAAGCCATCTCGTATCTCATAAGCCCAATCCACTAAGGAGAGCTCCCAACGATCTCCCTTCATCGAGATCCTTCTATTATAGCCGTTAGGCAACTTGCAAGTGGGAAGTCAAAGGTTTAGTCACATGTAGGAATAAGGAGATGTCGCTATCTCTCATTAATGTGCACATAGAACCCTAGGAAAGAATATCCTCTTTGTATAGCTCTATATATGGTTTGTAAGTATGTTCTAATTCAAGTAAGAAAAGAGTTTATTCTCTTTCTCCAACACTCTCTCTCTCAATCGTTCACTCTCCTCACTCTTTACACGATTTCACTCTCTTCCATAATCTCTTGATTACTCTACTCTCAAACTTTCAGTTTATGGGGTTAAAATGTGTCTTAATCCAATGCAACTAACTAATTATAAGAGTTTAAGATAGATGTGGAGAGTTTAAAAGCCACTTATACCCTTTTTGTCCCAAAACAGGCTAAAACCAATAAAACAGTGCTTAGAAGCTGTAAACAGCTATGTTAGTGTTTATGTGGTTAAAATGTGTCTTAATCCAATGCAACTAATTAATTATAAGAGTTTGAGATAGATGTGGAAAGTTTAAAAGCCACTTATACCCATTTTGTCCCAAAACAGGCTAAAACCAAGAAAACATTGCTTAGAAGCTGTAAACAACTATGTTAGTGTTTCTGGGGTTAAAATGTGTCTTAATCCAATGCAACTAACTAATTATAAGAGTTTGAGATAGATGTGGAAAGTTTAAAAGCCACTTATTCCCATTTTGTCCCAAAACAGGCTAACAGCAAGAAAACATTGCTTAGAAGCTGTAAAAAGCTATGTTAGTGTTTCTGGGGTTAAAATGTGTCTTAATCCAATGCAACTAACTAATTATAAGAGTTTGAGATAGATGTGGAGAGTTTAAAAGCCACATATACCCATTTTGTCCCAAAACAGGCTAAACCAAGAAAACATTGCTTAGAAGCTGTAAACAGCTATGTTAGTGTTTCTGGGGTTAAAATGTGTCTTAATCCAATGCAACTAACTAATTATAAGAGTTTGAGATAGATGTGGAGAGTTTAAAAGCCACTTATACCCTTTTTGTCCCAAAACAGGCTAAAACCAAGAAAACAGTGCTTAGAAGCTGTAAACAGCTATGTTAGTGTTTATGTGGTTAAAATGTGTCTTAATCCAATGCAACTAACTAATTATAAGAGTTTGAGATAGATGTGGAAAGTTTAAAAGCCACTTATACCCATTTTGTCCCAAAACAGGCTAAAACTAAGAAAACATTGCTTAGAAGCTGTAAACAGCTATGTTAGTGTTTCTGGGGTTAAAATGTGTCTTAATCCAATGCAACTAACTAATTATAAGATGTAAAGAGTTTAAAAACATTGCTTAGAAGCTGTAAACAGCTATGTTAGTGTTTCTGGGGTTAAAATGTGTCTTAATCCAATGCAACTAACTAATTATAAGAGTTTGAGATAGATGTGGAGAGTTTAAAAGCCACTTATTCCCATTTTGTCCCAAAACAGGCTAACAGCAAAAAAACATTGCTTAGAAGTTGTAAAAAGCTATGTTAGTGTTTCTGGGGTTAAAATGTGTCTTAATCCAATGCAACTAACTAATTATAAGAGTTTGAGATAGATGTGGAGAGTTTAAAAGCCACTTATACCCATTTTGTCCCAAAACAGGCTAAACCAAGAAAACATTGCTTAGAAGCTGTAAACAGCTATGTTAGTGTTTCTTATTGATCAAGAATAAGCCTATGGCGTCCGTACAGTCCGTACCGTCCGTACGTGCAAGCAATAAGGCCGAGTGAAGCACTAAGGCCGAGTCATCTATGTGTGAGGATAGTGAGGAGGCCTGCTTACCTTCAGCCCATGAGAAGGATCGAGAATCCCTTGTGTAGCCGTTAGGGAGAAAGCGCAAGTGGACAAGAGTGGAAGACTAGGACAAGTCGCTATCACCGATCACCTACCCCCTCTCTCTCCTAATTGTCAATTCCTTTTGTTTCTATTTTAGGTCATGTGGTCGCCCTAGCTGCCCCCCTATTTAAACCTTTGTCATGTGTTGTATTTGTGACATTCTACCTAATTCTAATCTATTATCACTCTCTTTCATACTATTCGCCACCAACTCTTCTTCTTCATTCTAAACCTCTCAAATCTCTCTAAGTCTTCCGCTTATTTCAACATGGTATCAGAGCCAGGTTGTCGTTCTTGATAACCTATCTCTTCTATTCTTCCATTCTTCATTCTTGTTCACTCGATTCTCAGTCCTATTTCTCTTTATTCTCCGGGTAAAAGCTTTGTCCATCGGTCCATAGCGGTTAAACCATGGAAAACGCCAAACCCATTGTCATGCCGGTTGTTCTCAAAGGAACAAACTACTTGCTGTGGACTAGAACCACAAGAACTGCCCTTGGAGGTCGTGGTCTTTGGAGTCATGTCGAGAGTGACTATGCTCCAAAACAAAACCTCAAAGGAGAAGATGAAGGCGCTTCCGAGGAGGAAGTAGAAGAAGAGAGCGAGAGGAAGGCCAAGTGGTTCCAAGAAGACCAAGTTGTCCTATCTGTTCTCCAAAACTCTCTTGACACACCAATCCTTGAGGCCTACTCATATTGCGAGACGGCCAAGGAGTTGTGGGAGACACTTAAAGGTGTCTATGGCAATATCTCCAACTTGACTCGGGTCTTTGAGGTCAAGAAGGCCATAAATGAGCTTAACCAAGATGATGTGGAGTTCACTAAACATCTTGGCAAGTTTCGAGCTTTATGGTCCGAGCTTGACATGTTGCGGCCGAGTACACTCGATCCGAGTGTGTTGACTGAAAGAAAGGAGCAAGACAAGATCTTTGGTCTCCTTCTTACTTTAAACCCATCCTTCAACGATCTCTTGAAGCACATCCTCAGGGCAGAGAAACTTCCCTCTTTTGAAGACATTTGTTCACAAATCCAAAGAGAGCAAGGTTCTCTTGACTTGTTTAGCGGTAAGGGGGAGCTTGCTACGGCTAATAAAGGAGTGTACAAGCAAGAGGAGAGGAAGGTGTGGATATGCGACCACTGCAAGAGGCGGGGTCACCTGAAAGACAAGTGCTGGGTCCTCCACCCTCATCTCAAACCGGCCAAGTTCAAAGCAAACCTCTCAAAGGAAGCGGTTAGCGACAAGGGAGCCGGGCCGTCAAAGCAAGGAGATGAGGCAGCCATGACCGCAGCCTATGGAGAAGTGGTTAGGAAATCAGACCTTGAGGCGCTCATCCGTTCCATTGCCTCACTCAAGGAGTCTGGTATCTCTTTCTTTACCTCTAAGCCTAGTAAATCTCTTGTCATAGACTCGGGTGCTTCTCACCACATGATTAGTAATCCTAGTCTAATTGACAATATAAAACCGGCTTTAGGAAATGTTATAATTGCAAATGGAGAACAAATACCAGTGAAAGGAATAGGGGACTTGAAACTATTTGATAAAACCACAAAAGCTTTCTTTATGCCTACCTTCACATCTAATCTTCTATCGGTTAAGAGAACCACTAATGATTTGAATTGTTATGCAATCTTTGGTCCTAATAGTGTTCATTTTCAGGATATTGAGACTGGAAAAGTTCTTGGAGAGGGACAAGGGAGTGGAGATCTCTATGTCCTAGAGAAAACCTCGCCAAGTTTATCTACTAAATCTTGTTTTGTTATTAATTTGGATAGTGTGTGGCATGCTAGATTAGGCCATCCTCATTCTCGTGCCCTTGCTTTAATGTTACCAAGTGTTTCTTTTGATAGTTCAATGTGTGAGTCTTGTATTCTTGGTAAACATTGCAAATCTATTTTTCCCAAGTCTAAAACTATTTATGAGCATTGTTTTGATTTAGTGCACTCGGATGTGTGGACTTCACCATGCCTTTCTAGAGATAATAACAAATATTTTGTGACTTTTATTGATGAGAAATCTAAGTACACATGGATTACTTTGTTGCCTTCAAAGGATAGAGTGTTTGATGCTTTTATAAACTTTCAAAATTATGTTACTAATCATTTCAATGCTAAAATTAAGGTACTTAGATCAGACAATGGTGGAGAGTATACAAGTCACAAATTCAGAGAACACCTAGCAAAACACGGCATACTACACCAAACGAGTTGTCCCTATACGCCCCAACAAAATGGTGTGGCCGAGAGGAAGAACCGACATCTAATGGAGGTGGCACGGTCGATGATGTTCCATTCACACGTTACAAGGCGATATTGGGGTGATGCTGTGATGACAGCATGCTACTTGATCAATCGGACACCAACCAAAGTCCTTAATGACCTATCGCCATTTGAGGTATTGAATGGATTTAAACCATCTCTAGAGCACTTACGGGTCTTTGGGTGTGTTTCTTTTGTACTTGTGCCAGGAGAACAGCGGAGTAAGCTCGATCCCAAAAGCATAAGGTGTATGTTCATCGGCTACTCCACTACTCAAAAGGGATACAAGTGTTTTGACCCAAAGACAAGCCGGCTGTATGTATCAAGAGATGTTCGGTTCTTGGAAAATGTGGGTTATTTTGATAACAAAGACTGGAACAGCTTGAAGGATCTTTCATCATCACCAAATGATAGAGCCTCCAGCCTTAAGTTTCTCCTTGACCATCTCGGAAATCCGCCTACGGCCACAGCCCTTCCTCAGCCAGAACCCAACCCGAGCTCCATTGACCATACGCTCGAGCCGGAAGGTGCTATGCCCGAGATGATATCCCCGGACCATGAGATGCCCGAGCCAAACCACAGCATGACCGAGGCACATGAGATGCCCGAGCCAAACTCAAGCCTGACCGAGACACGACCTGATGCTGAACCGGTCATCGAAGATGTCACTCAGTCCAGCCAATCAGTGCCGCCAGCTCAACCAGCTCCACGACGAAGCACGCGTGTCCGGTCTCACCCCTCTACATGGAAAGATAAGAGGGTCTACTACAACAGTCAAGCCGTCGCACATCCTATCCAAGCCGTATGTTCGCTCGAGCTGCTTCCGACCGAGCACCAAGCCTTCTTCGGCCAAGTTGATGAACACTGGGTTCCCCAAACGTACGAGGAGGCCAAAGAACATAAGGTATGGGTAGATGCTGTGGAGGATGAAGCTGGTGCAATGATCAGAAATCACACATGGGATGAGGCTGACCTCCCCAAAGGGAAGAAGGCCGTAAGTTCAAAGTGGGTATTCACCATCAAGTTCTTGAGCACGGGAGAGATTGAAAGGCATAAGGCACGGCTGGTGGCCCGAGGGTTCACTCAAACCTATGGAGATGACTACACGGCAACGTTTGCTCCCGTGGCCAAATTGCATACCGTGCGAGTAGTGCTATCGGTGGCCGTGAACCTTTCTTGGGACTTATGGCAAATGGATGTGAAGAACGCGTTCCTCCAAGGCGAGCTAGATGAAGAAGTGTACATGACTCCTCCGCCTGGCCTTGAGGATATTGTTGCTCCCGGGAAGGTCTTACGGTTACGCAAGGCCATCTATGGCCTCAAACAGTCACCACGCGCCTGGTACCATAAGCTCAGCTCCACTCTTAAGGCGAATGGCTTTAGACGATCGGAGGCTGACCACACTCTTTTCACTCTCAAGACATCACTTGGCCTGGTTGTGGTGCTGGTTTATGTCGATGACATCATCGTGACTGGCGATGACAAGGCCGGTATTGTTGCCATTAAAGACTCTCTCAAGTCTGCCTTTGACATTAAGGACCTCGGAGAGCTCAAATACTTCCTCGGCATCGAAATCTGCCGTTCCCCGGAGGGTATCTTCCTCTCACAACGCAAGTATGCTCTTGACTTGCTTGCTGAGACAGGCAAACTTGGTACGGTTCCAGCTACTACACCACTGGATGAAGATTACCAGCTCAAGCGAAAGGGGGAGAGCATTCGGGCGAAGGAAGGCAAACCACGCGAACCATTGGACGAGCCGTTCCCGGACGTCACACGCTACCGACGGCTTGTAGGTAAGTTGATCTATTTAACTATCACACGACCTGATATCTCTTATGCTGTGAATCAGGTGAGTCAGCACATGCAAGCTCCAAGCAAGTATCAATGGAGTCAAGTGGAGAGGATTTTGAGCTATCTCAAGGGCAGCCCTGGTCAAGGCATTTGGATGGGTAAAAACGGCAACACTGAGATCGTGGGTTATTGTGATGCGGACTATAATGGAGACACATTGGATAGGCGGTCAACTACTGGATATTGCACCTTTGTTGGAGGAAACCTAGTTACATGGAGGTCTAAGAAGCAAAAGGTGGTGTCATGTTCAAGTGCCGAGGCTGAGTACCGAGCTATGAGGAAGCTAACTAATGAGATGACATGGTTGAAAGGTCTACTTAAGGATCTCGGCATTGAAACAAGACAGCCGATGACAATGCATTGTGACAATGAGGCAGCGATCCACATAGCCACTAACTCAGTCTTCCATGAACGGACCAAGCACATTGAGAGCGACTGCCACAAGGTTAGGGAGAGGATCGAAGAGGGAGCGGTTCTACCATGCCACACAAGGAGTCAAGACCAGCTAGCCGACATCTTCACCAAATCTGCAAGTCCCAAGGTTTGTGATTATATTCATAGCAAACTTGGACTTGTAGACATCACACGGCCGTGATCAACTTTCCTAATCCGTGGACAGCACACTCTTTTTCCCTTGGCTTAGTTTTGTCCCATGAGGTTTTCTAAGTCAAGGTTTTTAATGAGGTGCTGCTTCACGGGTTCCAAGCTTAGCCATTTCATCAGGCTAAGCTTGAGGGGGAGTATTGATCAAGAATAAGCCTATGGCGTCCGTACAGTCCGTACCGTCCGTACGTGCAAGCAATAAGGCCGAGTGAAGCACTAAGGCCGAGTCATCTATGTGTGAGGATAGTGAGGAGGCCTGCTTACCTTCAGCCCATGAGAAGGATCGAGAATCCCTTGTGTAGCCGTTAGGGAGAAAGCGCAAGTGGACAAGAGTGGAAGACTAGGACAAGTCGCTATCACCGATCACCTACCCCCTCTCTCTCCTAATTGTCAATTCCTTTTGTTTCTATTTTAGGTCATGTGGTCGCCCTAGCTGCCCCCCTATTTAAACCTTTGTCATGTGTTGTATTTGTGACATTCTACCTAATTCTAATCTATTATCACTCTCTTTCATACTATTCGCCACCAACTCTTCTTCTTCATTCTAAACCTCTCAAATCTCTCTAAGTCTTCCGCTTATTTCAACATTTCTGGGGTTAAAATGTGTCTTAATCCAATGCAACTAACTAATTATAAGATGTGGAGAGTTTAAAAACATTGCTTAGAAGCTGTAAACAGCTATGTTAGTGTTTCTGGGGTTAAAATGTGTCTTAATCCAATGCAACTAACTAATTATAAGAGTTTGAGATAGATGTCGAGAGTTTAAAAGCCACTTATTCCCATTTTGTCCCAAAACAGGCTAAAACCAAGAAAACATTGCTTAGAAGCTGTAAACAGCTATGTTAGTGTTTCTGGGGTTAAAAATGTGTCTTAATCCAATGCAACTAACTAATTATAAGAGTTTGAGATAGATGTGGAGAGTTTAAAAGCCACTTATACCCATTTTGTCCCAAAACAGGCTAACAGCAAGAAAACGTTACTTAGTAGCTGTAAACAGCTATGTTAGTGTTTATGGGGTTAAAATGTGTCTTAATCCAATGCAACTAACTAAGTATAAGAGTTTGAGATAGATGTGGAGAGTTTAAAAGCCACTTATACCCATTTTGTCCCAAAACAGACTAAAACCAATAAAACATTGCTTAGAAGCTGTAAACAGCTATGTTAGTGTTTATGGGGTTAAAATGTGTCTTAATCCAATGCAACTAACTAATTATAAGAGTTTGAGATAGATGTGGAGAGTTTAAAAGCCACTTATACCCATTTTGTCCCAAAAAAGGCTAAAACCAAGAAAACATTGCTTAGAAGCTGTAAACAGCTATGTTAGTGTTTCTGGGGTTAAAATGTGTCTTAATCAAATGCAACTAACAAATTATAAGTGTTTGAGATAGTTTGAGATAGATGTGGAGAGTTTCAAACCCACTTATACCCATTTTGTCCCAAAACAGGCTAAAACCAAGAAAACATTGCTTAGAAGCTGTAAACAGCTATGTTAGTGTTTATGGGGTTAAAATGTGTCTTAATCCAATGCAACTAACTAATTATAAGAGTTTAAGATAGATGTGGAGAGTTTAAAAGCCACTTATACCCTTTTTGTCCCAAAACAGGCTAAAACCAATAAAACAGTGCTTAGAAGCTATGTTAGTGTTTATGTGGTTAAAATGTGTCTTAATCCAATGCAACTAATTAATTATAAGAGTTTGAGATAGATGTGGAAAGTTTAAAAGCCACTTATACCCATTTTGTCCCAAAACAGGCTAAAACCAAGAAAACATTGCTTAGAAGCTGTAAACAACTATGTTAGTGTTTCTGGGGTTAAAATGTGTCTTAATCCAATGCAACTAACTAATTATAAGATGTGGAGAGTTTAAAAACATTGCTTAGAAGCTGTAAACAGCTATGTTAGTGTTTCTGGGGTTAAAATGTGTCTTAATCCAATGCAACTAACTAATTATAAGAGTTTGAGAGAGATGTGGAGAGTTTAAAAGCCACTTATTCCAATTTTGTCCCAAAAAAGGCTAAACCCAAGAAAACATTGCTTAGAAGCTGTAAACAGCTATGTTAGTGTTTCTGGGGTTAAAAATGTGTCTTAATCCAATGCAACTAACTAATTATAAGAGTTTGAGATAGATGTGGAGAGTTTAAAAGCCACTTATACCCATTTTGTCCCAAAACAGGCTAACAGCAAGAAAACATTGCTTAGTAGCTGTAAACAGCTATGTTAGTGTTTATGGGGTTAAAATGTGTCTTAATCCAATGCAACTAACTAAGTATAAGAGTTTGAGATAGATGTGGAGAGTTTAAAAGCCACTTATACCCATTTTGTCCCAAAACAGGCTAAAACCAATAACACATTGCTTAGAAGCTATAAACAGCTATGTTAGTGTTTATGGGGTTAAAATGTGTCTTAATCCAATGCAACTAACTAATTATAAGAGTTTGAGATAGATGTGGAGAGTTTAAAAGCCACTTATACCCATTTTGTCCCAAAAAAGGCTAAAACCAAGAAAACATTGCTTAGAAGCTGTAAACAGCTATGTTAGTGTTTCTGGGGTTAAAATGTGTCTTAATCCAATGCAACTAACTAATTATAAGAGTTTGAGATAGATGTGGAGAGTTTAAAAGCCACTTATACCCATTTTGTCCCAAAACAGGCTAAAACCAAGAAAACATTGCTTAGAAGCTGTAAACAGCTATGTTAGTGTTTATGGGGTTAAAATGTGTCTTAATCCAATGCAACTAACTAATTATAAGAGTTTGAGATAGATGTGGAGAGTTTAAAAGCCACTTATACCCATTTTGTCCCAAAACAGGCTAAACCAAGAAAACATTGCTTAGAAGCTATAAACAGCTATGTTAGTGTTTCTGGGGTTAAAATGTGTCTTAATCCAATGCAACTAACTAATTATAAGAGTTTGAGATAGATGTGGAGAGTTTAAAAGCCACTTATACCCATTTTGTCCCAAAACAGGCTAACAGCAAGAAAACATTGCTTAGAAGCTGTAAACAGCTATGTTAGTGTTTCTGGGGTTAAAATGTGTCTTAATCAAATGCAACTAACTAATTATAAGAGTTTGAGATAGATGTGGAGAGTTTAAAAGCCACTTATACCCATTTTGTCCTAAAACAGGCTAAAACCAAGAAAACATTGCTTAGAAGCTGTAAACAGCTATGTTAGTGTTTCTGGGGTTAAAAATGTGTCTTAATCCAATGCAACTAACTAATTATAAGAGTTTAAGATAGATGTGGAGAGTTTAAAAGCCACTTATACCCTTTTTGTCCCAAAACAGGCTAAAACCAATAAAACAGTGCTTAGAAGCTGTAAACAGCTATGTTAGTGTTTATGTGGTTAAAATGTGTCTTAATCCAATGCAACTAATTAATTATAAGAGTTTGAGATAGATGTGGAAAGTTTAAAAGCCACTTATACCCATTTTGTCCCAAAACAGGCTAAAACCAAGAAAACATTGCTTAGAAGCTGTAAACAACTATGTTAGTGTTTCTGGGGTTAAAATGTGTCTTAATCCAATGCAACTAACTAATTATAAGAGTTTGAGATAGATGTGGAAAGTTTAAAAGCCACTTATTCCCATTTTGTCCCAAAACAGGCTAACAGCAAGAAAACATTGCTTAGAAGCTGTAAAAAGCTATGTTAGTGTTTCTGGGGTTAAAATGTGTCTTAATCCAATGCAACTAACTAATTATAAGAGTTTGAGATAGATGTGGAGAGTTTAAAAGCCACATATACCCATTTTGTCCCAAAACAGGCTAAACCAAGAAAACATTGCTTAGAAGCTGTAAACAGCTATGTTAGTGTTTCTGGGGTTAAAATGTGTCTTAATCCAATGCAACTAACTAATTATAAGAGTTTGAGATAGATGTGGAGAGTTTAAAAGCCACTTATACCCTTTTTGTCCCAAAACAGGCTAAAACCAAGAAAACAGTGCTTAGAAGCTGTAAACAGCTATGTTAGTGTTTATGTGGTTAAAATGTGTCTTAATCCAATGCAACTAACTAATTATAAGAGTTTGAGATAGATGTGGAAAGTTTAAAAGCCACTTATACCCATTTTGTCCCAAAACAGGCTAAAACTAAGAAAACATTGCTTAGAAGCTGTAAACAGCTATGTTAGTGTTTCTGGGGTTAAAATGTGTCTTAATCCAATGCAACTAACTAATTATAAGATGTAAAGAGTTTAAAAACATTGCTTAGAAGCTGTAAACAGCTATGTTAGTGTTTCTGGGGTTAAAATGTGTCTTAATCCAATGCAACTAACTAATTATAAGAGTTTGAGATAGATGTGGAGAGTTTAAAAGCCACTTATTCCCATTTTGTCCCAAAACAGGCTAACAGCAAAAAAACATTGCTTAGAAGTTGTAAAAAGCTATGTTAGTGTTTCTGGGGTTAAAATGTGTCTTAATCCAATGCAACTAACTAATTATAAGAGTTTGAGATAGATGTGGAAAGTTTAAAAGCCACTTATTCCCATTTTGTCCCAAAACAGGCTAACAGCAAGAAAACATTGCTTAGAAGCTGTAAAAAGCTATGTTAGTGTTTCTGGGGTTAAAATGTGTCTTAATCCAATGCAACTAACTAATTATAAGAGTTTGAGATAGATGTGGAGAGTTTAAAAGCCACTTATTCCCATTTTGTCCCAAAACAGGCTAACAGCAAGAAAACATTGCTTAGAAGCTGTAAAAAGCTATGTTAGTGTTTCTGGGGTTAAAATGTGTCTTAATCCAATGCAACTAACTAATTATAAGAGTTTGAGATAGATGTGGAGAGTTTAAAAGCCACTTATTCCCATTTTGTCCCAAAACAGGCTAACAGCAAAAAAACATTGCTTAGAAGTTGTAAAAAGCTATGTTAGTGTTTCTGGGGTTAAAATGTGTCTTAATCCAATGCAACTAACTAATTATAAGAGTTTGAGATAGATGTGGAAAGTTTAAAAGCCACTTATTCCCATTTTGTCCCAAAACAGGCTAACAGCAAGAAAACATTGCTTAGAAGCTGTAAAAAGCTATGTTAGTGTTTCTGGGGTTAAAATGTGTCTTAATCCAATGCAACTAACTAATTATAAGAGTTTGAGATAGATGTGGAGAGTTTAAAAGCCACTTATACCCATTTTGTCCCAAAACAGGCTAAACCAAGAAAACATTGCTTAGAAGCTGTAAACAGCTATGTTAGTGTTTCTGGGGTTAAAATGTGTCTTAATCCAATGCAACTAACTAATTATAAGATGTGGAGAGTTTAAAAACATTGCTTAGAAGCTGTAAACAGCTATGTTAGTGTTTCTGGGGTTAAAATGTGTCTTAATCCAATGCAACTAACTAATTATAAGAGTTTGAGATAGATGTCGAGAGTTTAAAAGCCACTTATTCCCATTTTGTCCCAAAACAGGCTAAAACCAAGAAAACATTGCTTAGAAGCTGTAAACAGCTATGTTAGTGTTTCTGGGGTTAAAAATGTGTCTTAATCCAATGCAACTAACTAATTATAAGAGTTTGAGATAGATGTGGAGAGTTTAAAAGCCACTTATACCCATTTTGTCCCAAAACAGGCTAACAGCAAGAAAACGTTACTTAGTAGCTGTAAACAGCTATGTTAGTGTTTATGGGGTTAAAATGTGTCTTAATCCAATGCAACTAACTAAGTATAAGAGTTTGAGATAGATGTGGAGAGTTTAAAAGCCACTTATACCCATTTTGTCCCAAAACAGACTAAAACCAATAAAACATTGCTTAGAAGCTGTAAACAGCTATGTTAGTGTTTATGGGGTTAAAATGTGTCTTAATCCAATGCAACTAACTAATTATAAGAGTTTGAGATAGATGTGGAGAGTTTAAAAGCCACTTATACCCATTTTGTCCCAAAAAAGGCTAAAACCAAGAAAACATTGCTTAGAAGCTGTAAACAGCTATGTTAGTGTTTCTGGGGTTAAAATGTGTCTTAATCAAATGCAACTAACAAATTATAAGTGTTTGAGATAGTTTGAGATAGATGTGGAGAGTTTCAAACCCACTTATACCCATTTTGTCCCAAAACAGGCTAAAACCAAGAAAACATTGCTTAGAAGCTGTAAACAGCTATGTTAGTGTTTATGGGGTTAAAATGTGTCTTAATCCAATGCAACTAACTAATTATAAGAGTTTAAGATAGATGTGGAGAGTTTAAAAGCCACTTATACCCTTTTTGTCCCAAAACAGGCTAAAACCAATAAAACAGTGCTTAGAAGCTGTAAACAGCTATGTTAGTGTTTATGTGGTTAAAATGTGTCTTAATCCAATGCAACTAATTAATTATAAGAGTTTGAGATAGATGTGGAAAGTTTAAAAGCCACTTATACCCATTTTGTCCCAAAACAGGCTAAAACCAAGAAAACATTGCTTAGAAGCTGTAAACAACTATGTTAGTGTTTCTGGGGTTAAAATGTGTCTTAATCCAATGCAACTAACTAATTATAAGATGTGGAGAGTTTAAAAACATTGCTTAGAAGCTGTAAACAGCTATGTTAGTGTTTCTGGGGTTAAAATGTGTCTTAATCCAATGCAACTAACTAATTATAAGAGTTTGAGAGAGATGTGGAGAGTTTAAAAGCCACTTATTCCCATTTTGTCCCAAAAGAGGCTAAAACCAAGAAAACATTGCTTAGAAGCTGTAAACAACTATGTTAGTGTTTCTGGGGTTAAAATGTGTCTTAATCCAATGCAACTAACTAATTATAAGATGTGGAGAGTTTAAAAACATTGCTTAGAAGCTGTAAACAGCTATGTTAGTGTTTCTGGGGTTAAAATGTGTCTTAATCCAATGCAACTAACTAATTATAAGAGTTTGAGATAGATGTGGAGAGTTTAAAAGCCACTTATTCCCATTTTGTCCCAAAAAAGGCTAAACCCAAGAAAACATTGCTTAGAAGCTGTAAACAGCTATGTTAGTGTTTCTGGGGTTAAAAATGTGTCTTAATCCAATGCAACTAACTAATTATAAGAGTTTGAGATAGATGTGGAGAGTTTAAAAGCCACTTATACCCATTTTGTCCCAAAACAGGCTAACAGCAAGAAAACATTGCTTAGTAGCTGTAAACAGCTATGTTAGTGTTTATGGGGTTAAAATGTGTCTTAATCCAATGCAACTAACTAAGTATAAGAGTTTGAGATAGATGTGGAGAGTTTAAAAGCCACTTATACCCATTTTGTCCCAAAACAGGCTAAAACCAATAACACATTGCTTAGAAGCTATAAACAGCTATGTTAGTGTTTATGGGGTTAAAATGTGTCTTAATCCAATGCAACTAACTAATTATAAGAGTTTGAGATAGATGTGGAGAGTTTAAAAGCCACTTATACCCATTTTGTCCCAAAAAAGGCTAAAACCAAGAAAACATTGCTTAGAAGCTGTAAACAGCTATGTTAGTGTTTCTGGGGTTAAAATGTGTCTTAATCCAATGCAACTAACTAATTATAAGAGTTTGAGATAGATGTGGAGAGTTTAAAAGCCACTTATACCCATTTTGTCCCAAAACAGGCTAAAACCAAGAAAACATTGCTTAGAAGCTGTAAACAGCTATGTTAGTGTTTATGGGGTTAAAATGTGTCTTAATCCAATGCAACTAACTAATTATAAGAGTTTGAGATAGATGTGGAGAGTTTAAAAGCCACTTATACCCATTTTGTCCCAAAACAGGCTAAACCAAGAAAACATTGCTTAGAAGCTATAAACAGCTATGTTAGTGTTTCTGGGGTTAAAATGTGTCTTAATCCAATGCAACTAACTAATTATAAGAGTTTCAGATAGATGTGGAGAGTTTAAAAGCCACTTATACCCATTTTGTCCCAAAACAGGCTAAAACCAATAACACATTGCTTAGAAGCTATAAACAGCTATGTTAGTGTTTATGGGGTTAAAATGTGTCTTAATCCAATGCAACTAACTAATTATAAGAGTTTGAGATAGATGTGGAGAGTTTAAAAGCCACTTATACCCATTTTGTCCCAAAACAGGCTAACAGCAAGAAAACATTGCTTAGAAGCTGTAAACAGCTATGTTAGTGTTTCTGGGGTTAAAATGTGTCTTAATCAAATGCAACTAACTAATTATAAGAGTTTGAGATAGATGTGGAGAGTTTAAAAGCCACTTATACCCATTTTGTCCTAAAACAGGCTAAAACCAAGAAAACATTGCTTAGAAGCTGTAAACAGCTATGTTAGTGTTTCTGGGGTTAAAAATGTGTCTTAATCCAATGCAACTAACTAATTATAAGAGTTTGAGATAGATGTGGAGAGTTTAAAAGCCACTTATACCCATTTTGTCCCAAAACAGGCTAACAGCAAGAAAACATTGCTTAGTAGCTGTAAACAGCTATGTTAGTGTTTATGGGGTTAAAATGTGTCTTAATCCAATGCAACTAACTAAGTATAAGAGTTTGAGATAGATGTGGAGAGTTTAAAAGCCACTTATACCCATTTTGTCCCAAAACAGGCTAAAACCAATAAAACATTGCTTAGAAGGTGTAAACAGCTATGTTAGTGTTTATGGGGTTAAAATGTGTCTTAATCCAATGCAACTAACTAATTATAAGAGTTTGAGATAGATGTGGAGAGTTTAAAAGCCACTTATACCCATTTTGTCCCAAAAAAGGCTAAAACCAAGAAAACATTGCTTAGAAGCTGTAAACAGCTATGTTAGTGTTTCTGGGGTTAAAATGTGTCTTAATCCAATGCAACTAACTAATTATAAGAGTTTGAGATAGATGTGGAGAGTTTAAAAGCCACTTATACCCATTTTGTCCCAAAACAGGCTAAACCAAGAAAACATTGCTTAGAAGCTGTAAACAGCTATGTTAGTGTTTCTGGGGTTAAAATGTGTCTTAATCCAATGCAACTAACTAATTATAAGAGTTTGAGATAGATGTGGAGAGTTTAAAAGCCACTTATACCCATTTTGTCCCAAAACAGGCTAACAGCAAGAAAACATTGCTTAGAAGCTGTAAACAGCTATGTTAGTGTTTCTGGGGTTAAAATGTGTCTTAATCCAATGCAACTAACTAATTATAAGAGTTTGAGATAGATGTGGAGAGTTTAAAACCCACTTATACCCATTTTGTCCTAAAACAGGCTAAAACCAAGAAAACATTGCTTAGAAGCTGTAAACAGCTATGTTAGTGTTTTATGGGGTTAAAATGTGTCTTAATCCAATGCAACTAACTAATTATAAGAGTTTGAGATAGATGTGGAGAGTTTAAAAGCCACTTATACCCATTTTGTCCCAAAACAGGCTAACAGCAAGAAAACATTGCTTAGTAGCTGTATATGTTAGTGTTTATGGGATTAAAATGTGTCTTAATCCAATGCAACTAACTAAGTATAAGAGTTTGAGATAGATGTGGAGAGTTTAAAAGCCACTTATACCCATTTTGTCCCAAAACAGGCTAAAACCAATAAAACATTGCTTAGAAGCTGTAAACAGCTATGTTAGTGTTTATGGGGTTAAAATGTGTCTTAATCCAATGCAACTAACTAATTATAAGAGTTTGAGATAAATGTGGAGAGTTTAAAAGCCACTTATACCCATTTTGTCCCAATAAAGGCTAAAACCAAGAAAACATTGCTTAGAAGCTGTAAACAGCTATCTTAGTGTTTCTAGGGTTAAAATGTGTCTTAATCCAATGCAACTAACTAATTATAAGAGTTTGAGATAGATGTGGAGAGTTTAAAAGCCACTTATACCTATTTTGTCCCAAAACAGGCTAAAACCAAGAAAACATTGCTTAGAAGCTGTAAACAGTTATGTTAGTGTTGATGGGGTTAAAATGTGTCTTAATCCAATGCAACTAACTAATTATAAGAGTTTGAGATAGATGTGGAGAGTTTAAAAGCCACGTATACCCATTTTGTCCCAAAAGAGGCTAAACCAAGAAAACATTGCTTAGAAGCTGTAAACAGCTATGTTAGTGTTTCTGAGGTTAAAATGTGTCTTAATCCAATGCAACTAACTAATTATAAGAGTTTAAGATAGATGTGGAGAGTTTAAAAGCCACTTATACCCATTTTGTCCCAAAACAGGCTAAAACCAAGAAAACATTGCTTAGAAGCTGTGAACAGCTATGTTAGTGTTTATGGGGTTAAAATGTGTCTTAATCCAATGCAACTAACTAATGATAAGTGTTTGAGATAGTTTGAGATAGATGTGGAGAGTTTCAAACCCACTTATACCCATTTTGTCCCAAAACAGGCTAAAACCAAGAAAATAGTGCTTAGAAGCTGTAAACAGCTATGTTAGTGTCTATGTGGTTAAAATGTGTCTTAATCCAATGCAACTAACTAATTATAAGAGTTTGAGATAGATGTGGAAAGTATGAACCGGCACACACACTTGTCCGTACGACCGTACGGACGTCCGTACGACCAACCAACGGGCCATCCTCAAATAGAAGTCTTCATGAGCCCAATCCACCAAAGAGATCCTCCAACGGTCGCCATTCATCTCGATCCTTCCTTTGTAGCCGTTGGAGCAAGTTGTAAGAGAGAAGAGGAGATCACATGTTAGAATAAGGAGATGTCGCTTTCTCCTCATATTAGTGTGCATAGGATCCTAAGAGAATATCCTATTTGTATATGTCTTTAAATAGTTTGTAAGTATCATACTAATAGAAGTAAGAAAAGAGTTTATTCTCTTTCTCCAACACTCTCTCTCTCAATCGTTCACTCTCCTCACTCTTTACACGATTTCACTCTCTTCCATAATCTCTTGATTACTCTACTCTCAAACTTACATGGTATCAGAGCAGATTTGATTCTGTTCTTGCCTCAAATCTCCATCACTCCCTTCCGCATTCTCTTTCTTGTTCTTGAAATTTCTTGTTCTTGAATCTTCTTTCTTTAACCGTTGGACAATAGCTTTAACCAACGGTCTCTTCATCTTTTTCCATGGAAACTACCAAAACTCTCATTGTTCCAGTTACTCTCAAGGGAGAGAATTACTTACTGTGGGCTAGAACCACAAAGACAGCCCTATGCGGCCGAGGACTTTGGTCCCATGTTGAGACGAGCGAAGCTCCTAGTGGCGAGACCACCAAAGACGGCAAGGATCTTGTCGATGAGAAGAACAAGTGGTTTCAAGAAGATCAGGGAGTCCTAGCTATCATTCAAAACTCCCTAGATGCACCTATACTTGAAGCTTACTCTTATTGCGAGACAGCAAAAGACTTGTGGGACACTCTCAAGAATGTTTTTGGGAATGTTACAAATGTAAACCGAATTTTTGAGATTAAGAGGGCCATCAACAACCTCAACCAAGAAGACATGGAGTTCACCAAGCACTTTGGGAAGTTTAGGTCCCTTTGGGCTGAACTAGAGATGCTCCGGCCGGCGACTATAGATCCGGCCATTCTGAATGAGAGGCGTGAACAAGATAAGGTGTTCGGCCTTCTCTTGACCTTGAACCCCTCCTACAATGACCTTATCAAGCATATTCTACGGTCGGACAAGCTCCCTAGCCTTGATGATGTCTGTAACCAAATTCAAAAGGAGCATGGCTCCATGGGATTGTTTGGCGGCAAGGGAGAACTTGTGACCGCTAACAAAGCTGAGACGGCATCAGCAAACAAGGGCTACTACAAGC
Source organism: Camelina sativa (assembly GCF_030686135.1). NCBI lineage: Eukaryota > Viridiplantae > Streptophyta > Magnoliopsida > Brassicales > Brassicaceae > Camelina > Camelina sativa. The sequence goes on from NC_141888.1 coordinate 12,224,639, forward strand.
CGGAGGACAAGAACAACCCGCCATTTTGTGAGCATTGTAAGAAGCTTGGTCACTTCAAGAGCCGCTGCTGGATTCTACACCCTCATCTAGCACCACCGCCGGGTACCATCCGAGGTGGACGACCAAACCGCGGAGGACCACCGAGAGCTCATCAAGCAGTAGCCATGGGGGATTCATCAATCTCTGAGCAACCTCAACAAGTGACCAGTGGAACTGCTCTTGCTGCAGCATCGTCCGAGCTGGTAAGGCGGTCCGACCTTGATGCGCTCATCAAAGCCATCAAAGAGGCCACCGGTAAGGCGTTTCTTGCCTCAAACAAAATTAAACCCCTCATAGTTGATTCTGGTGCATCCCATCACATGATTAGTGATTCTAGGCTAATTAGTGATATTAAACCTGCTAATGGTAATGTGATAATAGCAAATGGTGAGAAAGTACCAGTTAAAGGCATTGGAAACTTGAAACTATTTGATAAGGAGACTAAGGCATTTTATATGCCAAACTTTACTTCTAACTTGCTATCAGTTAAGAGAGCCACTACTGATTTAAATTGTTATGCTATATTTGGTCCTAACAATGTTCATTTTCAGGATATTGAGACAAGTAAGGTTCTTGGTCAAGGAGGATCCAAGGATGACCTCTATGTGCTTGAGGACTTGAACTTATCTTCTAATGCATCTTGTTTTAATTCGGTTATTATGAAACCTAGTGATTCTATTTTACATGCTAGGCTAGGACACCCTCACACAAGAGCTTTATCTTTAATATTTCCTAATGTTTCTTTTCAAAATGATGAGTGTGAGGCTTGTATTCTTGGTAAACATTGCAAGGCTGTTTTTCCTAAATCTATTACTATTTATGAAAAATGTTTTGATTTAATTCATTCTGATGTTTGGACATCTCCTTGCTTATCTAGAGATAATCAAAAGTATTTTGTGACTTTTATTGATGAAAAATCAAAATATACTTGGATAACTTTACTTCCCTCTAAGGATAGAGTCCTTGAGGCCTTTACTAATTTTCAAAATTATGTCACTAACCACTTTCATGCCAAGATTAAAATTTTGAGATCAGATAATGGTGGAGAGTACACAAGCCATGCCTTTAAGCAATATCTAGCCAAACATGGAATTCTTCATCAAACTAGCTGTCCTTACACACCACAACAAAATGGAGTGGCTGAGAGAAAGAATAGGCATCTCATGGAAGTAGCAAGGTCTATGATGTTTCACACAAGGGTTCCAAAGAGGTTTTGGGGAGATGCTGTGCTAGCCGCTTGTTATCTTATTAACCGCACACCAACAAAGATCCTAAAGGATGTGTCTCCATTTGAGGTATTAACGAATGACAAACCTACATTTGATCACTTACGAGTGTTTGGTTGTGTGTGCTATGTGTTGCGACCAGGTGAGCTAAGAGACAAGCTTGATGCAAAGAGTACAAAGGCTATGTTTCTTGGCTACTCCACCACACAGAAGGGGTATAAGTGCTATGAACCTACAACAAGGAGGGTTCTAGTATCTCGTGATGTCAAGTTCATGGAGACACAAGGTTTTTACGATGAGAAGAATTGGGATGAGCTCCGTAACCTCTCTGATTCACCATCTGATCGGACGCGCAACCTCCGAGTAATCCTTGAGCGACTAGGTCTTGAAAACGATCGGATCACTACCGAGTCAGCCAGACCAGCATCACCAGAGCAACCTGAGCCATTTACTGAGCCTGAGCCTGCTACACATGCCGATGACCATACTGAGCAGCATGAGGAAGCACCCGAGTCACTCGCGGACAACACGGCCGAAACAACCAAGGAGACGGCTGAACAGCTTGAGGAGATCATTACTCCAGGACGAGCCAACTCCGAAGCTGGGGCTATAGTTCCTCTTCGGCGCAGCCAACGTATTAGGTATCCTCCTAGTCATTGGAAGAACACCCGTGTGTACTACAACAACATGGCCGTTGCTCATCCGATTCAGGCCGTGTGCACCTTGGCTCATTTTCCGATAGAGCATCAAGTGTTTCTTGGCCATATTGATGAGGATTGGATCCCCAAGACCTATGATGAGGCTAAGCAGCACAAAGTATGGAGAGATGCAGTGGATGCCGAGAATACGGCCATGGTGCAAAATCATACATGGGACGAGGCTGACTTACCCAAGGGCAAGAAGGCTGTCACCTCTCGGTATATCTTCACAATCAAATATAAGAGCAATGGGGAGATTGAACGCCACAAAGCCCGCCTAGTCGCACGAGGGTTCACGCAAACGTATGGGGAGGACTATCTTGATACGTTTGCTCCGGTGGCTAAGCTTCACACGGTTCGAGTTGTACTCTCTCTCGCCACCAACCTCGACTGGGAACTTTGGCAAATGGACGTGAAGAACGCCTTCTTGCAAGGAGAACTGGAGGATGAAGTGTATATGCGACCACCACCGGGTTTGGAGGATACTATTGGTCCGGGAAAGGTCTTGAAACTCAACAAAGCTATCTATGGCTTGAAGCAGTCACCAAGGGCTTGGTATCACAAGCTTAGCACCACACTCCTTGACAAAGGCTTTCGCAAATCCGAAGCTGACCACACCTTGTTCACCTTACCAAGCGCCAAAGGTATAGTAGTCATTCTAGTGTATGTTGATGATATCATCATCACTGGAAGTGACTCGGTAGGTATTCAAGACTCTAAAACATTCTTGAAATCAGTTTTTGATATTAAAGATCTTGGAGAGTTGAAATACTTTCTTGGGATAGAAGTTTATAGATCAAATGAAGGGTTATTGTTGTCTCAAAGAAAGTATGCACTAGACTTATTGAGTGAAACAGGAAAACTAGGAGCTAAGGCAGTAACAACGCCCCTAGAAGAGAATTACAAGGATGGAGGACAGGGGGAGCTTGACACCGCTCCATTCGAGGACGTTAGCCTCTACCGGCGGCTAGTCGGTAAGCTCATTTATTTGACTATCACACGGCCTGACATTTGCTTTGCCGTGAACCAGGTAAGCCAGCATATGAAGAACCCCACCGTGCACCATTGGAACATGCTGACACGGATCCTCAAGTACATCAAGGGCTCACCCGGCCAAGGCATATGGATGGGACGCAACAAGAGCACTGAGTTGGTAGGCTACTGCGACGCTGACTATGCCGGAGATCGTGGGGACCGACGCTCAACCACAGGCTATTGCACGTTCCTTGGAGGGAACCTGGTCACATGGAAGAGCAAGAAGCAAAAGGTCGTCTCACTCTCAAGTGCCGAATCCGAGTATAGAGCTATGAGGAAGCTAACGACGGAGCTAATGTGGCTGAAGATGTTACTCAAGGATCTTGGAATAGAATCAACAAAGCCGATCACCATGCACTGTGATAACGAAGCAGCCATTCATATAGCAACCAATTCAGTGTTCCATGAGCGGACCAAGCACATTGAAGTGGATTGCCATAAGGTCCGAGAACAAATCAAGCTTGGAGTTGTCTTACCTTGCCATACCGAAAGCAAAGAACAACTTGCAGACGTCCTGACTAAAGCTGCGAGCCCCCAAGTGTGTGAATACATCCATCCTAAGCTTGGCCTCCTAAACCTCACTCGGCCATGACTTGCTTTGTTTTGGCGCCTACACTCTTTTTCCCTTAAGTATAGTTTTCCCAAGAGGTTTTTCTATACTAAGGTTTTTTTAATGAGGTGGGTGCCTATGTTGTCAAGCTTGACTAGTTCCCCAAGTCAAGCTTGAGGGGGAGTATGAACCGGCACACACACTTGTCCGTACGACCAACCAACGGGCCATCCTCAAATAGAAGTCTTCATGAGCCCAATCCACCAAAGAGATCCTCCAACGGTCGCCATTCATCTCGATCCTTCCTTTGTAGCCGTTGGAGCAAGTTGTAAGAGAGAAGAGGAGATCACATGTTAGAATAAGGAGATGTCGCTTTCTCCTCATATTAGTGTGCATAGGATCCTAAGAGAATATCCTATTTGTATATGTCTTTAAATAGTTTGTAAGTATCATACTAATAGAAGTAAGAAAAGAGTTTATTCTCTTTCTCCAACACTCTCTCTCTCAATCGTTCACTCTCCTCACTCTTTACACGATTTCACTCTCTTCCATAATCTCTTGATTACTCTACTCTCAAACTTACAGAAAGTTTAAAAGCCACTTATACCCATTTTGTCCCAAAACAGGCTAAAACCAAGAAAACATTGCTTAGAAGCTGTAAACAGCTATGTTAGTGTTTCTGGGGTTAAAATGTGTCTTAATCCAATGCAACTAACTAATTATAAGATGTGGAGAGTTTAAAAACATTGATTAGAAGCTGTAAACAGCTATGTTAGTGTTTCTGGGGTTAAAATGTGTCTTAATCCAATGCAACTAACTAATTATAAGACTTTGAGATAGATGTGGAGAGTTTAAAAGCCACTTATTCCCATTTTGTCCCAAAACAGGCTAAAACCAAGAAAACATTGCTTAGAAGCTGTGAACAGCTATGTTAGTGTTTATGGGGTTAAAATGTGTCTTAATCCAATGAAACAAACTAATGATAAGTGTTTGAGATAGTTTGAGATAGATGTGGAGAGTTTCAAACCCACTTATACCCATTTTGTCCCAAAAGAGGCTAAAACCAAGAAAACAGTGCTTAGTAGCTGTAAACAGCTATGTTAGTGTTTATGTGGTTAAAATGTGTCTTAATCCAATGCAACTAACTAATTATAAGAGTTTGAGATAGATGTGAAAAGTTTAAAAGCCACTTATACCCATTTTGTCCCAAAACAGGCTAAAACCAAGAAAACATTGCTTAGAAGCTGTAAACAGCTATGTTAGGTTTTCAGGGGTTAAAATGTGTCTTAATCCAATGCAACTAACTAATTATAAGATGTGGAGAGTTTAAAAACATTGCTTAGAAGCTGTAAACAGCTATGTTAGTGTTTCTGAGGTTAAAATGTGTCTTAATCCAATGCAACTAACTAATTATAAGAGTTTGAGATAGATGTGGAGAGTTTAAAAGCCACTTATTCCCATTTTGTCCCAAAACAGGCTAAAACCAAGAAAACATTGCTTAGAAGCTGTAAACAGCTATGTTAGTGTTTCTGGGGTTAAAATTGTGTCTTAATCCAATGCAACTAACTAATTATAAGAGTTTGAGATAGATGTGGAGAGTTTAAAAGCCACTTATACCCATTTTGTCCCAAAACAGGCTAACAGCAAGAAAACATTGCTTAGTAGCTGTAAACAGATATGTTAGTGTTTATGGGGTTAAAATGTGTCTTAATCCAACGCAACTAACTAAGTATAAGAGTTTGAGATAGATGTGGAGAGTTTAAAAGCCACTTATACCCATTTTGTCCCAAAACAGGCTAAAAGCAATAAAACATTGCTTAGAAGCTGTAAACAGCTATGTTAGTGTTTATGGGGTTAAAATGTGTCTTAATCCAATGCAACTAACTAATTATAAGAGTTTGAGATAGATGTGGAGAGTTTAAAAGCCACTTATACCCATTTTGTCCCAAAAAAGGCTAAAACCAAGAAAACATTGCTTAATAGCTGTAAACAGCTATGTTAGTGTTTCTGGGGTTAAAATGTGTCTTAATCCAATGCAACTAACTAATTATAAGATGTGGAGAGTTTAAAAACATTGCTTAGAAGCTGTAAACATCTATGTTAGTGTTTCTGGGGTTAAAATGTGTCTTAATCCAATGCAACTAACTAATTATAAGAGTTTGAGATAGATGTGGAGAGTTTAAAAGCCACTTATTCCCATTTTGTCCCAAAACAGGCTAAAACCAATAACACATTGCTTAGAAGCTATAAACAGCTATGTTAGTGTTTATGGGGTTAAAATGTGTCTTAATCCAATGCAACTAACGAATTATAAGAGTTTGAGATAGATGTGGAGAGTTTAAAAGCCACTTATACCCATTTTGTCCCAAAAAAGGCTAAAACCAAGAAAACATTGCTTAGAAGCTGTAAACAGCTATGTTAGTGTTTCTGGGGTTAAAATGTGTCTTAATCCAATGCAACTAACTAATTATAAGAGTTTGAGATAGATGTGGAGAGTTTAAAAGCCACTTATACCCATTTTGTCCCAAAAAAGGCTAAAACCAAGAAAACATTGCTTAGAAGCTGTAAACAGCTATGTTAGTGTTTCTGGGGTTAAAATATGTCTTAATCCAATGCAACTAACTAATTATAAGAGTTTGAGATAGATGTGGAGAGTTTAAAAGCCACTTATACCCATTTTGTCCCAAAACAGGCTAACAGCAAGAAAACATTGCTTAGTAGCTGTATATGTTAGTGTTTATGGGATTAAAATGTGTCTTAATCCAATGCAACTAACTAAGTATAAGAGTTTGAGATAGATGTGGAGAGTTTAAAAGCCACTTATACCCATTTTGTCCCAAAACAGGCTAAAACCAATAAAACATTGCTTAGAAGCTGTAAACAGCTATGTTAGTGTTTATGGGGTTAAAATGTGTCTTAATCCAATGCAACTAACTAATTATAAGAGTTTGAGATAAATGTGGAGAGTTTAAAAGCCACTTATACCCATTTTGTCCCAATAAAGGCTAAAACCAAGAAAACATTGCTTAGAAGCTGTAAACAGCTATCTTAGTGTTTCTAGGGTTAAAATGTGTCTTAATCCAATGCAACTAACTAATTATAAGAGTTTGAGATAGATGTGGAGAGTTTAAAAGCCACTTATACCTATTTTGTCCCAAAACAGGCTAAAACCAAGAAAACATTGCTTAGAAGCTGTAAACAGTTATGTTAGTGTTGATGGGGTTAAAATGTGTCTTAATCCAATGCAACTAACTAATTATAAGAGTTTGAGATAGATGTGGAGAGTTTAAAAGCCACGTATACCCATTTTGTCCCAAAAGAGGCTAAACCAAGAAAACATTGCTTAGAAGCTGTAAACAGCTATGTTAGTGTTTCTGAGGTTAAAATGTGTCTTAATCCAATGCAACTAACTAATTATAAGAGTTTAAGATAGATGTGGAGAGTTTAAAAGCCACTTATACCCATTTTGTCCCAAAACAGGCTAAAACCAAGAAAACATTGCTTAGAAGCTGTGAACAGCTATGTTAGTGTTTATGGGGTTAAAATGTGTCTTAATCCAATGCAACTAACTAATGATAAGTGTTTGAGATAGTTTGAGATAGATGTGGAGAGTTTCAAACCCACTTATACCCATTTTGTCCCAAAACAGGCTAAAACCAAGAAAATAGTGCTTAGAAGCTGTAAACAGCTATGTTAGTGTCTATGTGGTTAAAATGTGTCTTAATCCAATGCAACTAACTAATTATAAGAGTTTGAGATAGATGTGGAAAGTTTAAAAGCCACTTATACCCATTTTGTCCCAAAACAGGCTAAAACCAAGAAAACATTGCTTAGAAGCTGTAAACAGCTATGTTAGTGTTTCTGGGGTTAAAATGTGTCTTAATCCAATGCAACTAACTAATTATAAGATGTGGAGAGTTTAAAAACATTGATTAGAAGCTGTAAACAGCTATGTTAGTGTTTCTGGGGTTAAAATGTGTCTTAATCCAATGCAACTAACTAATTATAAGACTTTGAGATAGATGTGGAGAGTTTAAAAGCCACTTATTCCCATTTTGTCCCAAAACAGGCTAAAACCAAGAAAACATTGCTTAGAAGCTGTGAACAGCTATGTTAGTGTTTATGGGGTTAAAATGTGTCTTAATCCAATGAAACAAACTAATGATAAGTGTTTGAGATAGTTTGAGATAGATGTGGAGAGTTTCAAACCCACTTATACCCATTTTGTCCCAAAAGAGGCTAAAACCAAGAAAACAGTGCTTAGTAGCTGTAAACAGCTATGTTAGTGTTTATGTGGTTAAAATGTGTCTTAATCCAATGCAACTAACTAATTATAAGAGTTTGAGATAGATGTGAAAAGTTTAAAAGCCACTTATACCCATTTTGTCCCAAAACAGGCTAAAACCAAGAAAACATTGCTTAGAAGCTGTAAACAGCTATGTTAGGTTTTCAGGGGTTAAAATGTGTCTTAATCCAATGCAACTAACTAATTATAAGATGTGGAGAGTTTAAAAACATTGCTTAGAAGCTGTAAACAGCTATGTTAGTGTTTCTGAGGTTAAAATGTGTCTTAATCCAATGCAACTAACTAATTATAAGAGTTTGAGATAGATGTGGAGAGTTTAAAAGCCACTTATTCCCATTTTGTCCCAAAACAGGCTAAAACCAAGAAAACATTGCTTAGAAGCTGTAAACAGCTATGTTAGTGTTTCTGGGGTTAAAATTGTGTCTTAATCCAATGCAACTAACTAATTATAAGAGTTTGAGATAGATGTGGAGAGTTTAAAAGCCACTTATACCCATTTTGTCCCAAAACAGGCTAACAGCAAGAAAACATTGCTTAGTAGCTGTAAACAGATATGTTAGTGTTTATGGGGTTAAAATGTGTCTTAATCCAACGCAACTAACTAAGTATAAGAGTTTGAGATAGATGTGGAGAGTTTAAAAGCCACTTATACCCATTTTGTCCCAAAACAGGCTAAAAGCAATAAAACATTGCTTAGAAGCTGTAAACAGCTATGTTAGTGTTTATGGGGTTAAAATGTGTCTTAATCCAATGCAACTAACTAATTATAAGAGTTTGAGATAGATGTGGAGAGTTTAAAAGCCACTTATACCCATTTTGTCCCAAAAAAGGCTAAAACCAAGAAAACATTGCTTAATAGCTGTAAACAGCTATGTTAGTGTTTCTGGGGTTAAAATGTGTCTTAATCCAATGCAACTAACTAATTATAAGATGTGGAGAGTTTAAAAACATTGCTTAGAAGCTGTAAACAGCTATGTTAGTGTTTCTGGGGTTAAAATGTGTCTTAATCCAATGCAACTAACTAATTATAAGAGTTTGAGATAGATGTGGAGAGTTTAAAAGCCACTTATTCCCATTTTGTCCCAAAACAGGCTAAAACCAATAACACATTGCTTAGAAGCTATAAACAGCTATGTTAGTGTTTATGGGGTTAAAATGTGTCTTAATCCAATGCAACTAACGAATTATAAGAGTTTGAGATAGATGTGGAGAGTTTAAAAGCCACTTATACCCATTTTGTCCCAAAAAAGGCTAAAACCAAGAAAACATTGCTTAGAAGCTGTAAACAGCTATGTTAGTGTTTCTGGGGTTAAAATGTGTCTTAATCCAATGCAACTAACTAATTATAAGAGTTTGAGATAGATGTGGAGAGTTTAAAAGCCACTTATACCCATTTTGTCCCAAAAAAGGCTAAAACCAAGAAAACATTGCTTAGAAGCTGTAAACAGCTATGTTAGTGTTTCTGGGGTTAAAATATGTCTTAATCCAATGCAACTAACTAATTATAAGAGTTTGAGATAGATGTGGAGAGTTTAAAAGCCACTTATACCCATTTTGTCCCAAAACAGGCTAACAGCAAGAAAACATTGCTTAGTAGCTGTATATGTTAGTGTTTATGGGATTAAAATGTGTCTTAATCCAATGCAACTAACTAAGTATAAGAGTTTGAGATAGATGTGGAGAGTTTAAAAGCCACTTATACCCATTTTGTCCCAAAACAGGCTAAAACCAATAAAACATTGCTTAGAAGCTGTAAACAGCTATGTTAGTGTTTATGGGGTTAAAATGTGTCTTAATCCAATGCAACTAACTAATTATAAGAGTTTGAGATAAATGTGGAGAGTTTAAAAGCCACTTATACCCATTTTGTCCCAATAAAGGCTAAAACCAAGAAAACATTGCTTAGAAGCTGTAAACAGCTATCTTAGTGTTTCTAGGGTTAAAATGTGTCTTAATCCAATGCAACTAACTAATTATAAGAGTTTGAGATAGATGTGGAGAGTTTAAAAGCCACTTATACCTATTTTGTCCCAAAACAGGCTAAAACCAAGAAAACATTGCTTAGAAGCTGTAAACAGTTATGTTAGTGTTGATGGGGTTAAAATGTGTCTTAATCCAATGCAACTAACTAATTATAAGAGTTTGAGATAGATGTGGAGAGTTTAAAAGCCACGTATACCCATTTTGTCCCAAAAGAGGCTAAACCAAGAAAACATTGCTTAGAAGCTGTAAACAGCTATGTTAGTGTTTCTGAGGTTAAAATGTGTCTTAATCCAATGCAACTAACTAATTATAAGAGTTTAAGATAGATGTGGAGAGTTTAAAAGCCACTTATACCCATTTTGTCCCAAAACAGGCTAAAACCAAGAAAACATTGCTTAGAAGCTGTGAACAGCTATGTTAGTGTTTATGGGGTTAAAATGTGTCTTAATCCAATGCAACTAACTAATGATAAGTGTTTGAGATAGTTTGAGATAGATGTGGAGAGTTTCAAACCCACTTATACCCATTTTGTCCCAAAACAGGCTAAAACCAAGAAAATAGTGCTTAGAAGCTGTAAACAGCTATGTTAGTGTCTATGTGGTTAAAATGTGTCTTAATCCAATGCAACTAACTAATTATAAGAGTTTGAGATAGATGTGGAAAGTTTAAAAGCCACTTATACCCATTTTGTCCCAAAACAGGCTAAAACCAAGAAAACATTGCTTAGAAGCTGTAAACAGCTATGTTAGTGTTTCTGGGGTTAAAATGTGTCTTAATCCAATGCAACTAACTAATTATAAGATGTGGAGAGTTTAAAAACATTGATTAGAAGCTGTAAACAGCTATGTTAGTGTTTCTGGGGTTAAAATGTGTCTTAATCCAATGCAACTAACTAATTATAAGACTTTGAGATAGATGTGGAGAGTTTAAAAGCCACTTATTCCCATTTTGTCCCAAAACAGGCTAAAACCAAGAAAACATTGCTTAGAAGCTGTGAACAGCTATGTTAGTGTTTATGGGGTTAAAATGTGTCTTAATCCAATGAAACAAACTAATGATAAGTGTTTGAGATAGTTTGAGATAGATGTGGAGAGTTTCAAACCCACTTATACCCATTTTGTCCCAAAAGAGGCTAAAACCAAGAAAACAGTGCTTAGTAGCTGTAAACAGCTATGTTAGTGTTTATGTGGTTAAAATGTGTCTTAATCCAATGCAACTAACTAATTATAAGAGTTTGAGATAGATGTGGAAAGTTTAAAAGCCACTTATACCCATTTTGTCCCAAAACAGGCTAAAACCAAGAAAACATTGCTTAGAAGCTGTAAACAGCTATGTTAGGTTTTCAGGGGTTAAAATGTGTCTTAATCCAATGCAACTAACTAATTATAAGATGTGGAGAGTTTAAAAACATTGCTTAGAAGCTGTAAACAGCTATGTTAGTGTTTCTGAGGTTAAAATGTGTCTTAATCCAATGCAACTAACTAATTATAAGAGTTTGAGATAGATGTGGAGAGTTTAAAAGCCACTTATTCCCATTTTGTCCCAAAACAGGCTAAAACCAAGAAAACATTGCTTAGAAGCTGTAAACAGCTATGCTAGTGTTTCTGGGGTTAAAATTGTGTCTTAATCCAATGCAACTAACTAATTATAAGAGTTTGAGATAGATGTGGAGAGTTTAAAAGCCACTTATACCCATTTTGTCCCAAAACAGGCTAACAGCAAGAAAACATTGCTTAGTAGCTGTAAACAGATATGTTAGTGTTTATGGGGTTAAAATGTGTCTTAATCCAACGCAACTAACTAAGTATAAGAGTTTGAGATAGATGTGGAGAGTTTAAAAGCCACTTATACCCATTTTTGTTGAAATAAGCGGAAGACTTAGAGAGATTTGAGAGGTTTAGAATGAAGAAGAAGAGTTGGTGGCTAATAGTATGAAAGAGAGTGATAATAGATTAGAATTAGGTAGAATATCTCAAATACAACACATGACAAGGGTTTAAATAGGGAGGCAGCTAGGGCGACCACATGACCTAAAGTAGAAACAAGAGAAATCGACAATTAGGAGAGAGAGGGGGTAGGTGATCGGTGATAGCGACTTGTCCTAGTCTTCCACTCTTGTCCACTTGCGCTTTCTCCCTAACGGCTACACAAGGGATTCTCGATCCTTCTCATGGGCCGGAGGTGAGCAGGCCTCCTCACTATCCTCACACATAGATGACTCGGCCTTAGTGCTTCACTCGGCCTTATTGCTTGCACGTACGGACGGTACGGACTGTACGGACGCCATAGGCTTATTCTTGATCAATACTCCCCCTCAAGCTTAGCCTGATGAAATGGCTAAGCTTGGAACCCGTGAAGCAGCACCTCATTAAAAAAACCTTGACTTAGAAAACCTCATGGGACAAAACTAAGCCAAGGGAAAAAGAGTGTGCTGTCCACGGATTAGGAAAGTTGATCACGGCCGTGTGATGTCTACAAGTCCAAGTTTGCTATGAATATAATCACAAACCTTGGGACTTGCAGATTTGGTGAAGATGTCGGCTAGCTGGTCTTGACTCCTTGTGTGGCATGGTAGAACCGCTCCCTCTTCGATCCTCTCCCTAACCTTGTGGCAGTCGCTCTCGATGTGCTTGGTCCGTTCATGGAAGACTGAGTTAGTGGCTATGTGGATCGCTGCCTCATTGTCACAATGCATTGTCATCGGCTGTCTTGTTTCAATGCCGAGATCCTTAAGTAGACCTTTCAACCATGTCATCTCATTAGTTAGCTTCCTCATAGCTCGGTACTCAGCCTCGGCACTTGAACATGACACCACCTTTTGCTTCTTGGACCTCCATGTAACTAGGTTTCCTCCAACAAAGGTGCAATATCCAGTAGTTGACCGCCTATCCAATGTGTCTCCATTATAGTCCGCATCACAATAACCCACGATCTCAGTGTTGCCGTTTTTACCCATCCAAATGCCTTGACCAGGGCTGCCCTTGAGATAGCTCAAAATCCTCTCCACTTGACTCCATTGATACTTGCTTGGAGCTTGCATGTGCTGACTCACCTGATTCACAGCATAAGAGATATCAGGTCGTGTGATAGTTAAATAGATCAACTTACCTACAAGCCGTCGGTAGCGTGTGACGTCCGGGAACGGCTCGTCCAATGGTTCGCGTGGTTTGCCTTCCTTCGCCCGAATGCTCTCCCCCTTTCGCTTGAGCTGGTAATCTTCATCCAGTGGTGTAGTAGCTGGAACCGTACCAAGTTTGCCTGTCTCAGCAAGCAAGTCCAGAGCATACTTGCGTTGTGAGAGGAAGATACCCTCCGGGGAACGGCAGATTTCGATGCCGAGGAAGTATTTGAGCTCTCCGAGGTCCTTAATGTCAAAGGCAGACTTGAGAGAGTCTTTAATGGCAACAATACCGGCCTTGTCATCGCCAGTCACGATGATGTCATCGACATAAACCAGCACCACAACCAGGCCAAGTGATGTCTTGAGAGTGAAAAGAGTGTGATCAGCCTCCGATCGTCTAAAGCCATTCGCCTTAAGAGTGGAGCTGAGCTTATGGTACCAGGCGCGTGGTGACTGTTTGAGGCCATAGATGGCCTTGCGTAACCGTAAGACTTTCCCGGGAGCAACAATGTCCTCAAGACCAGGCGGAGGAGTCATGTACACTTCTTCATCTAGCTCGCCTTGGAGGAACGCGTTCTTCACATCCATTTGCCATAAATCCCAAGAAAGGTTCACGGCCAACGATAGCACTACTCGCACGGTATGCAATTTGGCCACGGGAGCAAACGTTGCCATGTAGTCATCTCCATAGGTTTGAGTGAACCCTCGGGCCACCAGTCGTGCCTTATGCCTTTCAATCTCTCCCGTGCTCAAGAACTTGATGGTGAATACCCATTTTGAACTTACGGCCTTCTTCCCTTTGGGGAGGTCAGCCTCATCCCATGTGTGATTTCTGATCATTGCACCAGCTTCATCCTCCACAGCATCTACCCATACCTTATGTTCTTTGGCCTCCTCGTACGTTTGGGGAACCCAGTGTTCATCAACTTGGCCGAAGAAGGCTTGGTGCTCGGTCGGAAGCAGCTCGAGCGAACATACGGCTTGGATAGGATGTGCGACGGCTTGACTGTTGTAGTAGACCCTCTTATCTTTCCATGTAGAGGGGTGAGACCGGACACGCGTGCTTCGTCGTGGAGCTGGTTGAGCTAGCGGCACTGATTGGCTGGACTGAGTGACATCTTCGATGACCGGTTCAGCATCAGGTCGTGTCTCGGTCAGGCTTGAGTTTGGCTCGGGCATCTCATGTGCCTCGGTCATGCTCTGGTTTGACTCGGGCATCTCATGGTCCGGGGATATCATCTCGGGCATAGCACCTTCCGGCTCGAGCGTATGGTCAATGGAGCTCGGGTTGGGTTCTGGCTGAGGAAGGGCTGTGGCCGTAGGCAGATTTCCGAGATGGTCAAGGAGAAACTTAAGGCTGGAGGCTCTATCATTTGGTGATGATGAAAGATCCTTCAAGCTGTTCCAGTCTTTGTTATCAAAATAACCCACATTTTCCAAGAACCGAACATCTCTTGATACATACAGCCGGCTTGTCTTTGGGTCAAAACACTTGTATCCCTTTTGAGTAGTGGAGTAGCCGATGAACATACACCTTATGCTTTTGGGATCGAGCTTACTCCGCTGTTCTCCTGGCACAAGTACAAAAGAAACACACCCAAAGACCCGTAAGTGCTCTAAAGATGGTTTAAATCCATTCAATACCTCAAATGGCGATAGGTCATTAAGGACTTTGGTTGGTGTCCGATTGATCAGGTAGCATGCTGTCATCACAGCATCACCCCAATATCGCCTTGTAACGTGTGAATGGAACATCATCGACCGTGCCACCTCCATTAGATGTCGGTTCTTCCTCTCGGCCACACCATTTTGTTGGGGCGTATAGGGACAACTTGTTTGGTGTAGTATGCCGTGTTTTGCTAGGTGTTCTCTGAATTTGTGACTTGTATACTCTCCACCATTGTCTGATCTAAGTACCTTAATTTTAGCATTGAAATGATTAGTAACATAATTTTGAAAGTTTATAAAAGCATCAAACACTCTATCCTTTGAAGGCAACAAAGTAATCCATGTGTACTTAGATTTTTCATCAATAAAAGTCACAAAATATTTGTTATTATCTCTAGAAAGGCATGGTGAAGTCCACACATCCGAGTGCACTAAATCAAAACAATGCTCATAAATAGTTTTAGACTTGGGAAAAATAGATTTGCAATGTTTACCAAGAATACAAGACTCACACATTGAACTATCAAAAGAAACACTTGGTAACATTAAAGCAAGGGCACGAGAATGAGGATGGCCTAATCTAGCATGCCACACACTATCCAAATTAACAACAAAACAAGATTTAGTAGATAAACTTGGCGAGGTTTTCTCTAGGACATAGAGATCTCCACTCCCTTGTCCCTCTCCAAGAACTTTTCCAGTCTCAATATCCTGAAAATGAACACTATTAGGACCAAAGATTGCATAACAATTCAAATCATTAGTGGTTCTCTTAACCGATAGAAGATTAGATGTGAAGGTAGGCATAAAGAAAGCTTTTGTGGTTTTATCAAATAGTTTCAAGTCCCCTATTCCTTTCACTGGTATTTGTTCTCCATTTGCAATTATAACATTTCCTAAAGCCGGTTTTATATTGTCAATTAGACTGGGATTACTAATCATGTGGTGAGAAGCACCCGAGTCTATGACAAGAGATTTACTAGGCTTAGAGGTAAAGAAAGAGATACCAGACTCCTTGAGTGAGGCAATGGAACGGATGAGCGCCTCAAGGTCTGATTTCCTAACCACTTCTCCATAGGCTGCGGTCATGGCTGCCTCATCTCCTTGCTTTGACGGCCCGGCTCCCTTGTCGCTAACCGCTTCCTTTGAGAGGTTTGCTTTGAACTTGGCCGGTTTGAGATGAGGGTGGAGGACCCAGCACTTGTCTTTCAGGTGACCCCGCCTCTTGCAGTGGTCGCATATCCACACCTTCCTCTCCTCTTGCTTGTACACTCCTTTATTAGCCGTAGCAAGCTCCCCCTTACCGCTAAACAAGTCAAGAGAACCTTGCTCTCTTTGGATTTGTGAACAAATGTCTTCAAAAGAGGGAAGTTTCTCTGCCCTGAGGATGTGCTTCAAGAGATCGTTGAAGGATGGGTTTAAAGTAAGAAGGAGACCAAAGATCTTGTCTTGCTCCTTTCTTTCAGTCAACACACTCGGATCGAGTGTACTCGGCCGCAACATGTCAAGCTCGGACCATAAAGCTCGAAACTTGCCAAGATGTTTAGTGAACTCCACATCATCTTGGTTAAGCTCATTTATGGCCTTCTTGACCTCAAAGACCCGAGTCAAGTTGGAGATATTGCCATAGACACCTTTAAGTGTCTCCCACAACTCCTTGGCCGTCTCGCAATATGAGTAGGCCTCAAGGATTGGTGTGTCAAGAGAGTTTTGGAGAACAGATAGGACAACTTGGTCTTCTTGGAACCACTTGGCCTTCCTCTCGCTCTCTTCTTCTACTTCCTCCTCGGAAGCACCTTCATCTTCTCCTTTTAGGTTTTGTTTTGGAGCATAGTCACTCTCGACATGACTCCAAAGACCACGACCTCCAAGGGCAGTTCTTGTGGTTCTAGTCCACAGCAAGTAGTTTGTTCCTTTGAGAACAACCGGCATGACAATGGGTTTGGCGTTTTCCATGGTTTAACCGCTATGGACCGATGGACAAAGCTTTTACCCGGAGAATAAAGAGAAATAGGACTGAGAATCGAGTGAACAAGAATGAAGAATGGAAGAATAGAAGAGATAGGTTATCAAGAACGACAACCTGGCTCTGATACCATGTTGAAATAAGCGGAAGACTTAGAGAGATTTGAGAGGTTTAGAATGAAGAAGAAGAGTTGGTGGCTAATAGTATGAAAGAGAGTGATAATAGATTAGAATTAGGTAGAATATCTCAAATACAACACATGACAAGGGTTTAAATAGGGAGGCAGCTAGGGCGACCACATGACCTAAAGTAGAAACAAGAGAAATCGACAATTAGGAGAGAGAGGGGGTAGGTGATCGGTGATAGCGACTTGTCCTAGTCTTCCACTCTTGTCCACTTGCGCTTTCTCCCTAACGGCTACACAAGGGATTCTCGATCCTTCTCATGGGCCGGAGGTGAGCAGGCCTCCTCACTATCCTCACACATAGATGACTCGGCCTTAGTGCTTCACTCGGCCTTATTGCTTGCACGTACGGACGGTACGGACTGTACGGACGCCATAGGCTTATTCTTGATCAATAATTTTGTCCCAAAACAGGCTAAAAGCAATAAAACATTGCTTAGAAGCTGTAAACAGCTATGTTAGTGTTTATGGGGTTAAAATGTGTCTTAATCCAATGCAACTAACTAATTATAAGAGTTTGAGATAGATGTGGAGAGTTTAAAAGCTACTTATACCCATTTTGTCCCAAAAAAGGCTAAAACCAAGAAAACATTGCTTAATAGCTGTAAACAGCTATGTTAGTGTTTCTGGGGTTAAAATGTGTCTTAATCCAATGCAACTAACTAATTATAAGATGTGGAGAGTTTAAAAACATTGCTTAGAAGCTGTAAACAGCTATGTTAGTGTTTCTGGGGTTAAAATGTGTCTTAATCCAATGCAACTAACTAATTATAAGAGTTTGAGATAGATGTGGAGAGTTTAAAAGCCACTTATTCCCATTTTGTCCCAAAACAGGCTAAAACCAATAACACATTGCTTAGAAGCTATAAACAGCTATGTTAGTGTTTATGGGGTTAAAATGTGTCTTAATCCAATGCAACTAACTAATTATAAGAGTTTGAGATAGATGTGGAGAGTTTAAAAGCCACTTATACCCATTTTGTCCCAAAAAAGGCTAAAACCAAGAAAACATTGCTTAGAAGCTGTAAACAGCTATGTTAGTGTTTCTGGGGTTAAAATGTGTCTTAATCCAATGCAACTAACTAATTATAAGAGTTTGAGATAGATATGGAGAGTTTAAAAGCCACTTATACCCATTTTGTCCCAAAACAGGCTAAAACCAAGAAAACATTGCTTAGAAGCTGTAAACAGCTATGTTAGTGTTTATGGGGTTAAAATGTGTCTTAATCCAATGCAACTAACTAATTATAAGAGTTTGAGATAGATGTGGAGAGTTTAAAAGCCACTTATACCCATTTTGTCCCAAAACAGGCTAAACCAAGAAAACATTGCTTAGAAGCTATAAACAGCTATGTTAGTGTTTCTGGGGTTAAAATGTGTCTTAATCCAATGCAACTAACTAATTATAAGAGTTTGAGATAGATGTGGAGAGTTTAAAAGCCACTTATACCCATTTTGTCCCAAAACAGGCTAACAGCAAGAAAACATTGCTTAGAAGCTGTAAACAGCTATGTTAGTGTTTCTGGGGTTAAAATGTGTCTTAATCAAATGCAACTAACTAATTATAAGAGTTTGAGATAGATGTGGAGAGTTTAAAAGCCACTTATACCCATTTTGTCCTAAAACAGGCTAAAACCAAGAAAACATTGCTTAGAAGCTGTAAACAGCTATGTTAGTGTTTCTGGGGTTAAAAATGTGTCTTAATCCAATGCAACTAACTAATTATAAGAGTTTGAGATAGATGTGGAGAGTTTAAAAGCCACTTATACCCATTTTGTCCCAAAACAGGCTAACAGCAAGAAAACATTGCTTAGTAGCTGTAAACAGCTATGTTAGTGTTTATGGGGTTAAAATGTGTCTTAATCCAATGCAACTAACTAAGTATAAGAGTTTGAGATAGATGTGGAGAGTTTAAAAGCCACTTATACCCATTTTGTCCCAAAACAGGCTAAAACCAATAAAACATTGCTTAGAAGGTGTAAACAGCTATGTTAGTGTTTATGGGGTTAAAATGTGTCTTAATCCAATGCAACTAACTAATTATAAGAGTTTGAGATAGATGTGGAGAGTTTAAAAGCCACTTATACCCATTTTGTCCCAAAAAAGGCTAAAACCAAGAAAACATTGCTTAGAAGCTGTAAACAGCTATGTTAGTGTTTCTGGGGTTAAAATGTGTCTTAATCCAATGCAACTAACTAATTATAAGAGTTTGAGATAGATGTGGAGAGTTTAAAAGCCACTTATACCCATTTTGTCCCAAAACAGGCTAAACCAAGAAAACATTGCTTAGAAGCTGTAAACAGCTATGTTAGTGTTTCTGGGGTTAAAATGTGTCTTAATCCAATGCAACTAACTAATTATAAGAGTTTGAGATAGATGTGGAGAGTTTAAAAGCCACTTATACCCATTTTGTCCCAAAACAGGCTAACAGCAAGAAAACATTGCTTAGAAGCTGTAAACAGCTATGTTAGTGTTTCTGGGGTTAAAATGTGTCTTAATCCAATGCAACTAACTAATTATAAGAGTTTGAGATAGATGTGGAGAGTTTAAAACCCACTTATACCCATTTTGTCCTAAAACAGGCTAAAACCAAGAAAACATTGCTTAGAAGCTGTAAACAGCTATGTTAGTGTTTTATGGGGTTAAAATGTGTCTTAATCCAATGCAACTAACTAATTATAAGAGTTTGAGATAGATGTGGAGAGTTTAAAAGCCACTTATACCCATTTTGTCCCAAAACAGGCTAACAGCAAGAAAACATTGCTTAGTAGCTGTATATGTTAGTGTTTATGGGATTAATATGTGTCTTAATCCAATGCAACTAACTAAGTATAAGAGTTTGAGATAGATGTGGAGAGTTTAAAAGCCACTTATACCCATTTTGTCCCAAAACAGGCTAAAACCAATAAAACATTGCTTAGAAGCTGTAAACAGCTATGTTAGTGTTTATGGGGTTAAAATGTGTCTTAATCCAATGCAACTAACTAATTATAAGAGTTTGAGATAAATGTGGAGAGTTTAAAAGCCACTTATACCCATTTTGTCCCAATAAAGGCTAAAACCAAGAAAACATTGCTTAGAAGCTGTAAACAGCTATCTTAGTGTTTCTAGGGTTAAAATGTGTCTTAATCCAATGCAACTAACTAATTATAAGAGTTTGAGATAGATGTGGAGAGTTTAAAAGCCACTTATACCTATTTTGTCCCAAAACAGGCTAAAACCAAGAAAACATTGCTTAGAAGCTGTAAACAGTTATGTTAGTGTTGATGGGGTTAAAATGTGTCTTAATCCAATGCAACTAACTAATTATAAGAGTTTGAGATAGATGTGGAGAGTTTAAAAGCCACGTATACCCATTTTGTCCCAAAAGAGGCTAAACCAAGAAAACATTGCTTAGAAGCTGTAAACAGCTATGTTAGTGTTTCTGAGGTTAAAATGTGTCTTAATCCAATGCAACTAACTAATTATAAGAGTTTAAGATAGATGTGGAGAGTTTAAAAGCCACTTATACCCATTTTGTCCCAAAACAGGCTAAAACCAAGAAAACATTGCTTAGAAGCTGTGAACAGCTATGTTAGTGTTTATGGGGTTAAAATGTGTCTTAATCCAATGCAACTAACTAATGATAAGTGTTTGAGATAGTTTGAGATAGATGTGGAGAGTTTCAAACCCACTTATACCCATTTTGTCCCAAAACAGGCTAAAACCAAGAAAATAGTGCTTAGAAGCTGTAAACAGCTATGTTAGTGTCTATGTGGTTAAAATGTGTCTTAATCCAATGCAACTAACTAATTATAAGAGTTTGAGATAGATGTGGAAAGTTTAAAAGCCACTTATACCCATTTTGCCCCAAAACAGGCTAAAACCAAGAAAACATTGCTTAGAAGCTGTAAACAGCTATGTTAGTGTTTCTGGGGTTAAAATGTGTCTTAATCCAATGCAACTAACTAATTATAAGATGTGGAGAGTTTAAAAACATTGATTAGAAGCTGTAAACAGCTATGTTAGTGTTTCTGGGGTTAAAATGTGTCTTAATCCAATGCAACTAACTAATTATAAGACTTTGAGATAGATGTGGAGAGTTTAAAAGCCACTTATTCCCATTTTGTCCCAAAACAGGCTAAAACCAAGAAAACATTGCTTAGAAGCTGTGAACAGCTATGTTAGTGTTTATGGGGTTAAAATGTGTCTTAATCCAATGAAACAAACTAATGATAAGTGTTTGAGATAGTTTGAGATAGATGTGGAGAGTTTCAAACCCACTTATACCCATTTTGTCCCAAAAGAGGCTAAAACCAAGAAAACAGTGCTTAGTAGCTGTAAACAGCTATGTTAGTGTTTATGTGGTTAAAATGTGTCTTAATCCAATGCAACTAACTAATTATAAGAGTTTGAGATAGATGTGGAAAGTTTAAAAGCCACTTATACCCATTTTGTCCCAAAACAGGCTAAAACCAAGAAAACATTGCTTAGAAGCTGTAAACAGCTATGTTAGGTTTTCTGGGGTTAAAATGTGTCTTAATCCAATGCAACTAACTAATTATAAGATGTGGAGAGTTTAAAAACATTGCTTAGAAGCTGTAAACAGCTATGTTAGTGTTTCTGAGGTTAAAATGTGTCTTAATCCAATGCAACTAACTAATTATAAGAGTTTGAGATAGATGTGGAGAGTTTAAAAGCCACTTATTCCCATTTTGTCCCAAAACAGGCTAAAACCAAGAAAACATTGCTTAGAAGCTGTAAACAGCTATGTTAGTGTTTCTGGGGTTAAAAATGTGTCTTAATCCAATGCAACTAACTAATTATAAGAGTTTGAGATAGATGTGGAGAGTTTAAAAGCCACTTATACCCATTTTGTCCCAAAACAGGCTAACAGCAAGAAAACATTGCTTAGTAGCTGTAAACAGATATGTTAGTGTTTATGGGGTTAAAATGTGTCTTAATCCAACGCAACTAACTAAGTATAAGAGTTTGAGATAGATGTGGAGAGTTTAAAAGCCACTTATACCCATTTTGTCCCAAAACAGGCTAAAAGCAATAAAACATTGCTTAGAAGCTGTAAACAGCTATGTTAGTGTTTATGGGGTTAAAATGTGTCTTAATCCAATGCAACTAACTAATTATAAGAGTTTGAGATAGATGTGGAGAGTTTAAAAGCCACTTATACCCATTTTGTCCCAAAAAAGGCTAAAACCAAGAAAACATTGCTTAATAGCTGTAAACAGCTATGTTAGTGTTTCTGGGGTTAAAATGTGTCTTAATCCAATGCAACTAACTAATTATAAGATGTGGAGAGTTTAAAAACATTGCTTAGAAGCTGTAAACAGCTATGTTAGTGTTTCTGGGGTTAAAATGTGTCTTAATCCAATGCAACTAACTAATTATAAGAGTTTGAGATAGATGTGGAGAGTTTAAAAGCCACTTATTCCCATTTTGTCCCAAAACAGGCTAAAACCAATAATACATTGCTTAGAAGCTATAAACAGCTATGTTAGTGTTTATGGGGTTAAAATGTGTCTTAATCCAATGCAACTAACTAATTATAAGAGTTTGAGATAGATGTGGAGAGTTTAAAAGCCACTTATACCCATTTTGTCCCAAAAAAGGCTAAAACCAAGAAAACATTGCTTAGAAGCTGTAAACAGCTATGTTAGTGTTTCTGGGGTTAAAATGTGTCTTAATCCAATGCAACTAACTAATTATAAGAGTTTGAGATAGATGTGGAGAGTTTAAAAGCCACTTATACCCATTTTGTCCCAAAACAGGCTAAAACCAAGAAAACATTGCTTAGAAGCTGTAAACAGCTATGTTAGTGTTTATGGGGTTAAAATGTGTCTTAATCCAATGCAACTAACTAATTATAAGAGTTTGAGATAGATGTGGAGAGTTTAAAAGCCACTTATACCCATTTTGTCCCAAAACAGGCTAAACCAAGAAAACATTGCTTAGAAGCTATAAACAGCTATGTTAGTGTTTCTGGGGTTAAAATGTGTCTTAATCCAATGCAACTAACTAATTATAAGAGTTTGAGATAGATGTGGAGAGTTTAAAAGCCACTTATACCCATTTTGTCCCAAAACAGGCTAACAGCAAGAAAACATTGCTTAGAAGCTGTAAACAGCTATGTTAGTGTTTCTGGGGTTAAAATGTGTCTTAATCAAATGCAACTAACTAATTATAAGAGTTTGAGATAGATGTGGAGAGTTTAAAAGCCACTTATACCCATTTTGTCCTAAAACAGGCTAAAACCAAGAAAACATTGCTTAGAAGAAGCTGTAAACAGCTATGTTAGTGTTTCTGGGGTTAAAAATGTGTCTTAATCCAATGCAACTAACTAATTATAAGAGTTTGAGATAGATGTGGAGAGTTTAAAAGCCACTTATACCCATTTTGTCCCAAAACAGGCTAACAGCAAGAAAACATTGCTTAGTAGCTGTAAAAAGATATGTTAGTGTCTATGTGGTTAAAATGTGTCTTAATCCAATGCAACTAACTAATTATAAGAGTTTGAGATAGATGTGGAAAGTTTAAAAGCCACTTATACCCATTTTGCCCCAAAACAGGCTAAAACCAAGAAAACATTGCTTAGAAGCTGTAAACAGCTATGTTAGTGTTTCTGGGGTTAAAATGTGTCTTAATCCAATGCAACTAACTAATTATAAGAGTTTGAGATAGATGTGGAGAGTTTAAAAGCCACTTATACCCATTTTGTCCCAAAAAAGGCTAAAACCAAGAAAACATTGCTTAGAAGCTGTAACCAGCTATGTTAGTGTTTCTGGGGTTAAAATGTGTCTTAATCCAATGCAACTAACTAATTATAAGAGTTTGAGATAGATGTGGAGAGTTTAAAAGCCACTTATACCCATTTTGTCCCAAAACAGGCTAAACCAAGAAAACATTGCTTAGAAGCTGTAAACAGCTATGTTAGTGTTTCTGGGGTTAAAATGTGTCTTAATCCAATGCAACTAACTAATTATAAGAGTTTGAGATAGATGTGGAGAGTCTAAAAGCCACTTATACCCATTTTGTCCCAAAACAGGCTAACAGGAAGAAAACATTGCTTAGAAGCTGTAAACAGCTATGTTAGTGTTTCTGGGGTTAAAATGTGTCTTAATCCAATGCAACTAACTAATTATAAGAGTTTGAGATAGATGTGGAGAGTTTAAAACCCACTTATACCCATTTTGTCCTAAAACCGGCTAAAACCAAGAAAACATTGCTTAGAAGCTGTAAACAGCTATGTTAGTGTTTTATGGGGTTAAAATGTGTCTTAATCCAATGCAACTAACTAATTATAAGAGTTTGAGATAGATGTGGAGAGTTTAAAAGCCACTTATACCCATTTTGTCCCAAAACAGGCTAACAGCAAGAAAACATTGCTTAGTAGTTGTATATGTTAGTGTTTATGGGATTAAAATGTGTCTTAATCCAATGCAACTAACTAAGTATAAGAGTTTGAGATAGATGTGGAGAGTTTAAAAGCCACTTATACCCATTTTGTCCCAAAACAGGCTAAAACCAATAAAACATTGCTTAGAAGCTGTAAACAGCTATGTTAGTGTTTATGGGGTTAAAATGTGTCTTAATCCAATGCAACTAACTAATTATAAGAGTTTGAGATAAATGTGGAGAGTTTAAAAGCCACTTATACCCATTTTGTCCCAATAAAGGCTAAAACCAAGAAAACATTGCTTAGAAGCTGTAAACAGCTATCTTAGTGTTTCTGGGGTTAAAATGTGTCTTAATCCAATGCAACTAACTAATTATAAGAGTTTGAGATAGATGTGGAGAGTTTAAAAGCCACTTATACCTATTTTGTCCCAAAACAGGCTAAAACCAAGAAAACATTGCTTAGAAGCTGTAAAGAGTTATGTTAGTGTTGATGGGGTTAAAATGTGTCTTAATCCAATGCAACTAACTAATTATAAGAGTTTGAGATAGATGTGGAGAGTTTAAAAGCCACGTATACCCATTTTGTCCCAAAAGAGGCTAAACCAAGAAAACATTGCTTAGAAGCTGTAAACAGCTATGTTAGTGTTTCTGAGGTTAAAATGTGTCTTAAACCAATGCAACTAACTAATTATAAGAGTTTAAGATAGATGTGGAGAGTTTAAAAGCCACTTATACCCATTTTGTCCCAAAACAGGCTAAAACCAAGAAAACATTGCTTAGAAGCTGTGAACAGCTATGTTAGTGTTTATGGGGTTAAAATGTGTCTTAATCCAATGCAACTAACTAATGATAAGTGTTTGAGATAGTTTGAGATAGATGTGGAGAGTTTCAAACCCACTTATACCCATTTTGTCCCAAAACAGGCTAAAACCAAGAAAATAGTGCTTAGAAGCTGTAAACAGCTATGTTAGTGTCTATGTGGTTAAAATGTGTCTTAATCCAATGCAACTAACTAATTATAAGAGTTTGAGATAGATGTGGAAAGTTTAAAAGCCACTTATACCCATTTTGTCCCAAAACAGGCTAAACCAAGAAAACATTGCTTAGAAGCTGTAAACAGCTATGTTAGTGTTTCTGGGGTTAAAATGTGTCTTAATCCAATGCAACTAACTAATTATAAGATGTGGAGAGTTTAAAAACATTGATTAGAAGCTGTAAACAGCTATGTTAGTGTTTCTAGGGTTAAAATGTGTCTTAATCCAATGCAACTAACTAATTATAAGACTTTGAGATAGATGTGGAGAGTTTAAAAGCCACTTATTCCCATTTTGTCCCAAAACAGGCTAAAACCAAGAAAACATTGCTTAGAAGCTGTGAACAGCTATGTTAGTGTTTATGGGGTTAAAATGTGTCTTAATCCAATGAAACAAACTAATGATAAGTGTTTGAGATAGTTTGAGATAGATGTGGAGAGTTTCAAACCCACTTATACCCATTTTGTCCCAAAAGAGGCTAAAACCAAGAAAACAGTGCTTAGTAGCTGTAAACAGCTATGTTAGTGTTTATGTGGTTAAAATGTGTCTTAATCCAATGCAACTAACTAATTATAAGAGTTTGAGATAGATGTGGAAAGTTTAAAAGCCACTTATACCCATTTTGTCCCAAAACAGGCTAAAACCAAGAAAACATTGCTTAGAAGCTGTAAACAGCTATGTTAGGTTTTCTGGGGTTAAAATGTGTCTTAATCCAATGCAACTAACTAATTATTGTTGGGATTTATGAGACAAAGCTCACAAGAGAGGGTAGACAAACACTTGGTGAATGAATCCCCCTTTACCCACAACAAACTAACTCATTCTCAAGGGGGAGGAGAGAACATCAACTTGTGATGAACTCCCCATAAACAAGCTAGATAGAACCCAAATACTAGAGAGTAAGCGGATCCTAACTAGGAGAAGCACTAGTTTGAGACTTATCCTCTTCTAGTATCACAACACTTAGAGTTTGTGTACTTAGGAGAAGAAGGATTAAGAATCAGTAATCTAGGCTAAGTAAAGCAGTAAATAAGAAGAGTTTAGGTGGATTTGAGAAGAGAATAGGCTGCCTTAAGGGCAGCCCCTAACCGCTAATCCTAAACTCTCTACATTGTTAATATGAAACAAGAACACAAGTATAGAGAGGAAATCGGTTTCTCTTCTATTGAATAATATGTTGATGTTTTTGTTTTACATATGAGAGATTACATCTTAATATAGGAAAAACAAGGTCATATGACCGTTAGACACAAAGAGAGAAGGGGAAGGTATGAAAGTGACTTGTAGCCGTTTGTCTCGAGTAGAGGAAGAAGAGAGCGACTTCTCTCTTCCTTCACCTAACCAAAAGCACACGTGAATCTCCCTTCCTTCCTTTTCCTTCTTCCTTCCTTTTCCTTGTGAGATGGGCCTCTCTCTCTTGTAAGGCCTCGTTTTCCTTCTCCTAAGCCACTCAAACTTCGGCCTTTCCATCACATGGACCGAGAGCAGCCCTAAGAGCACGACCGTACGGACGGGCCTTCTCTTCATTGTACGGACGGGCCTTCTCTTCATCGTACGGACGGGCCTGTACGGACGGGCCTGTACGGACGGGCCTGTACAGACGGGCCTGTACGGACGGGCCTGTACGGACGGGCCTTCTCTTCAATGTGTTCACGGCCTAACTGGCCGCTCACCGGACATGGGTCCGTTCACGGACACGGTACATGGTACCGGACACGGTACATGGTCGCTCACGGACACGGACATGGCCTTACCGGCCTTTACATGGCCTTTCCGGCCTTTCTTCTCTTCTTCCAAGGCTCGGCCTTACCGGCCTCTCCTCTCTCCTCCTTGGTACATTCTAATACTCCCCCGCACGCTTGATCGGTGGGACACCATGGGGACCAAAGATCAAGGGTGGACTAGTGTCATCTACCTCATTAAAAACCTCAACAAAGAAAACCTCTTGGGATAAAACTTTGTTAAGGGAAAAAGAGTATAGACTCCACTATCCATGATGTCCCTTGACCTTGGTTTGCAACGAACTAGCTCCCTTCTCTTCATGATTTGAACCGCTCCTACTCCTTAGCCCACCTTGCCTTTAGCACATTCCTTATGATCTCCATCCTTGCGCCTTTAGAGTTTCTTTGAGGCTCTCATAGTCTCCTTTACCCTTAAACAAGTGATAAAGAAGAAAAGAATAAGTGTTTGCTATGAGGAATATCAAAGAAAAATTCTAAAAGTGTGACAATTTAAGAAGAATCATATTAAAGACTAAAGACTAGTAATGAAGCTAAGGTAATGAATTTATGAATTAAAATAGAGAAGGGTTTAGAGCACAGCCTTTATGGTGTTTTGATGGATAGGAAGGAGAGAGTTGATCACTGATGCGGTTTGGAATTCCTCCTTGAGACCGCTTCTCTAACCATGGTTTTAAACCCGGCTAGCTTTATTCGTCAGACTGACATATGCCCACTGAATCGGGCATAACTTTCGAACGGCTGCTCGGATTGGTATGATTCCACTTCCACTGGCAAGATGACTCCATGGTCTAGAACTTTTGTGAAGAACGCGGAAGCTGAATCGCAGTGGAAGGGTTTCGTCCGAGTCGATCTTTGAGACGCTTCGGCTGAGCTTTAAGTAAAGACTTTTGCTTGTGGCCGAGCAGAATCTGTGAGGTACGGTCTGAAGTCACTTGATCTCCCCCGTAACCTTTACTTGATGATGGGCTGAAACCTCATCACCTCAGTTGAAGCCTTGTGCATCACCGTTCTTGTGCACATCCAATCAACAGTTGAAACCTTGTGCATCACCTTTCCTAAAGACCATTGTGCACATCCGATCAACAACTTGGCACTAACACACATGCTCTTGGACTGATTCATCACCTTCCACCAGCTTAACAAAGACTTGGTGGCCCTTGGTTCTAACTCCAGGCATTGTGCTGTGCTCTCCTCATGGCTATCTTATAGCCTTCAACCTCGCCACTTCTTCTTCTTGAGATAGTAGGCGAGCTCCACACAATCTTCAAGGCTGAAGCTGAAACCAAATTCAATGGAACAGATTCTAAACAGGAGATTGTTAGAGATTAGAGAATAGAGAATATAGAATATTACTGAAAATAAAATAGAATTTAGAGAATAAGTAACCAGAGAGAATAGAGTATAGTAGAGTATATGGGCGGAAGTATAAGGTGAGTGGAGAGTAGAATAGAGAATTTGCTCAAGAGTTCTTATGGACAGAGTTATACTCTGTTTTCTTGAGTTTGCAGAAGCTTTGACAGCCAAGAGCATCCAACATTCAACAAGACTTTGGTGCTTTAATGGCTGAAACACATGGACCGTTTGGAAAATTAATTTCTCCAACGGTTTGGACCTAACTCATGGTAGAATCACTTAAACAAAGTGTTCTCCAAGATCTTAAGGCTTTAGATCCACGAAAATAACATATAGAAGATGTTTTTCGTGGTCCCAAGCAAAGAAGAAACAACAAAAGCCTTTGGAACAACCTATTGTCCAACGGTTAAAAGAATGCATCTTTGAACAGCTTTAGTCTAGTTGACCAAGCGGACATGAGATGCGAAAATTAAGATCTCTCTCTTCTTCAAGCTTGAATCTGGACACACCATAGGGCCAGAAACAAAGCTTTCTCAACATTGAGAAGAAGAAGTAGTGATTTAGTAATTAAGCCTTTAAAGGAAATTTAACAAAAGCAAAATCAAACCTTTAGAGGAAAATTAACTAAATCCTAAGAGAGCTAAATCCTAAGAATTTCGTGGCTCATACAAGCACACAAGAACCGTGAATCCTCACCATGAACAACACAATTTGCTCAATGGTTCATCACTTCCCACACATCCCAAAATAAACAAAGCTATTACCAAATCGGTAAAGCTTAAGGATGGGGCTTGTAAAATCGATTTCTTTCCACACACTTGGTCTACAAATTCTAACAAGACAAGAGACCAAGCTTACTCAACAATGAGCTGCTAGAGAATCGATTTAATCAACAAAAGCAAAATTAAAGCTTTAAAGAAACTAAGCTAAGCGATTTAACACCTAAGCAAAGTCTAAAACTTTAACTAAGCTAACTCCTAAGAAAGCGACTTTGAGAATGAGTTTAAATCACCAAGAACAGAACCTGGCTCTGATACCATGTTGGGATTTATGAGACAAAGCTCACAAGAGAGGGTAGACAAACACTTGGTGAATGAATCCCCCTTTACCCACAACAAACTAACTCATTCTCAAGGGGGAGGAGAGAACATCAACTTGTGATGAACTCCCCATAAACAAGCTAGATAGAACCCAAATACTAGAGAGTAAGCGGATCCTAACTAGGAGAAGCACTAGTTTGAGACTTATCCTCTTCTAGTATCACAACACTTAGAGTTTGTGTACTTAGGAGAAGAAGGATTAAGAATCAGTAATCTAGGCTAAGTAAAGCAGTAAATAAGAAGAGTTTAGGTGGATTTGAGAAGAGAATAGGCTGCCTTAAGGGCAGCCCCTAACCGCTAATCCTAAACTCTCTACATTGTTAATATGAAACAAGAACACAAGTATAGAGAGGAAATCGGTTTCTCTTCTATTGAATAATATGTTGATGTTTTTGTTTTACATATGAGAGATTACATCTTAATATAGGAAAAACAAGGTCATATGACCGTTAGACACAAAGAGAGAAGGGGAAGGTATGAAAGTGACTTGTAGCCGTTTGTCTCGAGTAGAGGAAGAAGAGAGCGACTTCTCTCTTCCTTCACCTAACCAAAAGCACACGTGAATCTCCCTTCCTTCCTTTTCCTTCTTCCTTCCTTTTCCTTGTGAGATGGGCCTCTCTCTCTTGTAAGGCCTCGTTTTCCTTCTCCTAAGCCACTCAAACTTCGGCCTTTCCATCACATGGACCGAGAGCAGCCCTAAGAGCACGACCGTACGGACGGGCCTTCTCTTCATTGTACGGACGGGCCTTCTCTTCATCGTACGGACGGGCCTGTACGGACGGGCCTGTACGGACGGGCCTGTACAGACGGGCCTGTACGGACGGGCCTGTACGGACGGGCCTTCTCTTCAATGTGTTCACGGCCTAACTGGCCGCTCACCGGACATGGGTCCGTTCACGGACACGGTACATGGTACCGGACACGGTACATGGTCGCTCACGGACACGGACATGGCCTTACCGGCCTTTACATGGCCTTTCCGGCCTTTCTTCTCTTCTTCCAAGGCTCGGCCTTACCGGCCTCTCCTCTCTCCTCCTTGGTACATTCTAATAATTATAAGATGTGGAGAGTTTAAAAACATTGCTTAGAAGCTGTAAACAGCTATGTTAGTGTTTCTGAGGTTAAAATGTGTCTTAATCCAATGCAACTAACTAATTATAAGAGTTTGAGATAGATGTGGAGAGTTTAAAAGCCACTTATTCCCATTTTGTCCCAAAACAGGCTAAAACCAAGAAAACATTGCTTAGAAGCTGTAAACAGCTATGTTAGTGTTTCTGGGGTTAAAAATGTGTCTTAATCCAATGCAACTAACTAATTATAAGAGTTTGAGATAGATGTGGAGAGTTTAAAAGCCACTTATACCCATTTTGTCCCAAAACAGGCTAACAGCAAGAAAACATTGCTTAGTAGCTGTAAACAGATATGTTAGTGTTTATGGGGTTAAAATGTGTCTTAATCCAACGCAACTAACTAAGTATAAGAGTTTGAGATAGATGTGGAGAGTTTAAAAGCCACTTATACCCATTTTGTCCCAAAACAGGCTAAAAGCAATAAAACATTGCTTAGAAGCTGTAAACAGCTATGTTAGTGTTTATGGGGTTAAAATGTGTCTTAATCCAATGCAACTAACTAATTATAAGAGTTTGAGATAGATGTGGAGAGTTTAAAAGCCACTTATACCCATTTTGTCCCAAAAAAGGCTAAAACCAAGAAAACATTGCTTAATAGCTGTAAACAGCTATGTTAGTGTTTCTGGGGTTAAAATGTGTCTTAATCCAATGCAACTAACTAATTATAAGATGTGGAGAGTTTAAAAACATTGCTTAGAAGCTGTAAACAGCTATGTTAGTGTTTCTGGGGTTAAAATGTGTCTTAATCCAAAGCAACTAACTAATTATAAGAGTTTGAGATAGATGTGGAGAGTTTAAAAGCCACTTATTCCCATTTTGTCCCAAAACAGGCTAAAACCAAGAAAACATTGCTTAGAAGCTGTAAACAACTATGTTAGTGTTTCTGGGGTTAAAATGTGTCTTAATCCAATGCAACTAACTAATTATAAGATGTGGAGAGTTTAAAAACATTGCTTAGAAGCTGTAAACAGCTATGTTAGTGTTTCTGGGGTTAAAATGTGTCTTAATCCAATGCAACTAACTAATTATAAGAGTTTGAGATAGATGTGGAGAGTTTAAAAGCCACTTATTCCCATTTTGTCCCAAAAAAGGCTAAACCCAAGAAAACATTGCTTAGAAGCTGTAAACAGCTATGTTAGTGTTTCTGGGGTTAAAAATGTGTCTTAATCCAATGCAACTAACTAATTATAAGAGTTTGAGATAGATGTGGAGAGTTTAAAAGCCACTTATACCCATTTTGTCCCAAAACAGGCTAACAGCAAGAAAACATTGCTTAGTAGCTGTATATGTTAGTGTTTATGGGATTAAAATGTGTCTTAATCCAATGCAACTAACTAAGTATAAGAGTTTGAGATAGATGTGGAGAGTTTAAAAGCCACTTATACCCATTTTGTCCCAAAACAGGCTAAAACCAATAAAACATTGCTTAGAAGCTGTAAACAGCTATGTTAGTGTTTATGGGGTTAAAATGTGTCTTAATCCAATGCAACTAACTAATTATAAGAGTTTGAGATAAATGTGGAGAGTTTAAAAGCCACTTATACCCATTTTGTCCCAATAAAGGCTAAAACCAAGAAAACATTGCTTAGAAGCTGTAAACAGCTATCTTAGTGTTTCTGGGGTTAAAATGTGTCTTAATCCAATGCAACTAACTAATTATAAGAGTTTGAGATAGATGTGGAGAGTTTAAAAGCCACTTATACCCATTTTGTCCCAAAACAGGCTAAAACCAAGAAAACATTGCTTAGAAGCTGTAAACAGTTATGTTAGTGTTGATGGGGTTAAAATGTGTCTTAATCCAATGCAACTAACTAATTATAAGAGTTTGAGATAGATGTGGAGAGTTTAAAAGCCACGTATACCCATTTTGTCCCAAAAGAGGCTAAACCAAGAAAACATTGCTTAGAAGCTGTAAACAGCTATGTTAGTGTTTCTGAGGTTAAAATCTGTCTTAATCCAATGCAACTAACTAATTATAAGAGTTTAAGATAGATGTGGAGAGTTTAAAAGCCACTTATACCCATTTTGTCCCAAAACAGGCTAAAACCAAGAAAACATTGCTTAGAAGCTGTGAACAGCTATGTTAGTGTTTATGGGGTTAAAATGTGTCTTAATCCAATGCAACTAACTAATGATAAGTGTTTGAGATAGTTTGAGATAGATGTGGAGAGTTTCAAACCCACTTATACCCATTTTGTCCCAAAACAGGCTAAAACCAAGAAAATAGTGCTTAGAAGCTGTAAACAGCTATGTTAGTGTCTATGTGGTTAAAATGTGTCTTAATCCAATGCAACTAACTAATTATAAGAGTTTGAGATAGATGTGGAAAGTTTAAAAGCCACTTATACCCATTTTGTCCCAAAACAGGCTAAAACCAAGAAAACATTGCTTAGAAGCTGTAAACAGCTATGTTAGTGTTTCTGGGGTTAAAATGTGTCTTAATCCAATGCAACTAACTAATTATAAGATGTGGAGAGTTTAAAAACATTGATTAGAAGCTGTAAACAGCTATGTTAGTGTTTCTGGGGTTAAAATGTGTCTTAAATCAATGCAACTAACTAATTATAAGACTTTGAGATAGATGTGGAGAATTTAAAAGCCACTTATTCCCATTTTGTCCCAAAACAGGCTAAAACCAAGAAAACATTGCTTAGAAGCTGTGAACAGCTATGTTAGTGTTTATGGGGTTAAAATGTGTCTTAATCCAATGAAACAAACTAATGATAAGTGTTTGAGATAGTTTGAGATAGATGTGGAGAGTTTCAAACCCACTTATACCCATTTTGTCCCAAAAGAGGCTAAAACCAAGAAAACAGTGCTTAGTAGCTGTAAACAGCTATGTTAGTGTTTATGTGGTTAAAATGTGTCTTAATCCAATGCAACTAACTAATTATAAGAGTTTGAGATAGATGTGGAAAGTTTAAAAGCCACTTATACCCATTTTGTCCCAAAACAGGCTAAAACCAAGAAAACATTGCTTAGAAGCTGTAAACAGCTATGTTAGGTTTTCTGGGGTTAAAATGTGTCTTAATCCAATGCAACTAACTAATTATAAGATGTGGAGAGTTTAAAAACATTGCTTAGAAGCTGTAAACAGCTATGTTAGTGTTTTTGGGGTTAAAATGTGTCTTAATCCAATGCAACTAACTAATTATAAGAGTTTGAGATAGATGTGGAGAGTTTAAAAGCCACTTATTCCCATTTTGTCCCAAAACAGGCTAAAACCAAGAAAACATTGCTTAGAAGCTGTAAACAGTTATGTTAGTGTTGATGGGGTTAAAATGTGTCTTAATCCAATGCAACTAACTAATTATAAGAGTTTGAGATAGATGTGGAGAGTTTAAAAGCCACGTATACCCATTTTGTCCCAAAAGAGGCTAAACCAAGAAAACATTGCTTAGAAGCTGTAAACAGCTATGTTAGTGTTTCTGAGGTTAAAATCTGTCTTAATCCAATGCAACTAACTAATTATAAGAGTTTAAGATAGATGTGGAGAGTTTAAAAGCCACTTATACCCATTTTGTCCCAAAACAGGCTAAAACCAAGAAAACAATGCTTAGAAGCTGTGAACAGCTATGTTAGTGTTTATGGGGTTAAAATGTGTCTTAACCCAATGCAACTAACTAATGATAAGTGTTTGAGATAGTTTGAGATAGATGTGGAGAGTTTCAAACCCACTTATACCCATTTTGTCCCAAAAGAGGCTAAAACCAAGAAAACAGTGCTTAGTAGCTGTAAACAGCTATGTTAGTGTTTATGTGGTTAAAATGTGTCTTAATCCAATGCAACTAACTAATTATAAGAGTTTGAGATAGATGTGGAAAGTTTAAAAGCCACTTATACCCATTTTGTCCTAAAACAGGCTAAAACCAAGAAAACATTGCTTAGAAGCTGTAAACAGCTATGTTAGGTTTTCTGGGGTTAAAATGTGTCTTAATCCAATGCAACTAACTAATTATAAGATGTGGAGAGTTTAAAAACATTGCTTAGAAGCTGTAAACAGCTATGTTAGTGTTTCTGGGGTTAAAATGTGTCTTAATCCAATGCAACTAACTAATTATAAGAGTTTGAGATAGATGTGGAGAGTTTAAAAGCCACTTATTCCCATTTTGTCCCAAAACAGGCTAAAACCAAGAAAACATTGCTTAGAAGCTGTAAACAGCTATGTTAGTGTTTCTGGGGTTAAAAATGTGTCTTAATCCAATGCAACTAACTAATTATAAGAGTTTGAGATAGATGTGGAGAGTTTAAAAGCCACTTATACCCATTTTGTCCCAAAACAGGCTAACAGCAAGAAAACATTGCTTAGTAGCTGTAAACAGATATGTTAGTGTTTATGGGGTTAAAATGTGTCTTAATCCAATGCAACTAACTAATTATAAGAGTTTGAGATAGATGTGGAGAGTTTAAAAGCCACGTATACCCATTTTGTCCCAAAAGAGGCTAAACCAAGAAAACATTGCTTAGAAGCTGTAAACAGCTATGTTAGTGTTTCTGAGGTTAAAATCTGTCTTAATCCAATGCAACTAACTAATTATAAGAGTTTAAGATAGATGTGGAGAGTTTAAAAGCCACTTATACCCATTTTGTCCCAAAACAGGCTAACAGCAAGAAAACATTGCTTAGAAGCTGTAAACAGCTATGTTAGTGTTTCTGGGGTTAAAATGTGTCTTAATCCAATGCAACTAACTAATTATAAGAGTTTGAGATAGATGTGGAGAGTTTAAAAGCCACTTATACCCATTTTGTCCCAAAAAAGGCTAAAACCAAGAAAACATTGCTTAATAGCTGTAAACAGCTATGTTAGTGTTTCTGGGGTTAAAATGTGTCTTAATCCAATGCAACTAACTAATTATAAGAGTTTGAGATAGATGTGGAGAGTTTAAAAGCCACTTACACCCATTTTATCCCAAAACAGGCTAAAACCAAGAAAACATTGCTTAGAAGCTGTAAACAGCTATGTTAGTGTTTATGGGGTTAAAATGTGTCTTAATCCAATGCAACTAACTAATTATAAGAGTTTCAGATAGATGTGGAGAGTTTAAAAGCCACTTATACCCATTTTGTCCCTAAACAGGCTAAACCAAGAAAACATTGCTTAGAAGCTGTAAACAGCTATGTTAGTGTTTCTGGGGTTAAAATGTGTCTTAATCCAATGCAACTAACTAATTATAAGAGTTTGAGATAGATGTGGAGAGTTTAAAAGCCACTTATACCCATTTTGTCCCAAAACAGGCTAACAGCAAGAAAACATTGCTTAGAAGCTGTAAACAGCTATGTTAGTGTTTCTGGGGTTAAAATGTGTCTTAATCCAATGCAACTAACTAATTATAAGAGTTTGAGATAGATGTGGAGAGTTTAAAACCCACTTATACCCATTTTGTCCCAAAACAGGCTAAAACCAAGAAAACATTGCTTAGAAGCTGTAAACAGCTATGTTAGTGTTTATGGGGTTAAAATGTGTCTTAATCCAATGCAACTAACTAATTATAAGAGTTTGAGATAGATGTGGAGAGTTTAAAAGCCACTTATACCCATTTTGTCCCAAAACAGGCTAACAGCAAGAAAACATTGCTTAGAAGCTGTAAACAGCTATGTTAGTGTTTCTGGGGTTAAAATGTGTCTTAATCCAATGCAACTAACTAATTATAAGAGTTTGAGATAGATGTGGAGAGTTTAAAAGCCACTTATACCCATTTTGTCCTAAAACAGGCTAAAACCAAGAAAACATTGCTTAGAAGCTCTAAACAGCTATGTTAGTGTTTATGGGGTTAAAATGTGTCTCAATCCAATGCAACTAACTAATTATAAGAGTTTGAGATAGATGTGGAGAATTTAAAAGCCACTTATACCCATTTTGTCCCAAAACAGGCTATACCAAGAAAACATTGCTTAGAAGCTGTAAACAGCTATGTTAGTGTTTCTGGGGTTAAAATGTGTCTTAATCCAATGCAACTAACTAATTATAAGAGTTTGAGATAGATGTGGAGAGTTTAAAAGCCAATTATACCCATTTTGTCCCAAAACAGGCTAACAGCAAGAAAACATTGCTTAGAAGCTGTAAAAAGCTATGTTAGTGTTTCTGGGGTTAAAATGTGTCTTAATCCAATGCAACTAACTAATTATAAGAGTTTGAGATAGATGTGGAGAGTTTAAAACCCACTTATACCCATTTTGTCCCAAAACAGGCTAAAACCAAGAAAACATTGCTTAGAAGCTGTAAACAGCTATGTTAGTGTTTATGGGGTTAAAATGTGTCTTAATCCAATGCAACTAACTAATTATAAGAGTTTGAGATAGATGTGGAGAGTTTAAAAGCCACTTATACCCATTTTGTCCCAAAACAGGCTAACAGCAAGAAAACATTGCTTAGAAGCTGTAAACAGCTATGTTAGTGTTTCTGGGGTTAAAATGTGTCTTAATCCAATGCAACTAACTAATTATAAGAGTTTGAGATAGATGTGGAGAGTTTAAAACCCACTTATACCCATTTTGTCCCAAAACAGGCTAAAACCAAGAAAACATTGCTTAGAAGCTGTAAACAGCTATGTTAGTGTTTATGGGGTTAAAATGTGTCTTAATCCAATGCAACTAACTAATTATAAGAGTTTGAGATAGATGTGGAGAGTTTAAAAGCCACTTATACCCATTTTGTCCCAAAACAGGCTATACCAAGAAAACATTGCTTAGAAGCTGTAAACAGCTATGTTAGTGTTTCTGGGGTTAAAATGTGTCTTAATCCAATGCAACTAACTAATTATAAGAGTTTGAGATAGATGTGGAGAGTTTAAAAGCCAATTATACCCATTTTGTCCCAAAACAGGCTAACAGCAAGAAAACATTGCTTAGAAGCTGTAAAAAGCTATGTTAGTGTTTCTGGGGTTAAAATGTGTCTTAATCCAATGCAACTAACTAATTATAAGAGTTTGAGATAGATGTGGAGAGTTTAAAAGCCACTTATACCCATTTTGTCCTAAAACAGGCTAAACCAAGAAAACATTGCTTAGAAGCTGTAAACAGCTATGTTAGTGTTTATGGGGTTAAAATGTGTCTTAATCCAATGCAACTAACCAATTATAAGAGTTTGAGATAGATGTGGAGAGTTTAAAAGCCACTTATACCCATTTTGTCCTAAAACGGGCTAAAACCAAGAAAACATTGCTTAGAAGCTGTAAACAGCTATGTTAGTGTTTATGGGGTTAAAATGTGTCTTAATCCAATGCAACTAACCAATTATAAGAGTTTGAGATAGATGTGGAGAGTTTAAAAGCCACTTATACCCTTTTTGTCCCAAAACAGGCTAAAACCAAGAAAACAGTGCTTAGAAGCTGTAAACAGCTATGTTAGTGTTTATGTGGTTAAAATGTGTCTTAATCCAATGCAACTAACTAATTATAAGAGTTTGAGATAGATGTGGAAAGTTTAAAAGCCACTTATACCCATTTTGTCCCAAAACAGGCTAAAACCAAGAAAACATTGCTTAGAAGCTGTAAACAGCTATGTTAGTGTTTATGGGGTTAAAATGTGTCTTAATCAAATGCAACTAACTAATTATAAGATGTGGTGAGTTTAAAAACATTGCTTAGAAGCTGTAAACAGCTATGTTAGTGTTTCTGGGGTTAAAATGTGTCTTAATCCAATGCAACTAACTAATTATAAGAGTTTGAGATAGATGTGGAGAGTTTAAAAGCCACTTATACCCATTTTGTCCCAAAACAGGCTAACAGCAAGAAAACGTTACTTAGTAGCTGTAAACAGCTATGTTAGTGTTTATGGGGTTAAAATGTGTCTTAATCCAATGCAACTAACTAAGTATAAGAGTTTGAGATAGATGTGGAGAGTTTAAAAGCCACTTATACCCATTTTGTCCCAAAACAGGCTAAAACCAATAAAACATTGCTTAGAAGCGGTAAACAGCTATGTTAGTGTTTATGGGGTTAAAATGTGTCTTAATCCAATGCAACTAACTAATTATAAGTGTTTGAGATAGTTTGAGATAGATGTGGAGAGTTTCAAACCCACTTATACCCATTTTGTCCCAAAACAGGCTAAAACCAAGAAAACATTGCTTAGAAGCTGTAAACAGCTATGTTAGTGTTTATGGGGTTAAAATGTGTCTTAATCCAATGCAACTAACTAATTATAAGAGTTTAAGATAGATGTGGAGAGTTTAAAAGCCACTTATACCCTTTTTGTCCCAAAACAGGCTAAAACCAAGAAAACAGTGCTTAGAAGCTGTAAACAGCTATATTAGTGTTTATGTGGTTAAAATGTGTCTTAATCCAATGCAACTAACTAATTATAAGATGTGGAGAGTTTAAAAACATTGCTTAGAAGCTGTAAACAGCTATGTTAGTGTTTCTTGGGTTAAAAATGTGTCTTAATCCAATGCAACTAACTAAGTATAAGAGTTTGAGATAGATGTGGAGAGTTTAAAAGCCACTTATACCCATTTTGTCCCAAAACAGGCTAAAACCAATAACACATTGCTTAGAAGCTATAAACAGCTATGTTAGTGTTTATGGGGTTAAAATGTGTCTTAATCCAATGCAACTAACTAATTATAAGAGTTTGAGATAGATGTGGAGATTTTAAAAGCCACTTATACCCATTTTGTCCCAAAAAAGGCTAAAACCAAGAAAACATTGCTTAGAAGCTGTAAACAGCTATGTTAGTGTTTCTGGGGTTAAAATGTTTCTTAATCCAATGCAACTAACTAATTATAAGAGTTTGAGATAGATGTGGAGAGTTTAAAAGCCACTTATACCCATTTTGTCCCAAAACAGGCTAAAACCAAGAAAACATTGCTTAGAAGCTGTAAACAGCTATGTTAGTGTTTATGGGGTTAAAATGTGTCTTAATCCAATGCAACTAACTAATTATAAGAGTTTGAGATAGATGTGGAGAGTTTAAAAGCCACTTATACCCATTTTGTCCCAAAACAGGCTAAACCAAGAAAACATTGCTTAGAAGCTGTAAACAGCTATGTTAGTGTTTCTGGGGTTAAAATGTGTCTTAATCCAATGCAACTAACTAATTATAAGAGTTTGAGATAGATGTGGAGAGTTTAAAAGCCACTTATACCCATTTTGTCCCATAACAGGCTAAAACCAATAAAACATTGCTTAGAAGCTGTAAACAGCTATGTTAGTGTTTATGGGGTTAAAATGTGTCTTAATCCAATGCAACTAACTAATTATAAGAGTTTGAGATAGATGTGGAGAGTTTAAAAGCCACTTATACCCATTTTGTCCCAAAAGAGGCTAAACCAAGAAAACATTGCTTAGAAGCTGTAAACAGCTATGTTAGTGTTTCTGAGGTTAAAATGTGTCTTAATCCAA
This sequence comes from Camelina sativa, assembly GCF_030686135.1. Lineage (NCBI taxonomy): Eukaryota > Viridiplantae > Streptophyta > Magnoliopsida > Brassicales > Brassicaceae > Camelina > Camelina sativa. Next base: position 12,264,507 of record NC_141888.1, read on the forward strand.
TGCAACTAACTAATTATAAGAGTTTAAGATAGATGTGGAGAGTTTAAAAGCCACTTATACCCATTTTGTCCCAAAACAGGCTAAAACCAAGAAAACATTGCTTAGAAGCTGTGAACAGCTATGTTAGTGTTTATGGGGTTAAAATGTGTCTTAATCCAATGCAACTAACTAATGATAAGTGTTTGAGATAGTTTGAGATAGATGTGGAGAGTTTCAAACCCACTTATACCCATTTTGTCCCAAAACAGGCTAAAACCAAGAAAATAGTGCTTAGAAGCTGTAAACAGCTATGTTAGTGTTTATGTGGTTAAAATGTGTCTTAATCCAATGCAACTAACTAATTATAAGAGTTTGAGATAGATGTGGAAAGTTTAAAAGCCACTTATACCCATTTTGTCCCAAAACAGGCTAAAACCAAGAAAACATTGCTTAGAAGCTGTAAACAGCTATGTTAGTGTTTCTGGGGTTAAAATGTGTCTTAATCCAATGCAACTAACTAATTATAAGATGTGGAGAGTTTAAAAACATTGCTTAGAAGCTGTAAACAGCTATGTTAGTGTTTCTGGGGTTAAAATGTGTCTTAATCCAATGCAACTAACTAATTATAAGACTTTGAGATAGATGTGGAGAGTTTAAAAGCCACTTATTCCCATTTTGTCCCAAAACAGGCTAAAACCAAGAAAACATTGCTTAGAAGCTGTGAACAGCTATGTTAGTGTTTATGGGGTTAAAATGTGTCTTAATCCAATGAAACAAACTAATGATAAGTGTTTGAGATAGTTTGAGATAGATGTGGAGAGTTTCAAACCCACTTATACCCATTTTGTCCCAAAAGAGGCTAAAACCAAGAAAACAGTGCTTAGTAGCTGTAAACAGCTATGTTAGTGTTTACGTGGTTAAAATGTGTCTTAATCCAATGCAACTAACTAATTATAAGAGTTTGAGATAGATGTGGAAAGTTTAAAAGCCACTTATACCCATTTTGTCCCAAAACAGGCTAAAACCAAGAAAACATTGCTTAGAAGCTGTAAACAGCTATGTTAGGTTTTCTGGGGTTAAAATGTGTCTTAATCCAATGCAACTAACTAATTATAAGATGTGGAGAGTTTAAAAACATTGCTTAGAAGCTGTAAACAGCTATGTTAGTGTTTCTGGGGTTAAAATGTGTCTTAATCCAATGCAACTAACTAATTATAAGAGTTTGAGATAGATGTGGAGAGTTTAAAAGCCACTTATTCCCATTTTGTCCCAAAACAGGCTAAAACCAAGAAAACATTGCTTAGAAGCTGTAAACAGCTATGTTAGTGTTTCTGGGGTTAAAAATGTGTCTTAATCCAATGCAATTAACTAATTATAAGAGTTTGAGATAGATGTGGAGAGTTTAAAAGCCAATTATACCCATTTTGTCCCAAAACAGGCTAACAGCAAGAAAACATTGCTTAGTAGCTGTAAACAGATATGTTAGTGTTTATGGGGTTAAAATGTGTCTTAATCCAATGCAACTAACTAAGTATAAGAGTTTGAGATAGATGTGGAGAGTTTAAAAGCCACTTATACCCATTTTGTCCCAAAACAGGCTAAAGGCAATAAAACATTGCTTAGAAGCTGTAAACAGCTATGTTAGTGTTTATGGGGTTAAAATGTGTCTTAATCCAATGCAACTAACTAATTATAAGAGTTTGAGATAGATGTGGAGAGTTTAAAAGCCACTTATACCCATTTTGTCCCAAAAAAGGCTAAAACCAAGAAAACATTGCTTAGAAGCTGTAAACAGCTATGTTAGTGTTTATGGGGTTAAAATGTGTCTTAATCCAATGCAACTAACTAATTATAAGAGTTTCAGATAGATGTGGAGAGTTTAAAAGCCACTTATACCCATTTTGTCCCAAAACAGGCTAAATCAAGAAAACATTGCTTAGAAGCTGTAAACAGCTATGTTAGTGTTTCTGGGGTTAAAATGTGTCTTAATCCAATGCAACTAACTAATTATAAGAGTTTGAGATAGATGTGGAGAGTTTAAAAGCCACTTATACCCATTTTGTCCCAAAACAGGCTAACATCAAGAAAACATTGCTTAGAAGCTGTAAACAGCTATGTTAGTGTTTCTGGGGTTAAAATGTGTCTTAATCCAATGCAACTAACTAATTATAAGAGTTTGAGATAGATGTGGAGAGTTTAAAAGCCACTTATACCCATTTTGTCCTAAAACAGGCTAAAACCAAGAAAACATTGCTAAGAAGCTGTAAACAGCTATGTTAGTGTTTATGGGGTTAAAATGTGTCTCAATACAGTGCAAATAACTAATTATAAGAGTTTGAGATAGATGTGGAGAGTTTAAAAGCCACTTATACCCATTTCGTCCCAATAAAGGCTAAAACCAAGAAAACATTGCTTAGAAGCTGTAAACAGCTATGTTAGTGTTTCTGGGGTTAAAATGTGTCTTAATCCAATGCAACTAACTAATTATAAGAGTTTGAGATAGATGTGGAGAGTTTAAAAGCCACTTATACCCATTTTATCCCAAAAAAGGCTATACCAAGAAAACATTGCTTAGAAGCTGTAAACAGCTATGTTAGTGTTTCTGGGGTTAAAATGTGTCTTAATCCAATGCAACTAACTAATTATAAGAGTTTGAGATAGATGTGGAGAGTTTAAAAGCCAATTATACCCATTTTGTCCCAAAACAGGCTAACAGCAAGAAAACATTGCTTAGAAGCTGTAAAAAGCTATGTTAGTGTTTCTGGGGTTAAAATGTGTCTTAATCCAATGCAACTAACTAATTATAAGAGTTTGAGATAGATGTGGAGAGTTTAAAAGCCACTTACACCCATTTTGTCCCAAAAGAGGCTAAACCAAGAAAACATTGCTTAGAAGCTGTAAACAGCTATGTTAGTGTTTCTGAGGTTAAAATGTGTCTTAATCCAATGCAACTAACTAATTATAAGAGTTTAAGATAGATGTGGAGAGTTTAAAAGCCACTTATACCCTTTTTGTCCCAAAACAGGCTAAAACCAAGAAAACAGTGCTTAGAAGCTGTAAACAGCTATATTAGTGTTTATGTGGTTAAAATGTGTCTTAATCCAATGCAACTAACTAATTATAAGATGTGGAGAGTTTAAAAACATTGCTTAGAAGCTGTAAACAGCTATGTTAGTGTTTCTGGGGTTAAAAATGTGTCTTAATCCAATGCAACTAACTAAGTATAAGAGTTTGAGATAGATGTGGAGAGTTTAAAAGCCACTTATACCCATTTTGTCCCAAAACAGGCTAAAACCAATAACACATTGCTTAGAAGCTATAAACAGCTATGTTAGTGTTTATGGGGTTAAAATGTGTCTTAATCCAATGCAACTAACTAATTATAAGAGTTTGAGATAGATGTGGAGAGTTTAAAAGCCACTTATACCCATTTTGTCCCAAAAAAGGCTAAAACCAAGAAAACATTGCTTAGAAGCTGTAAACAGCTATGTTAGTGTTTCTGGGGTTAAAATGTTTCTTAATCCAATGCAACTAACTAATTATAAGAGTTTGAGATAGATGTGGAGAGTTTAAAAGCCACTTATACCCATTTTGTCCAAAAACAGGCTAAAACCAAGAAAACATTGCTTAGAAGCTGTAAACAGCTATGTTAGTGTTTATGGGGTTAAAATGTGTCTTAATCCAATGCAACTAACTAATTATAAGAGTTTGAGATAGATGTGGAGAGTTTAAAAGCCACTTATACCCATTTTGTCCCAAAACAGGCTAAACCAAGAAAACATTGCTTAGAAGCTGTAAACAGCTATGTTAGTGTTTCTGGGGTTAAAATGTGTCTTAATCCAATGCAACTAACTAATTATAAGAGTTTGAGATAGATGTGGAGAGTTTAAAAGCCACTTATACCCATTTTGTCCCATAACAGGCTAAAACCAATAAAACATTGCTTAGAAGCTGTAAACAGCTATGTTAGTGTTTATGGGGTTAAAATGTGTCTTAATCCAATGCAACTAACTAATTATAAGAGTTTGAGATAGATGTGGAGAGTTTAAAAGCCACTTATACCCATTTTGTCCCAAAAGAGGCTAAACCAAGAAAACATTGCTTAGAAGCTGTAAACAGCTATGTTAGTGTTTCTGAGGTTAAAATGTGTCTTAATCCAATGCAACTAACTAATTATAAGAGTTTAAGATAGATGTGGAGAGTTTAAAAGCCACTTATACCCATTTTGTCCCAAAACAGGCTAAAACAAAGAAAACATTGCTTAGAAGCTGTGAACAGCTATGTTAGTGTTTATGGGGTTAAAATGTGTCTTAATCCAATGCAACTAACTAATGATAAGTGTTTGAGATAGTTTGAGATAGATGTGGAGAGTTTCATACCCACTTATACCCATTTTGTCCCAAAACAGGCTAAAACCAAGAAAATAGTGCTTAGAAGCTGTAAACAGCTATGTTAGTGTTTATGTGGTTAAAATGTGTCTTAATCCAATGCAACTAACTAATTATAAGAGTTTGAGATAGATGTGGAAAGTTTAAAAGCCACTTATTGTTGGGATTTCAAGAGAGATGGCTCTTGACAAAGGAGAGACAACTCCCAAGGATTGAATCTCCTTATACCCACAACAAACTAGCTCATTCTCAAGGGGGAAGGAGAGGACATCAACTTGTGATGAACTCCCCACAAACAACCTCAATAGACCCCAAATACTAGATATAAATCGGATCTATGAGGAACAAACAGCCTAGTTTGAGACTTATCCTCTTCTAGTATCACAACACTCAAGTTTGTGTACTTAGGAGAAAGAGGATTAAGAATCAGTAATCTAGGCTATAGAAAACAGTAAATAAGGAAGATTTTAGGTGGATTTGAGAAGAGAATAGGCTGCCTTAAGGGCAGCCCCTAAATCGTTTACCCTAATCTCTCTACATTGGTGACATGAACAAGAACACAAGGTAGAGAGAGGAAAAATCGTTTCTCTTCTTTTATTCAATATTATTGTTGTGTTATTACATATGAGAGTGTATACAATGTAATATATGAGTACAAAATGTTATATGACCGTTAGAGAGAGAAGAAGGGAGATAGGGACATAAAGTGGTCTTCTCTTGGGCAAGACAATGGTGAAAGGGACAGCTCCTTCCTTCACCAACCAAAGGCCACGTGATTCTTCCTTCCCTTCCTTCCTTGTGCGCTTTTCCCTTCTTCTTCTTCCCATTGGCCTCTCTTTTCTTCTCTTCTTCCCATGGGCCTCTCTCTCTTGTAAGGCCTTGTTTTCCTTCTCTCAAACTCGGCCTTTCTCTTGTGAGGCCCCTTGGACCAAGCGCAGGCCGTACGGACGTAACAGGCCGAGACCGTACGGACGGGCCTGTACGGACGGGCCTGTACGGACGGGCCTGTACGGACGGACCTGTACGGACGGGCATCTTCATGGGCCTTCTCTTCCTGGTGTTCACGGCCTACCTGGCCGCTCACCGGACATGGGTCCGTTCACGGACACGGTACATGGTACCGGACACGGTACATGGTCGCTCACGGACACGGACATGGCCTTACCGGCCTTTACATGGCCTTTCCGGCCTTTCTTCTCTTCTTCCAAGGTTCGGCCTTACCGGCCTCTCCTCTCTCCTCCTTGGTACATTCTAATACTCCCCCGCACGCTTGATCGGTGGGACACCATGGGGACCAAAGATCAAGGGTGGACTAGTGTCATCTACCTCATTAAAAACCTCAACAAAGAAAACCTCTTGGGATAAAACTTTGTTAAGGGAAAAAGAGTATAGACTCCACTATCCATGATGTCCCTTGACCTTGGTTTGCAAAGAACTAGCTCCCTTCTCTTCATGATTTGAACCGCTCCTACTCCTTAGCCCACCTTGCCTTTAGCACATTCCTTATGATCTCCATCCTTGCGCCTTTAGAATTTCTTTGAGGCTCTCATAGTCTCCTTTACCCCTTAAACAAGTGATAAAGAAGAAAAGAATAAGGGTTTGCTATGAGGAATATCAAAGAAAATTTCTAAAAGTGTGACCATTTAAGAGAACATATTAAAGACTAAAGACTAGTAATGAAACTAAGGTAATGAATTTATGAATTAAAATAGAGAAGAGTTTAGAGCACAGCCTTTATGGTGTTTTGATGGATAGGAGGGAGAGAGTTGATCACTGTTGCGGTTTGGAATTCCTCCTTGAGACCGCTCCTACTCTAACCATGGTTTTTAAACCTGGTCAGTTTTATTTGTCAGACTGACACATGCCCACTGAATCGGACATAACTTTCGAACGGCTGCTCGGATTGGTATGATTCCACTTCCACTGGCAAGATGACTCTGTGGTCTCGAACTTTAATGAAGAACGCGGAAGCCGAATCGCAGTGGAAGGGTTTCGTCCGAGTCGATCTTTGAGACGCTTCGGCTGAGCTTTAAGTAAAGACTTTTGCTTGTGGCCGAGCAGAATCTGTGAGGTACGGTCTGAAGTCACTTGATCTCCCCCGTAACCTTTACTTGATGATGGGCTGAAACCTCATCACCTCAGTTGAAGCCTTGTGCATCACCGTTCTTGTGCACATCCAATCAACAGTTGAAACCTTGTGCATCACCTTTCCTAAAGACCATTGTGCACATCCGATCAACAACTTGGCACTAATACACATGTCCTTGGGCTGATTCATCACCTTCCACCAGCTCTCTCCACTAGAACTTCCTCCATAGCTTTATCTCTCTCGGTCAGCCTTAAATAGACCACCTCGCTCAAAAGAGTCTTCTGCTCTCCTCGGATGAGTCTAACCGCCGGAGTTTAATACCCAAAGCTTTATCTCTCTCGGTCAGCTTAATAGGTTACCTCGCTCAAAAGAGTCTTCTGCTCTCCTCGGGTAAACCTGACCGCCGGAGTTTATTACTATGGTGGTGAAACGTGTGGTCTAAGAAGCTTGATGGCCATTGGTTCTAACTCCAAGCATTGTGCTGCGCCTTCTCATGGCTTCTTTGTAGCCTTCAACCTCGCCACTTCTTCTTGAGATAGCAAGTGAGCTCCACACAATCTTCAAGTTTGAAACTGAAACCAAAATTTAATGGGACAGATTCTAAACAAGAGATTGTTAGGGGTTAGAGTATAGAGTGTAGAGTAGAGTATAGAGTGTAAATGGAGAATAAGTAACCAAAGAGAGTATAATAGAGTATATATATAAGAGAATGGGGGGTAGTATAAGATGGATGGAGTGTAGAATTGGACTCAAGAGTTCCAATGGACAGAGTTATACTCTGTTTTCTTGAGTTTGAGACAACTTTGACAGCCAAGAACAACCAACAAGACAATCTCTTTTGGTGCTTTAGTGGCTGAAACACATGGACCGATTGGAAAATTAATCTCTCCAACGGTTTAGACAAATTTCATGGTAGAATCACTTAAACAAAGTGTTCTCCAAGATCTTAAGGCTTTAGATCCACGAAAATAACATAAAGAAGATGCTTTTCGTGGTCACAAGCAAACAAGAAACAAAAGAGCCTTTGGAACACCCTATTGTCCATCGGTTAAAACAAAGCATTCTTGGACCAGCTTTAATCTCTTTGACCAAGCAGACCATATATGCGAAAAACAAGGTCTCTCTCTTCCTCAAGCGTGAATCCTAACCATGAACACAACCGATTTGCTCATTAGTTCATCACTACCTCATTTTGTACCCAACTTTCACCAAATCGGTAAAGCTTAAGAATGAGGCTTTTAAAGCTTAAGGATGGGGCTGTAAAATCGATTTCTCTTTACACACTTGGTCTACAAGTTCTAACAAGACAAGAGACCAAGCTTACTCAACATTGAGCTGTTAGAGAATCGTTTTTAACAACAAAAGCAAAGTTAAAGCTTTAAAGAACAAGGCTAAGCGAATTAACACTTAAGCAAAGTTTAAAACTTTCACTAAGCTATCTCCTAAGAGATTTAAACCTTGAGAACGAGTTTGAATCACCAAGAACAGAACCTGGGCTCTGATACCATGTTGGGATTTCAAGAGAGATGGCTCTTGACAAAGGAGAGACAACTCCCAAGGATTGAATCTCCTTATACCCACAACAAACTAGCTCATTCTCAAGGGGGAAGGAGAGGACATCAACTTGTGATGAACTCCCCACAAACAACCTCAATAGACCCCAAATACTAGATATAAATCGGATCTATGAGGAACAAACAGCCTAGTTTGAGACTTATCCTCTTCTAGTATCACAACACTCAAGTTTGTGTACTTAGGAGAAAGAGGATTAAGAATCAGTAATCTAGGCTATAGAAAACAGTAAATAAGGAAGATTTTAGGTGGATTTGAGAAGAGAATAGGCTGCCTTAAGGGCAGCCCCTAAATCGTTTACCCTAATCTCTCTACATTGGTGACATGAACAAGAACACAAGGTAGAGAGAGGAAAAATCGTTTCTCTTCTTTTATTCAATATTATTGTTGTGTTATTACATATGAGAGTGTATACAATGTAATATATGAGTACAAAATGTTATATGACCGTTAGAGAGAGAAGAAGGGAGATAGGGACATAAAGTGGTCTTCTCTTGGGCAAGACAATGGTGAAAGGGACAGCTCCTTCCTTCACCAACCAAAGGCCACGTGATTCTTCCTTCCCTTCCTTCCTTGTGCGCTTTTCCCTTCTTCTTCTTCCCATTGGCCTCTCTTTTCTTCTCTTCTTCCCATGGGCCTCTCTCTCTTGTAAGGCCTTGTTTTCCTTCTCTCAAACTCGGCCTTTCTCTTGTGAGGCCCCTTGGACCAAGCGCAGGCCGTACGGACGTAACAGGCCGAGACCGTACGGACGGGCCTGTACGGACGGGCCTGTACGGACGGGCCTGTACGGACGGACCTGTACGGACGGGCATCTTCATGGGCCTTCTCTTCCTGGTGTTCACGGCCTACCTGGCCGCTCACCGGACATGGGTCCGTTCACGGACACGGTACATGGTACCGGACACGGTACATGGTCGCTCACGGACACGGACATGGCCTTACCGGCCTTTACATGGCCTTTCCGGCCTTTCTTCTCTTCTTCCAAGGTTCGGCCTTACCGGCCTCTCCTCTCTCCTCCTTGGTACATTCTAATACTTATACCCATTTTGTCCCAAAACAGGCTAAAACCAAGAAAACATTGCTTAGAAGCTGTAAACAGCTATGTTAGTGTTTCTGGGGTTAAAATGTGTCTTAATCCAATGCAACTAACTAATTATAAGATGTGGAGAGTTTAAAAACATTGCTTAGAAGCTGTAAACAGCTATGTTAGTGTTTCTGGGGTTAAAATGTGTCTTAATCCAATGCAACTAACTAATTATAAGACTTTGAGATAGATGTGGAGAGTTTAAAAGCCACTTATTCCCATTTTGTCCCAAAACAGGCTAAAACCAAGAAAACATTGCTTAGAAGCTGTGAACAGCTATGTTAGTGTTTATGGGGTTAAAATGTGTCTTAATCCAATGAAACAAACTAATGATAAGTGTTTGAGATAGATGTGGAGAGTTTCAAACCCACTTATACCCATTTTGTCCCAAAAGAGGCTAAAACCAAGAAAACAGTGCTTAGTAGCTGTAAACAGCTATGTTAGTGTTTACGTTGTTAAAATGTGTCTTAATCCAATGCAACTAACTAATTATAAGAGTTTGAGATAGATGTGGAAAGTTTAAAAGCCACTTATACCCATTTTGTCCCAAAACAGGCTAAAACCAAGAAAACATTGCTTAGAAGCTGTAAACAGCTATGTTAGGTTTTCTGGGGTTAAAATGTGTCTTAATCCAATGCAACTAACTAATTATAAGATGTGGAGAGTTTGAAAACATTGCTTAGAAGCTGTAAACAGCTATGTTAGTGTTTCTGGGGTTAAAATGTGTCTTAATCCAATGCAACTAACTAATTATAAGAGTTTGAGATAGATGTGGAGAGTTTAAAAGCCACTTATTCCCATTTTGTCCCAAAACAGGCTAAAACCAAGAAAACATTGCTTAGAAGCTGTAAACAGCTATGTTAGTGTTTCTGGGGTTAAAAATGTGTCTTAATCCAATGCAATTAACTAATTATAAGAGTTTGAGATAGATGTGGAGAGTTTAAAAGCCAATTATACCCATTTTGTCCCAAAACAGGCTAACAGCAAGAAAACATTGCTTAGTAGCTGTAAACAGATATGTTAGTGTTTATGGGGTTAAAATGTGTCTTAATCGAATGCAACTAACTAAGTATAAGAGTTTGAGATAGATGTGGAGAGTTTAAAAGCCACTTATACCCATTTTGTCCCAAAACAGGCTAAAGGCAATAAAACATTGCTTAGAAGCTGTAAACAGCTATGTTAGTGTTTATGGGGTTAAAATGTGTCTTAATCCAATGCAACTAACTAATTATAAGAGTTTGAGATAGATGTGGAGAGTTTAAAAGCCACTTATACCCATTTTGTCCCAAAAAAGGCTAAAACCAAGAAAACATTGCTTAGAAGCTGTAAACAGCTATGTTAGTGTTTATGGGGTTAAAATGTGTCTTAATCCAATGCAACTAACTAATTATAAGAGTTTCAGATAGATGTGGAGAGTTTAAAAGCCACTTATACCCATTTTGTCCCAAAACAGGCTAAATCAAGAAAACATTGCTTAGAAGCTGTAAACAGCTATGTTAGTGTTTCTGGGGTTAAAATGTGTCTTAATCCAATGCAACTAACTAATTATAAGAGTTTGAGATAGATGTGGAGAGTTTAAAAGCCACTTATACCCATTTTGTCCCAAAACAGGCTAACATCAAGAAAACATTGCTTAGAAGATGTAAACAGCTATGTTAGTGTTTCTGGGGTTAAAATGTGTCTTAATCCAATGCAACTAACTAATTATAAGAGTTTGAGATAGATGTGGAGAGTTTAAAAGCCACTTATACCCATTTTGTCCTAAAACAGGCTAAAACCAAGAAAACATTGCTTAGAAGCTGTAAACAGCTATGTTAGTGTTTATGGGGTTAAAATGTGTCTCAATCCAGTGCAACTAACTAATTATAAGAGTTTGAGATAGATGTGGAGAGTTTAAAAGCCACTTATACCCATTTCGTCCCAATAAAGGCTAAAACCAAGAAAACATTGCTTAGAAGCTGTAAACAGCTATGTTAGTGTTTCTGGGGTTAAAATGTGTCTTAATCCAATGCAACTAACTAATTATAAGAGTTTGAGATAGATGTGGAGAGTTTAAAAGCCACTTATACCCATTTTGTCCCAAAACAGGCTATACCAAGAAAACATTGCTTAGAAGCTGTAAACAGCTATGTTAGTGTTTCTGGGGTTAAAATGTGTCTTAATCCAATGCAACTAACTAATTATAAGAGTTTGAGATAGATGTGGAGAGTTTAAAAGCCAATTATACCCATTTTGTCCCAAAACAGGCTAACAGCAAGAAAACATTGCTTAGAAGCTGTAAAAAGCTATGTTAGTGTTTCTGGGGTTAAAATGTGTGTTAATCCAATGCAACTAACTAATTATAAGAGTTTGAGATAGATGTGGAGAGTTTAAAAGCCACTTATACCCATTTTGTCCCAAAACAGGCTAAAACCAATAAAACATTGCTTAGAAGCTGTAAACAGCTATGTTAGTGTTTATGGGGTTAAAATGTGTCTTAATCCAATGCAACTAACTAATTATAAGAGTTTGAGATAGATGTGGAGAGTTTAAAAGCCACTTATACCCATTTTGTCCCAAAAGAGGCTAAACCAAGAAAACATTGCTAAGAAGCTGTAAACAGCTATGTTAGTGTTTCTGAGGTTAAAATGTGTCTTAATCCAATGCAACTAACTAATTATAAGAGTTTAAGATAGATGTGGAGAGTTTAAAAGCCACTTATACCCTTTTTGTCCCAAAACAGGCTAAAACCAAGAAAACAGTGCTTAGAAGCTGTAAACAGCTATATTAGTATTTATGTGGTTAAAATGTGTCTTAATCCAATGCAACTAACTAATTATAAGATGTGGAGAGTTTAAAAACATTGCTTAGAAGCTGTAAACAGCTATGTTAGTGTTTCTGGGGTTAAAAATGTGTCTTAATCCAATGCAACTAACTAAGTATAAGAGTTTGAGATAGATGTGGAGAGTTTAAAAGCCAATTATACCCATTTTGTCCCAAAACAGGCTAACAGCAAGAAAACATTGCTTAGTAGCTGTAAACAGATATGTTAGTGTTTATGGGGTTAAAATGTGTCTTAATCGAATGCAACTAACTAAGTATAAGAGTTTGAGATAGATGTGGAGAGTTTAAAAGCCACTTATACCCATTTTGTCCCAAAACAGGCTAAAGGCAATAAAACATTGCTTAGAAGCTGTAAACAGCTATGTTAGTGTTTATGGGGTTAAAATGTGTCTTAATCCAATGCAACTAACTAATTATAAGAGTTTGAGATAGATGTGGAGAGTTTAAAAGCCACTTATACCCATTTTGTCCCAAAAAAGGCTAAAACCAAGAAAACATTGCTTAGAAGCTGTAAACAGCTATGTTAGTGTTTATGGGGTTAAAATGTGTCTTAATCCAATGCAACTAACTAATTATAAGAGTTTCAGATAGATGTGGAGAGTTTAAAAGCCACTTATACCCATTTTGTCCCAAAACAGGCTAAATCAAGAAAACATTGCTTAGAAGCTGTAAACAGCTATGTTAGTGTTTCTGGGGTTAAAATGTGTCTTAATCCAATGCAACTAACTAATTATAAGAGTTTGAGATAGATGTGGAGAGTTTAAAAGCCACTTATACCCATTTTGTCCCAAAACAGGCTAACATCAAGAAAACATTGCTTAGAAGATGTAAACAGCTATGTTAGTGTTTCTGGGGTTAAAATGTGTCTTAATCCAATGCAACTAACTAATTATTATTAGTATATATGAAGGAGAAGAGAGAGTGAGGCCGGTGAGGCCGAGCTGCACAAGGAAGAAGAGAGTGGCCGGTAAGGCTGCTAGTACAAGAAGTGTGGCCGGTAAGGCCATGAGTGGTGTGGGAGCGGCCAGTAAGGCCGTGAGCACAATAAGAGTGGCCAATAAGGCCATGTGGGCCGTGAGCACAATGAGAGTGGTTAGCAAGGCCATAGGTGCAATGTGAGAAGAATTGTGAAGTAAAGGCCTTATAAGAAGAAGAGGCCCAAGAAGAAGTTAAATGTCTCACAAAGGGAAAAGAAGGGAAGGAAGGAAGCATGTGAGACCTTGGTTGGTGAAGAATGAGACAACCAAGGGAAGGAGCTGTCCCTTTCACCATACACCCACTTGTGCACCAACGGCCATATGTCCCTTTCATCTCTCATTTGTGTCTAACGGTCATGTGCATTTTGTATTCTCTATATTAAGGTGTAATTTATCTCATATGTAACAACACACAATATTATCTAATAGAAGAGAATCCGATTTCCCCTCTCTACTTGTGTTCTTGTTCATATTCACAATGTAGATTGTTTAGGTGATTAGCGGTTAGGGGCTGCCCTTAAGGCAGCCTATTCTCTTCTCAAATCCACCTAAACTCTTCTTATTTACTGCTTTACTTAGCCTAGATTACTGATTCTTAATCCTCCTTCTCCTAAGTACACAAACTCTAAGTGTTGTGATACTAGAAGAGGATAAGTCTCAAACTAGTGCTTCTCCTAGTTAGGATCCGCTTACTCTCTAGTATTTGGGTTCTATCTAGCTTGTTTATGGGGAGTTCATCACAAGTTGATGTTCTCTCCTCCCCCTTGAGAATGAGTTAGTTTGTTGTGGGTAAAGGGGGATTCATTCACCAAGTGTTTGTCTACCCTCTCTTGTGAGCTTTGTCTCATAAATCCCAACATGGTATCAGAGCAGGCTCTGTTCTTGGTGACTCAAACTCGTTCTCAAGTTGGTTCTCTTAGGAGTTAGCTTAATTAAAGTTTTAATCCTAGCCTAGGTGTTAAATCGCTTAGCTTAGTTTCTTTAAAACTTTAATTTTGCTTTTGTTGTTAAAAACGATTCTCTTACAGCTCAATATTGAGTAAGCTTGGTCTCTTATCTTGTTAGAATTTGTAGACCAAGTGAGTGAAGAGAAATCGAGTTTAAAAGCCTCATCCTTATGCTTTACCGATTTGGTAATAGTTTTGTCTAAATGGGGAAGTGATGAACCGATGAACAAATTATGTTGTTCAGGGTGAGGATTCACGGTTCTTGTGTGCTTATATGTGCCACAGGATCCTCTTTGGATTTGGCTTTAGATGCTAAAGCTTAGTTCCTTGTAAAGGTTTAATTTTGCTTTAGATGCTAAATCGCTTCTTCTTCATCTCTTGGTTGAGAAAGCTTTGTTTCTGGCCATATGGTGTGTCCAGATTCGAGTTTGGGGAAGAGAGAGTTCTTGTTTTTAGCATGTATGGCCCGCTTGGTCAAATAGATTCAAGTTGGTCCAAGATGCATTCTTTTAACCAATGGACAAAAGGTTGTTCCAAAGGTGTTTCTTCTTTTATTTGAATTTTGAACATGGAAAGCATCTTCTATATGCTCTTTCGTGATCCTTGAAGGCATTAGACTCTTGGAGAACACCTGTTTAAGTGATTCTACCATGAGAAGTGTCCCAAACCGTTGGAGAAATTAATTTTCCAAACGGTCCATGTGTTTCAGCCATTAAAGCACCAAAGTCTTGTTGAATGTTGGATGCTCTTGGCTGTCAAAGCTTCTGCAAACTCAAGAAAACAGAGTATAACTCTGTCCATAAGAACTCTTGAGCAGATTCTCTATTCTACTCTCCATTCATCTTATACTACCGCCAATACTCTCCCTTATACTCTCACTTTCTATACTCTTGGTTACTGATTCTCTGTTCTCTATTTATACTCTTACTTATTCTCTAAATTCTATTTTATTTTTCAGTAATATTCTCTATACTCTAATCTCTAACAATCTCTTGTTTAGAATCTGTTCCATTGAATTTTGGTTTCAGTTTCAGCATTGAGGATTGTGTGGAGCTCGCTCACTATCTCAAGAAGAAGAAGTGGCGAGGTTGAAGGCTACAAGATAGCCATGAGGAGAGCGCAGCACAATGCCTGGAGTTAGAACCAAGGGCCACCAAGTCTTTGTTAAGCTGGTGGAAGGTGATGAATCAGTCCAAGAGCATGTGTGTTAGTGCCAAGTTGTTGATCGGATGTGCACAATGGTCTTTAGGAAAGGTGATGCACAAGGTTTCAACTGTTGATTGGATGTGCACAAGAACGGTGATGCACAAGGCTTCAACTGAGGTGATGAGGTTTCAGCCCATCATCAAGTAAAGGTTACGGGGGAGATCAAGTGACTTCAGACCGTACCTCACAGATTCTGCTCGGCCACAAGCAAAAGTTTTTACTTAAAGCTCAGCCGAAGCGTCTCAAAGATTGACTCGGACGAAACCCTTCCACTGCGATTCAGCTTCCGCGTTCTTCACAAAAGTTCTAGACCATGGAGTCATCTTGCCAGTGGAAGTGGAATCATACCAATCCGAGCAGCCGTTCGAAAGTTATGCCCGATTCAGTGGGCATATGTCAGTCTGACGAATAAAGCTAGCCGGGTTTAAAACCATGGTTAGAGAAGCGGTCTCAAGGAGGAATTCCAAACCGCATCAGTGATCAACTCTCTCCTTCCTATCCATCAAAACACCATAAAGGCTGTGCTCTAAACCCTTCTCTATTTTAATTCATAAATTCATTACCTTAGCTTCATTACTAGTCTTTAGTCTTTAATATGATTCTTCTTAAATTGTCACACTTTTAGAATTTTTCTTTGATATTCCTCATAGCAAACACTTATTCTTTTCTTCTTTATCACTTGTTTAAGGGTAAAGGAGACTATGAGAGCCTCAAAGGAATTCTAAAGGAACAAGGATGGAGATCATAAGGAATGTGCTAAAGGCAAGGAGGGCTAAGGAAGTGTAGCGGTTCAAAGGCTTAAAGAGAAGAGAGCTGGTTCTTGACAAACCAAGATCATTGCGACATCAAGGAACGTGGAGACTACACTCTTTTTACTTAACAAAGTTTTCTCCCAAGTGGTTTTCTTTGTTAAGGTTTTTAATGAGGTAGTCCTCACGTGTCCACGCTTGATCTTTGGTCCCCATGGTGCCCTGCAGATCAAACGTGCGGGGGAGTATTAGTATATATGAAGGAGAAGAGAGAGTGAGGCCGGTGAGGCCGAGCTGCACAAGGAAGAAGAGAGTGGCCGGTAAGGCTGCTAGTACAAGAAGTGTGGCCGGTAAGGCCATGAGTGGTGTGGGAGCGGCCAGTAAGGCCGTGAGCACAATAAGAGTGGCCAATAAGGCCATGTGGGCCGTGAGCACAATGAGAGTGGTTAGCAAGGCCATAGGTGCAATGTGAGAAGAATTGTGAAGTAAAGGCCTTATAAGAAGAAGAGGCCCAAGAAGAAGTTAAATGTCTCACAAAGGGAAAAGAAGGGAAGGAAGGAAGCATGTGAGACCTTGGTTGGTGAAGAATGAGACAACCAAGGGAAGGAGCTGTCCCTTTCACCATACACCCACTTGTGCACCAACGGCCATATGTCCCTTTCATCTCTCATTTGTGTCTAACGGTCATGTGCATTTTGTATTCTCTATATTAAGGTGTAATTTATCTCATATGTAACAACACACAATATTATCTAATAGAAGAGAATCCGATTTCCCCTCTCTACTTGTGTTCTTGTTCATATTCACAATGTAGATTGTTTAGGTGATTAGCGGTTAGGGGCTGCCCTTAAGGCAGCCTATTCTCTTCTCAAATCCACCTAAACTCTTCTTATTTACTGCTTTACTTAGCCTAGATTACTGATTCTTAATCCTCCTTCTCCTAAGTACACAAACTCTAAGTGTTGTGATACTAGAAGAGGATAAGTCTCAAACTAGTGCTTCTCCTAGTTAGGATCCGCTTACTCTCTAGTATTTGGGTTCTATCTAGCTTGTTTATGGGGAGTTCATCACAAGTTGATGTTCTCTCCTCCCCCTTGAGAATGAGTTAGTTTGTTGTGGGTAAAGGGGGATTCATTCACCAAGTGTTTGTCTACCCTCTCTTGTGAGCTTTGTCTCATAAATCCCAACAATTATAAGAGTTTGAGATAGATGTGGAGAGTTTAAAAGCCACTTATACCCATTTTGTCCTAAAACAGGCTAAAACCAAGAAAACATTGCTTAGAAGCTGTAAACAGCTATGTTAGTGTTTATGGGGTTAAAATGTGTCTCAATCCAGTGCAACTAACTAATTATAAGAGTTTGAGATAGATGTGGAGAGTTTAAAAGCCACTTATACCCATTTCGTCCCAATAAAGGCTAAAACCAAGAAAACATTGCTTAGAAGCTGTAAACAGCTATGTTAGTGTTTCTGGGGTTAAAATGTGTCTTAATCCAATGCAACTAACTAATTATAAGAGTTTGAGATAGATGTGGAGAGTTTAAAAGCCACTTATACCCATTTTGTCCCAAAACAGGCTATACCAAGAAAACATTGCTTAGAAGCTGTAAACAGCTATGTTAGTGTTTCTGGGGTTAAAATGTGTCTTAATCCAATGCAACTAACTAATTATAAGAGTTTGAGATAGATGTGGAGAGTTTAAAAGCCAATTATACCCATTTTGTCCCAAAACAGGCTAACAGCAAGAAAACATTGCTTAGAAGCTGTAAAAAGCTATGTTAGTGTTTCTGGGGTTAAAATGTGTGTTAATCCAATGCAACTATCTAATTATAAGAGTTTGAGATAGATGTGGAGAGTTTAAAAGCCACTTATACCCATTTTGTCCCAAAACAGGCTAAAACCAATAAAACATTGCTTAGAAGCTGTAAACAGCTATGTTAGTGTTTATGGGGTTAAAATGTGTCTTAATCCAATGCAACTAACTAATTATAAGAGTTTGAGATAGATGTGGAGAGTTTAAAAGCCACTTATACCCATTTTGTCCCAAAAGAGGCTAAACCAAGAAAACATTGCTAAGAAGCTGTAAACAGCTATGTTAGTGTTTCTGAGGTTAAAATGTGTCTTAATCCAATGCAACTAACTAATTATAAGAGTTTAAGATAGATGTGGAGAGTTTAAAAGCCACTTATACCCTTTTTGTCCCAAAACAGGCTAAAACCAAGAAAACAGTGCTTAGAAGCTGTAAACAGCTATATTAGTATTTATGTGGTTAAAATGTGTCTTAATCCAATGCAACTAACTAATTATAAGATGTGGAGAGTTTAAAAACATTGCTTAGAAGCTGTAAACAGCTATGTTAGTGTTTCTGGGGTTAAAAATGTGTCTTAATCCAATGCAACTAACTAAGTATAAGAGTTTGAGATAGATGTGGAGAGTTTAAAAGCCACTTATACCCATTTTGTCCCAAAACAGGCTAAAACCAATAACACATTGCTTAGAAGCTATAAACAGCTATGTTAGTGTTTATGGGGTTAAAATGTGTCTTAATCCAATGCAACTAACTAATTATAAGAGTTTGAGATAGATGTGGAGAGTTTAAAAGCCACTTATACCCATTTTGTCCCAAAAAAGGCTAAAACCAAGAAAACATTGCTTAGAAGCTGTAAACAGCTATGTTAGTGTTTCTGGGGTTAAAATGTTTCTTAATCCAATGCAACTAACTAATTATAAGAGTTTGAGATAGATGTGGAGAGTTTAAAAGCCACTTATACCCATTTTGTCCCAAAACAGGCTAAAACCAAGAAAACATTGCTTAGAAGCTGTAAACAGCTATGTTAGTGTTTATGGGGTTAAAATGTGTCTTAATCCAATGCAACTAACTAATTATAAGAGTTTGAGATAGATGTGGAGAGTTTAAAAGCCACTTATACCCATTTTGTCCCAAAACAGGCTAAACCAAGAAAACATTGCTTAGAAGCTGTAAACAGCTATGTTAGTGTTTCTGGGGTTAAAATGTGTCTTAATCCAATGCAACTAACTAATTATAAGAGTTTGAGATAGATGTGGAGAGTTTAAAAGCCACTTATACCCATTTTGTCCCAAAACAGGCTAAAACCAATAAAACATTGCTTAGAAGCTGTAAACAGCTATGTTAGTGTTTATGGGGTTAAAATGTGTCTTAATCCAATGCAACTAACTAATTATAAGAGTTTGAGATAGATGTGGAGAGTTTAAAAGCCACTTATACCCATTTTGTCCCAAAAGAGGCTAAACCAAGAAAACATTGCTTAGAAGCTGTAAACAGCTATGTTAGTGTTTCTGAGGTTAAAATGTGTCTTAATCCAATGCAACTAACTAATTATAAGAGTTTAAGATAGATGTGGAGAGTTTAAAAGCTACTTATACCCATTTTGTCCCAAAACAGGCTAAAACCAAGAAAACATTGCTTAGAAGCTGTGAACAGCTATGTTAGTGTTTATGGGGTTAAAATGTGTCTTAATCCAATGCAACTAACTAATGATAAGTGTTTGAGATAGTTTGAGATAGATGTGGAGAGTTTCAAACCCACTTATACCCATTTTGTCCCAAAACAGGCTAAAACCAAGAAAATAGTGCTTAGAAGCTGTAAACAGCTATGTTAGTGTTTATGTGGTTAAAATGTGTCTTAATCCAATGCAACTAACTAATTATAAGAGTTTGAGATAGATGTGGAAAGTTTAAAAGCCACTTATACCCATTTTGTCCCAAAACAGGCTAAAACCAAGAAAACATTGCTTAGAAGCTGTAAACAGCTATGTTAGTGTTTCTGGGGTTAAAATGTGTCTTAATCCAATGCAACTAACTAATTATAAGATGTGGAGAGTTTAAAAACATTGCTTAGAAGCTGTAAACAGCTATGTTAGTGTTTCTGGGGTTAAAATGTGTCTTAATCCAATGCAACTAACTAATTATAAGACTTTGAGATAGATGTGGAGAGTTTAAAAGCCACTTATTCCTATTTTGTCCCAAAACAGGCTAAAACCAAGAAAACATTGCTTAGAAGCTGTGAACAGCTATGTTAGTGTTTATGGGGTTAAAATGTGTCTTAATCCAATGAAACAAACTAATGATAAGTGTTTGAGATAGTTTGAGATAGATGTGGAGAGTTTCAAACCCACTTATACCCATTTTGTCCCAAAAGAGGCTAAAACCAAGAAAACAGTGCTTAGTAGCTGTAAACAGCTATGTTAGTGTTTACGTGGTTAAAATGTGTCTTAATCCAATGCAACTAACTAATTATAAGAGTTTGAGATAGATGTGGAAAGTTTAAAAGCCACTTATACCCATTTTGTCCCAAAACAGGCTAAAACCAAGAAAACATTGCTTAGAAGCTGTAAACAGCTATGTTAGGTTTTCTGGGGTTAAAATGTGTCTTAATCCAATGCAACTAACTAATTATAAGATGTGGAGAGTTTGAAAACATTGCTTAGAAGCTGTAAACAGCTATGTTAGTGTTTCTGGGGTTAAAATGTGTCTTAATCCAATGCAACTAATTAATTATAAGAGTTTGAGATAGATGTGGAGAGTTTAAAAGCCACTTATTCCCATTTTGTCCCAAAACAGGCTAAAACCAAGAAAACATTGCTTAGAAGCTGTAAACAGCTATGTTAGTGTTTCTGGGGTTAAAAATGTGTCTTAATCCAATGCAATTAACTAATTATAAGAGTTTGAGATAGATGTGGAGAGTTTAAAAGCCAATTATACCCATTTTGTCCCAAAACAGGCTAACAGCAAGAAAACATTGCTTAGTAGCTGTAAACAGATATGTTAGTGTTTATGGGGTTAAAATGTGTCTTAATCGAATGCAACTAACTAAGTATAAGAGTTTGAGATAGATGTGGAGAGTTTAAAAGCCACTTATACCCATTTTGTCCCAAAACAGGCTAAAGGCAATAAAACATTGCTTAGAAGCTGTAAACAGCTATGTTAGTGTTTATGGGGTTAAAATGTGTCTTAATCCAATGCAACTAACTAATTATAAGAGTTTGAGATAGATGTGGAGAGTTTAAAAGCCACTTATACCCATTTTGTCCCAAAAAAGGCTAAAACCAAGAAAACATTGCTTAGAAGCTGTAAACAGCTATGTTAGTGTTTATGGGGTTAAAATGTGTCTTAATCCAATGCAACTAACTAATTATAAGAGTTTCAGATAGATGTGGAGAGTTTAAAAGCCACTTATACCCATTTTGTCCCAAAACAGGCTAAATCAAGAAAACATTGCTTAGAAGCTGTGAACAGCTATGTTAGTGTTTCTGGGGTTAAAATGTGTCTTAATCCAATGCAACTAACTAATTATAAGAGTTTGAGATAGATGTGGAGAGTTTAAAAGCCACTTATACCCATTTTGTCCCAAAACAGGCTAACATCAAGAAAACATTGCTTAGAAGATGTAAACAGCTATGTTAGTGTTTCTGGGGTTAAAATGTGTCTTAATCCAATGCAACTAACTAATTATAAGAGTTTGAGATAGATGTGGAGAGTTTAAAAGCCACTTATACCCATTTTGTCCTAAAACAGGCTAAAACCAAGAAAACATTGCTTAGAAGCTGTAAACAGCTATGTTAGTGTTTATGGGGTTAAAATGTGTCTCAATCCAGTGCAACTAACTAATTATAAGAGTTTGAGATAGATGTGGAGAGTTTAAAAGCCACTTATACCCATTTCGTCCCAATAAAGGCTAAAACCAAGAAAACATTGCTTAGAAGCTGTAAACAGCTATGTTAGTGTTTCTGGGGTTAAAATGTGTCTTAATCCAATGCAACTAACTAATTATAAGAGTTTGAGATAGATGTGGAGAGTTTAAAAGCCACTTATACCCATTTTGTCCCAAAACAGGCTATACCAAGAAAACATTGCTTAGAAGCTGTAAACAGCTATGTTAGTGTTTCTGGGGTTAAAATGTGTCTTAATCCAATGCAACTAACTAATTATAAGAGTTTGAGATAGATGTGGAGAGTTTAAAAGCCAATTATACCCATTTTGTCCCAAAACAGGCTAACAGCAAGAAAACATTGCTTAGAAGCTGTAAAAAGCTATGTTAGTGTTTCTGGGGTTAAAATGTGTCTTAATCCAATGCAACTAACTAATTATAAGAGTTTGAGATAGATGTGGAGAGTTTAAAAGCCACTTATACCCATTTTGTCCCAAAACAGGCTAAAACCAATAAAACATTGCTTAGAAGCTGTAAACAGCTATGTTAGTGTTTATGGGGTTAAAATGTGTCTTAATCCAATGCAACTAACTAATTATAAGAGTTTGAGATAGATGTGGAGAGTTTAAAAGCCACTTATACCCATTTTGTCCCAAAAGAGGCTAAACCAAGAAAACATTGCTAAGAAGCTGTAAACAGCTATGTTAGTGTTTCTGAGGTTAAAATGTGTCTTAATCCAATGCAACTAACTAATTATAAGAGTTTAAGATAGATGTGGAGAGTTTAAAAGCCACTTATACCCTTTTTGTCCCAAAACAGGCTAAAACCAAGAAAACAGTGCTTAGAAGCTGTAAACAGCTATATTAGTATTTATGTGGTTAAAATGTGTCTTAATCCAATGCAACTAACTAATTATAAGATGTGGAGAGTTTAAAAACATTGCTTAGAAGCTGTAAACAGCTATGTTAGTGTTTCTGGGGTTAAAAATGTGTCTTAATCCAATGCAACTAACTAATTATAAGAGTTTGAGATAGATGTGGAGAGTTTAAAAGCCACTTATACCCATTTTGTCCCAAAACAGGCTAACAGCAAGAAAACATTGCTTAGTAGCTGTAAACAGCTATGTTAGTGTTTCTGGGGTTAAAATGTGTCTTAATCCAATGCAACTAACTAAGTATAAGAGTTTGAGATAGATGTGGAGAGTTTAAAAGCCAATTATACCCATTTTGTCCCAAAACAGGCTAACAGCAAGAAAACATTGCTTAGTAGCTGTAAACAGATATGTTAGTGTTTATGGGGTTAAAATGTGTCTTAATCGAATGCAACTAACTAAGTATAAGAGTTTGAGATAGATGTGGAGAGTTTAAAAGCCAATTATACCCATTTTGTCCCAAAACAGGCTAAAGGCAATAAAACATTGCTTAGAAGCTGTAAACAGCTATGTTAGTGTTTATGGGGTTAAAATGTGTCTTAATCCAATGCAACTAACTAATTATAAGAGTTTGAGATAGATGTGGAGAGTTTAAAAGCCACTTATACCCATTTTGTCCCAAAAAAGGCTAAAACCAAGAAAACATTGCTTAGAAGCTGTAAACAGCTATGTTAGTGTTTATGGGGTTAAAATGTGTCTTAATCCAATGCAACTAACTAATTATAAGAGTTTCAGATAGATGTGGAGAGTTTAAAAGCCACTTATACCCATTTTGTCCCAAAACAGGCTAAATCAAGAAAACATTGCTTAGAAGCTGTAAACAGCTATGTTAGTGTTTCTGGGGTTAAAATGTGTCTTAATCCAATGCAACTAACTAATTATAAGAGTTTGAGATAGATGTGGAGAGTTTAAAAGCCACTTATACCCATTTTGTCCCAAAACAGGCTAACAGCAAGAAAACATTGCTTAGAAGCTGTAAAAAGCTATGTTAGTGTTTCTGGGGTTAAAATGTGTCTTAATCCAATGCAACTAACTAATTATAAGAGTTTGAGATAGATGTGGAGAGTTTAAAAGCCACTTATACCCATTTTGTCCCAAAACAGGCTAAAACCAATAAAACATTGCTTAGAAGCTGTAAACAGCTATGTTAGTGTTTATGGGGTTAAAATGTGTCTTAATCCAATGCAACTAACTAATTATAAGAGTTTGAGATAGATGTGGAGAGTTTAAAAGCCACTTATACCCATTTTGTCCCAAAAAAGGCTAAAACCAAGAAAACATTGCTTAGAAGCTGTAAACAGCTATGTTAGTGTTTCTGGGGTTAAAATGTTTCTTAATCCAATGCAACTAACTAATTATAAGAGTTTGAGATAGATGTGGAGAGTTTAAAAGCCACTTATACCCATTTTGTCCCAAAACAGGCTAAAACCAAGAAAACATTGCTTAGAAGCTGTAAACAGCTATGTTAGTGTTTCTGGGGTTAAAAATGTGTCTTAATCCAATGCAATTAACTAATTATAAGAGTTTGAGATAGATGTGGAGAGTTTAAAAGCCAATTATACCCATTTTGTCCCAAAACAGGCTAACAGCAAGAAAACATTGCTTAGTAGCTGTAAACAGATATGTTAGTGTTTATGGGGTTAAAATGTGTCTTAATCGAATGCAACTAACTAAGTATAAGAGTTTGAGATAGATGTGGAGAGTTTAAAAGCCACTTATACCCATTTTGTCCCAAAAAAGGCTAAAACCAAGAAAACATTGCTTAGAAGCTGTAAACAGCTATGTTAGTGTTTATGGGGTTAAAATGTGTCTTAATCCAATGCAACTAACTAATTATAAGACTTTGAGATAGATGTGGAGAGTTTAAAAGCCACTTATTCCCATTTTGTCCCAAAACAGGCTAAAACCAAGAAAACATTGCTTAGAAGCTGTGAACAGCTATGTTAGTGTTTATGGGGTTAAAATGTGTCTTAATCCAATGCAACTAACTAATTATAAGAGTTTCTGTTAGGATTTATGAGACAAAGCTCACAAGAGAGGGTAGACAAACACTTGGTGAATGAATCCCCCTTTACCCACAACAAACTAACTCATTCTCAAGGGGAAGAAGAGAACATCAACTTGTGATGAACTCCTCATAAACTAGGCTAGATAGAACCCAAATACTAGAGAGTAAGCGGATCCTATCAAGGAGAAGCACTAGTTTGAGACTTATCCTTGTTCTAGTAACACAACACTAAGAGTTTGTGTACTTAGGAGAGGAGGATTAAGAATCAGTAATCTAGGCTATATGAAAGAGTAAATAAGAAGACTTTAGGTGAGATTTGGGAAGAGAATAGGCTACCTTAAGGGCAGCCTCTAACCGATTCCCTAAACTATCTACATTGAAGCTAGAACAAGAACACAAGGTAAAAGAGGGGAAATCGGATTCTCTTATTGAATAATGTTGTGATGTGTTACAAAATGAGAGATTACAATGCTTAATATAGGAGAACAAATGTATATGGCCGTTTGAGATAAATGAGAGGTGAGAGTGACATATAGCCGTTGGTGCACAAGTGGGTGTATGGTGAAAGGGACAGCTCCTTCCCTTGGTTGTCTCATTCTTCACCAACCAAGGTCTCACATGCTTCCTTCCTTCCCTTCTTTTCCCTTTGTGAGACATTTAACTTCTTCTTGGGCCTCTTCTTCTTATAAGGCCTTTACTTCACAATTCTTCTCACATTGCTCTTATGGCCTTGCTGACCACTCTCATTGTTCTCACGGCCCACATGGCCTTATTGGCCACTCTTATTGTGCTCACGGCCTTACTGGCCGCTCCCACACCACTCATGGCCTTACCGGCCACACTTCTTGTACTAGCAGCCTTACCGGCCACTCTCTTCTTCCTTGTGCAGCTCGGCCTCACCGGCCTCACTCTCTCTTCTCCTTCATATATACTAATACTCCCCCGCACGTTTGATCTGCAGGGCACCATGGGGACCAAAGATCAAGCGTGGACACGTGAGGACTACCTCATTAAAAACCTTAACAAAGAAAACCACTTGGGAGAAAACTTTGTTAAGTAAAAAGAGTGTAGTCTCCACGTTCCTTGTTCTAGTAATGTATGAGTATATATGAAGGAGAAGAGAGAGTGAGGCCGGTGAGGCCGAGCTGCACAAGGAAGAAGAGAGTGGCCGGTAAGGCTGCTAGTACAAGAAGTGTGGCCGGTAAGGCCATGAGTGGTGTGGGAGCGGCCAGTAAGGCCGTGAGCACAATAAGAGTGGCCAATAAGGCCATGTGGGCCGTGAGAACAATGAGAGTGGTCAGCAAGGCCATAAGAGCAATGTGAGAAGAATTGTGAAGTAAAGGCCTTATAAGAAGAAGAGGCCCAAGAAGAAGTTAAATGTCTCACAAAGGGAAAAGAAGGGAAGGAAGGAAGCATGTGAGACCTTGGTTGGTGAAGAATGAGACAACCAAGGGAAGGAGCTGTCCCTTTCACCATACACCCACTTGTGCACCAACGGCTATATGTCACTCTCACCTCTCATTTATCTCAAACGGCCATATACATTTGTTCTCCTATATTAAGCATTGTAATCTCTCATTTTGTAACACATCACAACATTATTCAATAAGAGAATCCGATTTCCCCTCTTTTACCTTGTGTTCTTGTTCTAGCTTCAATGTAGATAGTTTAGGGAATTAATAAGAGTATATATGGAGAATAGAAAGTGAGAGTATAAGGGAGAGTATTGGCGGTAGTATAAGATGAATGGAGAGTAGAATAGAGAATCTGCTCAAGAGTTCTTATGGACAGAGTTTAACTCTGTTTTCTTGAGTTGAAAGAAGCTTTGACAGCCAAGAACATCCAAGAAGACAATCTCTTTTGGTGCTTTAATGGCTGAAACACAATGGACCTTATGGAAAATTAGTTTCTCCAAAGGTTTAACAACAAAACTCCTTGTAGAATCACTTAAACAAGTGTTCTTCAAGAGATTAAGGCTTTAGATCCACGAAGATAACATATAGAAGATGTTTTTCGTGGTCCCAAGCAAAGAAGAAACAACAAAAGCCTTTGGAACAGCCTATTGTCCAACGGTTAAAAGAATGCATCTTGGACCAACTTGAATCTATTTGACCAAGCGGGCTCTACATGCTAAAATAGTCTCTCTCTTCCTCAAACTCGAACCTGGACACACCATATGACCAGAAACAAAGCTTTCTCAACCTTGAGAAGAAGAAGAAGTGATTTAGTAATTAAACTTTAAAGGAAATTTAACAAAAGCAAAATTAAACCTTTAAAGGAAAATTAACTAAATCTTAAGAGAATCCTAGGAAAAATCCTAAGGATTTCGTGGCTCTATACAAGCCTAAAAACACGTGAATCCTTACCAAGAACAAGAACAATTTGCTCCTTGGTTCATCACCACCTCAATTTAAACCCAAGCTTTTACCCAATCGGTGAAGCCTAAGGATGAGGTTTTAAAATCAATTTCTTTCACACACTTGGTCTATGAACTCTACAAAGACCCAAGACCAAGCTTACTCAACATTGAGCTGCTAGAGAATCGATTTAACAACAAAAGCAAAATTAAAGTTTTAAAGAAACTAAGCTAAGCGATTTAACACCTAGGCTAGGATTAAAACTTTAATTAAGCTAACTCCTAAGAGAACCAACTTGAGAACGAGTTTGAGTCACCAAGAACAGAGCCTGCTCTGATACCATGTTAGGATTTATGAGACAAAGCTCACAAGAGAGGGTAGACAAACACTTGGTGAATGAATCCCCCTTTACCCACAACAAACTAACTCATTCTCAAGGGGAAGAAGAGAACATCAACTTGTGATGAACTCCTCATAAACTAGGCTAGATAGAACCCAAATACTAGAGAGTAAGCGGATCCTATCAAGGAGAAGCACTAGTTTGAGACTTATCCTTGTTCTAGTAACACAACACTAAGAGTTTGTGTACTTAGGAGAGGAGGATTAAGAATCAGTAATCTAGGCTATATGAAAGAGTAAATAAGAAGACTTTAGGTGAGATTTGGGAAGAGAATAGGCTACCTTAAGGGCAGCCTCTAACCGATTCCCTAAACTATCTACATTGAAGCTAGAACAAGAACACAAGGTAAAAGAGGGGAAATCGGATTCTCTTATTGAATAATGTTGTGATGTGTTACAAAATGAGAGATTACAATGCTTAATATAGGAGAACAAATGTATATGGCCGTTTGAGATAAATGAGAGGTGAGAGTGACATATAGCCGTTGGTGCACAAGTGGGTGTATGGTGAAAGGGACAGCTCCTTCCCTTGGTTGTCTCATTCTTCACCAACCAAGGTCTCACATGCTTCCTTCCTTCCCTTCTTTTCCCTTTGTGAGACATTTAACTTCTTCTTGGGCCTCTTCTTCTTATAAGGCCTTTACTTCACAATTCTTCTCACATTGCTCTTATGGCCTTGCTGACCACTCTCATTGTTCTCACGGCCCACATGGCCTTATTGGCCACTCTTATTGTGCTCACGGCCTTACTGGCCGCTCCCACACCACTCATGGCCTTACCGGCCACACTTCTTGTACTAGCAGCCTTACCGGCCACTCTCTTCTTCCTTGTGCAGCTCGGCCTCACCGGCCTCACTCTCTCTTCTCCTTCATATATACTAATAGTTTCAGATAGATGTGGAGAGTTTAAAAGCCACTTATACCCATTTTGTCCCAAAACAGGCTAAATCAAGAAAACATTGCTTAGAAGCTGTAAACAGCTATGTTAGTGTTTCTGGGGTTAAAATGTGTCTTAATCCAATGCAACTAACTAATTATAAGAGTTTGAGATAGATGTGGAGAGTTTAAAAGCCACTTATACCCATTTTGTCCCAAAACAGGCTAACAGCAAGAAAACATTGCTTAGAAGCTGTAAAAAGCTATGTTAGTGTTTCTGGGGTTAAAATGTGTCTTAATCCAATGCAACTAACTAATTATAACAGTTTGAGATAGATGTGGAGAGTTTAAAAGCCACTTATACCCATTTTGTCCCAAAACAGGCTAAAACCAATAAAACATTGCTTAGAAGCTGTAAACAGCTATGTTAGTGTTTATGGGGTTAAAATGTGTCTTAATCCAATGCAACTAACTAATTATAAGAGTTTGAGATAGATGTGGAGAGTTTAAAAGCCACTTATACCCATTTTGTCCCAAAAAAGGCTAAAACCAAGAAAACATTGCTTAGAAGCTGTAAACAGCTATGTTAGTGTTTCTGGGGTTAAAATGTTTCTTAATCTAATGCAACTAACTAATTATAAGAGTTTGAGATAGATGTGGAGAGTTTAAAAGCCACTTATACCCATTTTGTCCCAAAACAGGCTAAAACCAAGAAAACATTGCTTAGAAGCTGTAAACAGCTATGTTAGTGTTTATGGGGTTAAAATGTGTCTTAATCCAATGCAACTAACTAATTATAAGAGTTTGAGATAGATGTGGAGAGTTTAAAAGCCACTTATACCCATTTTGTCCCAAAAGAGGCTAAACCAAGAAAACATTGCTTAGAAGCTGTAAACAGCTATGTTAGTGTTTCTGAGGTTAAAATGTGTCTTAATCCAATGCAACTAACTAATTATAAGAGTTTAAGATAGATGTGGAGAGTTTAAAAGCTACTTATACCCATTTTGTCCCAAAACAGGCTAAAACCAAGAAAACATTGCTTAGAAGCTGTGAACAGCTATGTTAGTGTTTATGGGGTTAAAATGTGTCTTAATCCAATGCAACTAACTAATGATAAGTGTTTGAGATAGTTTGAGATAGATGTGGAGAGTTTCAAACCCACTTATACCCATTTTGTCCCAAAACAGGCTAAAACCAAGAAAATAGTGCTTAGAAGCTGTAAACAGCTATGTTAGTGTTTATGTGGTTAAAATGTGTCTTAATCCAATGCAACTAACTAATTATAAGAGTTTGAGATAGATGTGGAAAGTTTAAAAGCCACTTATACCCATTTTGTCCCAAAACAGGCTAAAACCAAGAAAACATTGCTTAGAAGCTGTAAACAGCTATGTTAGTGTTTCTGGGGTTAAAATGTGTCTTAATCCAATGCAACTAACTAATTATAAGATGTGGAGAGTTTAAAAACATTGCTTAGAAGCTGTAAACAGCAATGTTAGTGTTTCTGGGGTTAAAATGTGTCTTAATCCAATGAAACAAACTAATGATAAGTGTTTGAGATAGTTTGAGATAGATGTGGAGAGTTTCAAACCCACTTATACCCATTTTGTCCCAAAAGAGGCTAAAACCAAGAAAACAGTGCTTAGTAGCTGTAAACAGCTATGTTAGTGTTTACGTGGTTAAAATGTGTCTTAATCCAATGCAACTAACTAATTATAAGAGTTTGAGATAGATGTGGAAAGTTTAAAAGCCACTTATACCCATTTTGTCCCAAAACAGGCTAAAACCAAGAAAACATTGCTTAGAAGCTGTAAACAGCTATGTTAGTGTTTCTGGGGTTAAAATGTGTCTTAATCCAATGCAACTAACTAATTATAAGAGTTTGAGATAGATGTGGAGAGTTTAAAAGCCACTTATACCCATTTTGTCCCAAAACAGGCTAAAGGCAATAAAACATTGCTTAGAAGCTGTAAACAGCTATGTTAGTGTTTATGGGGTTAAAATGTGTCTTAATCCAATGCAACTAACTAATTATAAGAGTTTGAGATAGATGTGGAGAGTTTAAAAGCCACTTATACCCATTTTGTCCCAAAAAAGGCTAAAACCAAGAAAACATTGCTTAGAAGCTGTAAACAGCTATGTTAGTGTTTATGGGGTTAAAATGTGTCTTAATCCAATGCAACTAACTAATTATAAGAGTTTCAGATAGATGTGGAGAGTTTAAAAGCCACTTATACCCATTTTGTCCCAAAACAGGCTAAATCAAGAAAACATTGCTTAGAAGCTGTAAACAGCTATGTTAGTGTTTCTGGGGTTAAAGTGTGTCTTAATCCAATGCAACTAACTAATTATAAGAGTTTGAGATAGATGTGGAGAGTTTAAAAGCCACTTATACCCATTTTGTCCCAAAACAGGCTAACAGCAAGAAAACATTGCTTAGAAGCTGTAAAAAGCTATGTTAGTGTTTCTGGGGTTAAAATGTGTCTTAATCCAATGCAACTAACTAATTATAAGAGTTTGAGATAGATGTGGAGAGTTTAAAAGCCACTTATACCCATTTTGTCCCAAAACAGGCTAAAACCAATAAAACATTGCTTAGAAGCTGTAAACAGCTATGTTAGTGTTTATGGGGTTAAAATGTGTCTTAATCCAATGCAACTAACTAATTATAAGAGTTTGAGATAGATGTGGAGAGTTTAAAAGCCACTTATACCCATTTTGTCCCAAAAAAGGCTAAAACCAAGAAAACATTGCTTAGAAGCTGTAAACAGCTATGTTAGTGTTTCTGGGGTTAAAATGTTTCTTAATCCAATGCAACTAACTAATTATAAGAGTTTGAGATAGATGTGGAGAGTTTAAAAGCCACTTATACCCATTTTGTCCCAAAACAGGCTAAAACCAAGAAAACATTGCTTAGAAGCTGTAAACAGCTATGTTAGTGTTTCTGGGGTTAAAAATGTGTCTTAATCCAATGCAATTAACTAATTATAAGAGTTTGAGATAGATGTGGAGAGTTTAAAAGCCAATTATACCCATTTTGTCCCAAAACAGGCTAACAGCAAGAAAACATTGCTTAGTAGCTGTAAACAGATATGTTAGTGTTTATGGGGTTAAAATGTGTCTTAATCGAATGCAACTAACTAAGTATAAGAGTTTGAGATAGATGTGGAGAGTTTAAAAGCCACTTATACCCATTTTGTCCCAAAAAAGGCTAAAACCAAGAAAACATTGCTTAGAAGCTGTAAACAGCTATGTTAGTGTTTATGGGGTTAAAATGTGTCTTAATCCAATGCAACTAACTAATTATAAGACTTTGAGATAGATGTGGAGAGTTTAAAAGCCACTTATTCCCATTTTGTCCCAAAACAGGCTAAAACCAAGAAAACATTGCTTAGAAGCTGTGAACAGCTATGTTAGTGTTTATGGGGTTAAAATGTGTCTTAATCCAATGCAACTAACTAATTATAAGAGTTTCAGATAGATGTGGAGAGTTTAAAAGCCACTTATACCCATTTTGTCCCAAAACAGGCTAAATCAAGAAAACATTGCTTAGAAGCTGTAAACAGCTATGTTAGTGTTTCTGGGGTTAAAATGTGTCTTAATCCAATGCAACTAACTAATTATAAGAGTTTGAGATAGATGTGGAGAGTTTAAAAGCCACTTATACCCATTTTGTCCCAAAACAGGCTAACAGCAAGAAAACATTGCTTAGAAGCTGTAAAAAGCTATGTTAGTGTTTCTGGGGTTAAAATGTGTCTTAATCCAATGCAACTAACTAATTATAACAGTTTGAGATAGATGTGGAGAGTTTAAAAGCCACTTATACCCATTTTGTCCCAAAACAGGCTAAAACCAATAAAACATTGCTTAGAAGCTGTAAACAGCTATGTTAGTGTTTATGGGGTTAAAATGTGTCTTAATCCAATGCAACTAACTAATTATAAGAGTTTGAGATAGATGTGGAGAGTTTAAAAGCCACTTATACCCATTTTGTCCCAAAAAAGGCTAAAACCAAGAAAACATTGCTTAGAAGCTGTAAACAGCTATGTTAGTGTTTCTGGGGTTAAAATGTTTCTTAATCCAATGCAACTAACTAATTATAAGAGTTTGAGATAGATGTGGAGAGTTTAAAAGCCACTTATACCCATTTTGTCCCAAAACAGGCTAAAACCAAGAAAACATTGCTTAGAAGCTGTAAACAGCTATGTTAGTGTTTATGGGGTTAAAATGTGTCTTAATCCAATGCAACTAACTAATTATAAGAGTTTGAGATAGATGTGGAGAGTTTAAAAGCCACTTATACCCATTTTGTCCCAAAAGAGGCTAAACCAAGAAAACATTGCTTAGAAGCTGTAAACAGCTATGTTAGTGTTTCTGAGGTTAAAATGTGTCTTAATCCAATGCAACTAACTAATTATAAGAGTTTAAGATAGATGTGGAGAGTTTAAAAGCTACTTATACCCATTTTGTCCCAAAACAGGCTAAAACCAAGAAAACATTGCTTAGAAGCTGTGAACAGCTATGTTAGTGTTTATGGGGTTAAAATGTGTCTTAATCCAATGCAACTAACTAATGATAAGTGTTTGAGATAGTTTGAGATAGATGTGGAGAGTTTCAAACCCACTTATACCCATTTTGTCCCAAAACAGGCTAAAACCAAGAAAATAGTGCTTAGAAGCTGTAAACAGCTATGTTAGTGTTTATGTGGTTAAAATGTGTCTTAATCCAATGCAACTAACTAATTATAAGAGTTTGAGATAGATGTGGAAAGTTTAAAAGCCACTTATACCCATTTTGTCCCAAAACAGGCTAAAACCAAGAAAACATTGCTTAGAAGCTGTAAACAGCTATGTTAGTGTTTCTGGGGTTAAAATGTGTCTTAATCCAATGCAACTAACTAATTATAAGATGTGGAGAGTTTAAAAACATTGCTTAGAAGCTGTAAACAGCAATGTTAGTGTTTCTGGGGTTAAAATGTGTCTTAATCCAATGAAACAAACTAATGATAAGTGTTTGAGATAGTTTGAGATAGATGTGGAGAGTTTCAAACCCACTTATACCCATTTTGTCCCAAAAGAGGCTAAAACCAAGAAAACAGTGCTTAGTAGCTGTAAACAGCTATGTTAGTGTTTACGTGGTTAAAATGTGTCTTAATCCAATGCAACTAACTAATTATAAGAGTTTGAGATAGATGTGGAAAGTTTAAAAGCCACTTATACCCATTTTGTCCCAAAACAGGCTAAAACCAAGAAAACATTGCTTAGAAGCTGTAAACAGCTATGTTAGGTTTTCTGGGGTTAAAATGTGTCTTAATCCAATGCAACTAACTAATTATAAGATGTGGAGAGTTTGAAAACATTGCTTAGAAGCTGTAAACAGCTATGTTAGTGTTTCTGGGGTTAAAATGTGTCTTAATCCAATGCAACTAACTAATTATAAGAGTTTGAGATAGATGTGGAGAGTTTAAAAGCCACTTATTCCCATTTTGTCCCAAAACAGGCTAAAACCAAGAAAACATTGCTTAGAAGCTGTAAACAGCTATGTTAGTGTTTCTGGGGTTAAAAATGTGTCTTAATCCAATGCAATTAACTAATTATAAGAGTTTGAGATAGATGTGGAGAGTTTAAAAGCCAATTATACCCATTTTGTCCCAAAACAGGCTAACAGCAAGAAAACATTGCTTAGTAGCTGTAAACAGATATGTTAGTGTTTATGGGGTTAAAATGTGTCTTAATCGAATGCAACTAACTAAGTATAAGAGTTTGAGATAGATGTGGAGAGTTTAAAAGCCAATTATACCCATTTTGTCCCAAAACAGGCTAAAGGCAATAAAACATTGCTTAGAAGCTGTAAACAGCTATGTTAGTGTTTATGGGGTTAAAATGTGTCTTAATCCAATGCAACTAACTAATTATAAGAGTTTGAGATAGATGTGGAGAGTTTAAAAGCCACTTATACCCATTTTGTCCCAAAAAAGGCTAAAACCAAGAAAACATTGCTTAGAAGCTGTAAACAGCTATGTTAGTGTTTATGGGGTTAAAATGTGTCTTAATCCAATGCAACTAACTAATTATAAGAGTTTCAGATAGATGTGGAGAGTTTAAAAGCCACTTATACCCATTTTGTCCCAAAACAGGCTAAATCAAGAAAACATTGCTTAGAAGCTGTGAACAGCTATGTTAGTGTTTCTGGGGTTAAAATGTGTCTTAATCCAATGCAACTAACTAATTATAAGAGTTTGAGATAGATGTGGAGAGTTTAAAAGCCACTTATACCCATTTTGTCCCAAAACAGGCTAACATCAAGAAAACATTGCTTAGAAGATGTAAACAGCTATGTTAGTGTTTCTGGGGTTAAAATGTGTCTTAATCCAATGCAACTAACTAATTATAAGAGTTTGAGATAGATGTGGAGAGTTTAAAAGCCACTTATACCCATTTTGTCCTAAAACAGGCCAAAACCAAGAAAACATTGCTTAGAAGCTGTAAACAGCTATGTTAGTGTTTATGGGGTTAAAATGTGTCTCAATCCAGTGCAACTAACTAATTATAAGAGTTTGAGATAGATGTGGAGAGTTTAAAAGCCACTTATACCCATTTCGTCCCAATAAAGGCTAAAACCAAGAAAACATTGCTTAGAAGCTGTAAACAGCTATGTTAGTGTTTCTGGGGTTAAAATGTGTCTTAATCCAATGCAACTAACTAATTATAAGAGTTTGAGATAGATGTGGAGAGTTTAAAAGCCACTTATACCCATTTTGTCCCAAAACAGGCTATACCAAGAAAACATTGCTTAGAAGCTGTAAACAGCTATGTTAGTGTTTCTGGGGTTAAAATGTGTCTTAATCCAATGCAACTAACTAATTATAAGAGTTTGAGATAGATGTGGAGAGTTTAAAAGCCACTTATACCCATTTTGTCCCAAAACAGGCTATACCAAGAAAACATTGCTTAGAAGCTGTAAACAGCTATGTTAGTGTTTCTGGGGTTAAAATGTGTCTTAATCCAATGCAACTAACTAAGTATAAGAGTTTGAGATAGATGTGGAGAGTTTAAAAGCCAATTATACCCATTTTGTCCCAAAACAGACTAACAGCAAGAAAACATTGCTTAGAAGCTGTAAAAAGCTATGTTAGTGTTTCTGGGGTTAAAATGTGTCTTAATCCAATGCAACTAACTAATTATAAGAGTTTGAGATAGATGTGGAGAGTTTAAAAGCCACTTATACCCATTTTGTCCTAAAACGGGCTAAAACCAAGAAAACATTGCTTAGAAGCTGTAAACAGCTATGTTAGTGTTTATGGGGTTAAAATGTGTCTTAATCCAATGCAACTAACCAATTATAAGAGTTTGAGATAGATGTGGAGAGTTTAAAAGCCACTTATACCCTTTTTGTCCCAAAACAGGCTAAAACCAAGAAAACAGTGCTTAGAAGCTGTAAACAGCTATGTTAGTGTTTATGTGGTTAAAATGTGTCTTAATCCAATGCAACTAACTAATTATAAGAGTTTGAGATAGATGTGGAAAGTTTAAAAGCCACTTATACCCATTTTGTCCCAAAACAGGCTAAAACCAAGAAAACATTGCTTAGAAGCTGTAAACAGCTATGTTAGTGTTTATGGGGTTAAAATGTGTCTTAATCCAATGCAACTAACTAAGTATAAGAGTTTGAGATATATGTGGAGAGTTTAAAAGCCACTTATACCCATTTTGTCCCAAAACAGGCTAAATCCAAGAAAACATTGCTTAGAAGCTGTAAACAGCTATGTTAGTGTTTATGGGGTTAAAATGTGTCTTAATCCAATGCAACTAACTAAGTATAAGAGTTTGAGATAGATGTGGAGAGTTTAAAAGCCAATTATACCCATTTTGTCCCAAAACAGGCTAACAGCAAGAAAACATTGCTTAGAAGCTGTAAAAAGCTATGTTAGTGTTTCTGGGGTTAAAATGTGTCTTAATCCAATGCAACTAACTAATTATAAGAGTTTGAGATAGATGTGGAGAGTTTAAAAGCCACTTATACCCATTTTGTCCTAAAACGGGCTAAAACCAAGAAAACATTGCTTAGAAGCTGTAAACAGCTATGTTAGTGTTTATGGGGTTAAAATGTGTCTTAATCCAATGCAACTAACCAATTATAAGAGTTTGAGATAGATGTGGAGAGTTTAAAAGCCACTTATACCCTTTTTGTCCCAAAACAGGCTAAAACCAAGAAAACAGTGCTTAGAAGCTGTAAACAGCTATGTTAGTGTTTATGTGGTTAAAATGTGTCTTAATCCAATGCAACTAACTAATTATAAGAGTTTGAGATAGATGTGGAAAGTTTAAAAGCCACTTATACCCATTTTGTCCCAAAACAGGCTAAAACCAAGAAAACATTGCTTAGAAGCTGTAAACAGCTATGTTAGTGTTTATGGGGTTAAAATGTGTCTTAATCCAATGCAACTAACTAAGTATAAGAGTTTGAGATATATGTGGAGAGTTTAAAAGCCACTTATACCCATTTTGTCCCAAAACAGGCTAAATCCAAGAAAACATTGCTTAGAAGCTGTAAACAGCTATGTTAGTGTTTATGGGGTTAAAATGTGTCTTAATCCAATGCAACTAACTAATTATAAGAGTTTGAGATAGATGTGGAGAGTTTAAAAGCCAC
This sequence comes from Camelina sativa, assembly GCF_030686135.1. Classification (NCBI taxonomy): domain Eukaryota; kingdom Viridiplantae; phylum Streptophyta; class Magnoliopsida; order Brassicales; family Brassicaceae; genus Camelina; species Camelina sativa. The sequence goes on from NC_141888.1 coordinate 12,301,227, forward strand.
TTATACCCATTTTGTCCCAAAAAAAGGCTAAAACCAAGAAAACATTGCTTAGAAGCTGTAAACAGCTATGTTAGTGTTTCTGGGGTTAAAATGTGTCTTAATCCAATGCAACTAACTAATTATAAGTGTTTGAGATAGTTTGAGATAGATGTGGAGAGTTTCAAACCCACTTATACCCATTTTGTCCCAAAACAGGCTAAAACCAAGAAAACATTGCTTAGAAGCTGTAAACAGCTATGTTAGTGTTTATGGGGTTAAAATGTGTCTTAATCCAATGCAACTAACTAATTATAAGAGTTTAAGATAGATGTGGAGAGTTTAAAAGCCACTTATACCCTTTTTGTCCCAAAACAGGCTAAAACCAAGAAAACAGTGCTTAGAAGCTGTAAACAGCTATGTTAGTGTTTATGTGGTTAAAATGTGTCTTAATCCAATGCAACTAACTAATTATAAGATGTGGAGAGTTTAAAAACATTGCTTAGAAGCTGTAAACAGCTATGTTAGTGTTTCTGGGGTTAAAATGTGTCTTAATCCAATGCAACTAACTAATTATAAGAGTTTGAGATAGATGTGGAGAGTTTAAAAGCCACTTATTCCCATTTTGTCCCAAAACAGGCTAAAACCAAGAAAACATTGCTTAGAAGCTGTAAACAGCTATGTTAGTGTTTCTGGGGTTAAAAATGTGTCTTAATCCAATGCAACTAACTAATTATAAGAGTTTGAGATAGATGTGGAGAGTTTAAAAGCCACTTATACCCATTTTGTCCCAAAACAGGCTAACAGCAAGAAAACATTGCTTAGTAGTTGTAAACAGCTATGTTAGTGTTTATGGGGTTAAAATGTGTCTTAATCCAATGCAACTAACTAAGTATAAGAGTTTGAGATAGATGTGGAGAGTTTAAACGCCACTTATACCCATTTTGTCCCAAAACAGGCTAAAACCAATAACACATTGCTTAGAAGCTATAAACAGCTATGTTAGTGTTTATGGGGTTAAAATGTGTCTTAATCCAATGCAACTAACTAATTATAAGAGTTTGAGATAGATGTGGAGAGTTTAAAAGCCACTTATACCCATTTTGTCCCAAAAAAGGCTAAAACCAAGAAAACATTGCTTAGAAGCTGTAAACAGCTATGTTAGTGTTTCTGGGGTTAAAATGTTTCTTAATCCAATGCAATTAACTAATTATAAGAGTTTGAGATAGATGTGGAGAGTTTAAAAGCCACTTATACCCATTTTGTCCCAAAACAGGCTAAAACCAAGAAAACATTGCTTAGAAGCTGTAAACAGCTATGTTAGTGTTTATGGGGTTAAAATGTGTCTTAATCCAATGCAACTAACTAATTATAAGAGTTTGAGATAGATGTGGAGAGTTTAAAAGCCACTTATACCCATTTTGTCCCAAAACAGGCTAAACCAAGAAAACATTGCTTAGAAGCTGTAAACAGCTATGTTAGTGTTTCTGGGGTTAAAATGTGTCTTAATCCAATGCAACTAACTAATTATAAGAGTTTGAGATAGATGTGGAGAGTTTAAAAGCCACTTATACCCATTTTGTCCCAAAACAGGCTAACAGCAAGAAAACATTGCTTAGAAGCTGTAAACAGCTATATTAGTGTTTCTGGGGTTAAAATGTGTCTTAATCAAATGCAACTAACTAATTATAAGAGTATGAGATAGATGTGGAGAGTTTAAAAGCCACTTATACCCATTTTGTCCTAAAATAGGCTAAAACCAAGAAAACATTGCTTAGAAGCTGTAAACAGCTATGTTAGTGTTTATGGGGTTAAAATGTGTCTTAATCCAATGCAACTAACTAATTATAAGAGTTTGAGATAGATGTGGAGAGTTTAAAAGCCACTTATACCCATTTTGTCCCAAAAAAGGCTAACAGCAAGAAAACATTGCTTAGTAGCTGTAAACAGCTATGTTAGTGTTTATGGGGTTAAAATGTGTCTTAATCCAATGCAACTAACTAAGTATAAGAGTTTGAGATAGATGTGGAGAGTTTAAACGCCACTTATACCCATTTTGTGTAAGACTTTGTAGAATAAAGGAGAGAATCAAGAGATTGATGAGAGATATCGGTAGACAAAGAGAATGAGGAAGAAGAAAAGATTACGTTATTGTTCCATAAAAAAAATACCTATTACAATGTAGGCTAAAGCCTATATATATCAAGGGAAAATTAGGGCTACACCCTCTACCAACCGATCGTATAAGTGATAGGGACAAGGAGAGAGATAGAACTAATCCCAACGGTGATAGTGACCCGTCCTAGTCTCCTTAAACACAACATAACCCGTGACTCCACTTGTTCCTCCTCTCTAACGGCTACAAGCGACATTCTAGATCCTTCTCATGGGCCTAAGGAGAGCAGGCCTCCTCATTGTCTTTACACACTTACATGACTCGGCCTTATTGCTTGGTTGTACGGACGGCCCCATAATTGTACGGACGGCCATGGCTGCCTTAGGCTTATTCTCTTGATCAATACTCCCCCTCAAGCTTAGCCGAGTGAAATGGCTAAGCTTGGAACCCGTGAAGCAGCACCTCATTAAAAACCTTGACTTAGAAAACCTCATGGGACAAAACCAAGTCAAGGGAAAAAGAGTGTGCTGTCCACGGATTAGGGAAGCTTGATCATGGCCGTGTAATGTCTACAAGTCCAAGTTTGCTGTAGATGTGATCACAAACCTTGGAGCTTGCAGACTTGGTGAAGATGTCAGCTAGCTGATCTTGACTCCTTGTGTGGCATGGTAACACCACTCCTTCTTCAATCTTCTCTCTCACCTTGTGGCAATCGCTTTCTATGTGCTTGGTCCTCTCATGAAAGACTGAGTTTGTGGCAATGTGGATAGCCGCTTCATTGTCGCAGTGCATGGTCATGGGCTGCTTTGTCTCGATGCCTAAGTCCTTGAGTAGGCCCTTCAGCCATGTCATCTCGTTAGTGAGCTTCCTCATAGCTCTATACTCGGCCTCGGCGCTAGAGCATGAAACCACCTTTTGTTTCTTAGACCTCCATGTAACCAAGTTGCCTCCAACAAACGTGCAGTACCCAGTGGTGGATCTCCTATCCAGCGTGTCGCCATTGTAATCCGCATCACAATAGCCAACGATTTCGGTGTTGTCATTCTTGCCCATCCAAATACCTTGACCCGGACTACCCTTGAGATAGCTTAGGATCCTTTCGACTTGACTCCATTGGTACTTGCTTGGTGCCTTCATATGTTGGCTAACCTGATTCACAGCGTAGGATATGTCAGGTCGTGTGATAGTAAGGTATATCAGCTTACCTACAAGCCGGCGGTAGCGTGTGACGTCTAAGAATGGCTCGTCCATTGGTTCCTTAGGTCGGCCTTCTTTTGCCCGTAAGCTCTCCCCCTTTCGCTTGAGCTGGTAATCTTCATCAAGGGGCGTAGCAACCGGAGACACACCAAGCTTGCCAGTCTCCTCTAACAAGTCAAGAGTATACTTGCGTTGTGAGAGGAAGAGTCCTTCCGGTGAGCGACAAATCTCAATACCAAGAAAGTATTTGAGTTCCCCAAGGTCCTTGATGTCAAATACCGACTTGAGAGAGTCCTTGGTGTCCTGAATTGCCGCCTTATCATCACCAGTCACGATGATGTCATCGACGTATATGAGCACCACCACCCAACCAATAGAGGTGCGACGCGTGAAGAGAGTATGATCAGCCTCCGATCGCGTAAAACCATCAGTCTTGAGAGTGGAGCTTAGTTTGTGGTACCACGCTCGTGGGGACTGCTTAAGGCCATAGATGGCCTTACGTAGCCTCAAGACTTTTCCGGGTGTAACCGTGTCTTCAAGGCCGGGAGGAGGCGTCATGTACACTTCTTCATCAAGTTCACCTTGAAGGAAGGCGTTCTTCACATCCATCTGCCATAAGTCCCATGAGAGGTTGACAGCAAGAGACAGCACAACCCGAACCGTATGGAGCTTGGCCACGGGTGCAAAGGTGTCCGTGTAGTCCGCGCCATAGGTTTGGGTGAAGCCACGGGCCACTAACCTGGCTTTATGCCGTTCAATGTCACCATTGCTCAAATACTTTATGGTAAACACCCATTTGGAGCTAACTGCCCGCTTGCCTTGAGGAAGATCCGATTCGTCCCACGTATGATTCCGGATCATGGCGCCAGTTTCATCCTTGACCGCATCTAACCAACATTGATGTTCCTTGGCTTCATCATATGTCTGCGGGATCCAATTGGCGTCCACTTGGCCGAAGAAAGCTTGGTGATCAGCAGGTAACAGCTCAAGGGAACAAACGGACTGAATGGGATGAGCGACAGCTTGGCTGTTGTAATAGACACGCTTGTTCTTCCAAGTGGAGGGATCCGATCGAGGTCTGGTGCTCCGACGCAGGACTGGTGCCGGAAGTGGATCCACGCTAGGCAACACGGTGGACGTACCGTCCGTAGGAGCCGTCTCCGTGTTTTCCTCGGTAGAGGCCGCCGCCGGAGCATGCGTGTCCGTTGTAGGGCCAGGGACGAGAACACCGGTTATGGGTAGGCCAGACTCGAGAGATTCATCATCTTGGGCTGAACCATTGTCATTTGCATCTCCTTGGTCAGACCCACCATCGGTAGAAATTTGACTTAGTGTTGGCCGCACGGCACCCGTTGGTGGAGATGGGTTACCAAGGTGATCAAGAAGGAACCGTAGACTCGAAGCTCGGTCATTAGGTGAGTGAGAGAGATCTTTAAGGCTGTTCCAATCCCTCTTGTCATGGTAGCCCACATGTTCTAGAAACCGGACATCTCGAGAGACATATAGTCGACTTGTGGCCGGATCATAACATTTGTACCCCTTTTGTGTGGTGGAGTAGCCAATGAACATACACTTTGTACTTTTGGCATCCAGCTTACTCCTTTGCTCTCCTGGTACTAACACAAAACAAATACAGCCGAAAACTCGTAAGTGATCAAGAGATGGTTTAAATTTGTTTAGTACTTCAAATGGAGATAAGTCATGAAGAACTCTAGTTGGTGTTCGGTTGATTAGGTAGCATGCAGTCATCACGGCATCACCCCAATATCGTTTAGGAACACTCGAATGGAACATGATTGCCCGCGCCACTTCCATGAGGTGCCGGTTCTTCCTCTCGGCCACACCATTTTGTTGTGGCGTGTAGGGACAACTAGTTTGATGAAGAATGCCATGCTTGGAGAGATGTTCTTTGAACTTGCAACTTGTGTATTCCCCCCCATTATCAGACCTAAGTACCTTAAGTTTAGCATTGAAGTGATTAGTCACATAATTTTGAAAATTGATAAAGGCATCAAATACTCTGTCTTTAGATGGCAACAAGGTAATCCAAGTGTATTTTGATTTTTCATCAATAAAAGTCACAAAATACTTGTTATTATCTCTAGATAGGCATGGTGATGTCCAAACATCTGAGTGAACTAAATCAAAACAATTCTCATAAATAGTAGTTGACTTAGGAAAGATAGACTTGCAATGTTTTCCAAGAATACAAGGTTCACAAGTAGAATTATCAAAAGAAATATTAGGAAACATCAACCCTAAAGCACGTGAATGTGGGTGGCCTAGCCTAGCATGCCACACCATATTCGAATCAACAACAAAACAAGACTTAGTAGAGGATAAATTTGGATCGGTTTTCTCTAGGACATAGAGATCTCCACTCCCTTGCCCTTCTCCAAGAACCTTTCCAGTCTCAATATCCTGAAAATAAACATTGTTAGGACCAAAGATTGCATAACAATTCAAATCATTTGTGGTCCTCTTAACCGATAGTAAATTGGAGGTAAAGGTAGGCATAAAGAAAGCTTTTGAGGTTTTATCAAATAGTTTCAAGTCCCCTATTCCCTTTACTGGTATTTGTTCTCCATTTGCAATAACAACATTTCCTAAGGCCGGTTTTATGTTGTCAATTAAACTAGGGTTACTAATCATATGATGTGAGGCTCCCGAGTCAATAACAAGCGATTTGCTAGGCCTAGAAGTAAAGAAAGAGATACCAGACTCCTTGAGTGAAGCAATGGAGCGGATGAGAGCCTCAAGGTCTGACTTCCTCACCACATCTCCGTAGGCTGCGGTCATGGCCACCTCATCTCCCTGCTTTGATGATCCGGCTCCTTTATCGCTAACCGCTTCCTTTGAGAGGTTGGCTTTGAACTTGGCCGGCTTGAGATGAGGATGGAGAACCCAGCACTTGTCTTTCAGATGACCCCGCTTCTTGCAGTGGTCGCACACCAACAACTTCCTCTCCTCTTGCTTGTACATTCCTTTGTTGGCCGAAGCAAGCTCCCCCTTACCGCTAAACAAATCAAGGGATCCTTGCTCTTTCTGAATTTGGGAGCAAATATCTTCAAAGGAGGGGAGCTTCTCTGCCCTTAGGATGTGCTTCAAGAGGTCGTTGAAGGACGGATTCAAGGTAAGTAGGAGTCCGAAGACTTTGTCTTGCTCCTTTCTTTCGTTTAGCACACTTGCCTCAAGTGTACTTGGCCGCAACATGTCAAGCTCGGACCATAGTGCACGGAACTTACCAAGATGCTTAGTGAACTCCACATCATCTTGGTTAAGATCATTTATGGCCTTCTTGACCTCAAAGACTCTAGTCATGTTAGAGACATTACCATACACGCCTTTAAGTGTTTCCCACAGTTCCTTGGCCGTCTCGCAATATGAGTAGGCCTCAAGGATAGGCGTGTCCAGAGAGTTTTGGAGAACAGATAGGACAGCTTGGTCTTCTTGGAACCATTTGGCCTTCCTCTCGCTCTCTTCCTCCGCTTCCGCCTCGGAAGCGTCCTCTCCTTTGGGGTTTTTCTTTGGGACATAGTCGGACTCGACATGACTCCAAAGGCCACGACCTCCAAGGGCGGTTCTTGTGGTTCTTGTCCACAGCAAGTAGTTTGTCCCCTTTAGGACAACCGGTGAAACAATGGGCTTGGCGTTTTCCATGGTCGGATTTCTATGGACCGATGGGTAAAGCTTTTACCCGGAGAATAAAAGAGATGCGAGTAAGAAGAAACGAAGATAAGGAGACTAGAGTGTAGAAATGAGTAGGAGAATGAGATTAGACTGTAGAGAATCGAAGAACTTGCTCTGATACCATGTAAGACTTTGTAGAATAAAGGAGAGAATCAAGAGATTGATGAGAGATATCGGTAGACAAAGAGAATGAGGAAGAAGAAAAGATTAGGTTATTGTTCCATAAAAAAAATACCTATTACAATGTAGGCTAAAGCCTATATATATCAAGGGAAAATTAGGGCTACACCCTCTACCAACCGATCGTATAAGTGATAGGGACAAGGAGAGAGATAGAACTAATCCCAACGGTGATAGTGACCCGTCCTAGTCTCCTTAAACACAACATAACCCGTGACTCCACTTGTTCCTCCTCTCTAACGGCTACAAGCGACATTCTAGATCCTTCTCATGGGCCTAAGGAGAGCAGGCCTCCTCATTGTCTTTACACACTTACATGACTCGGCCTTATTGCTTGGTTGTACGGACGGCCCCATAATTGTACGGACGGCCATGGCTACCTTAGGCTTATTCTCTTGATCAATATTTTGTCCCAAAACAGGCTAAAACCAATAACACATTGCTTAGAAGCTATAAACAGCTATGTTAGTGTTTATGGGGTTAAAATGTGTCTTAATCCAATGCAACTAACTAATTATAAGAGTTTGAGATAGATGTGGAGAGTTTAAAAGCCACTTATACCCATTTTGTCCCAAAAAAGGCTAAAACCAAGAAAACATTGCTTAGAAGCTGTAAACAGCTATGTTAGTGTTTCTGGGGTTAAAATGTTTCTTAATCCAATGCAATTAACTAATTATAAGAGTTTGAGATAGATGTGGAGAGTTTAAAATATTAGAATGTACCAAGGAGGAGAGAGGAGAGGCCGGTAAGGCCGAACCTTGGAAGAAGAGAAGAAAGGCCGGAAAGGCCATGTAAAGGCCGGTAAGGCCATGTCCGTGTCCGTGAGCGACCATGTACCGTGTCCGGTACCATGTACCGTGTCCGTGAACGGACCCATGTCCGGAGAGCGGCCAGTTAGGCCGTGAACACATTGAAGAGCAGGCCCGTCCGTACAGGCCCGTCCGTACAGGCCCGTCCGTACAGGCCCGTCCGTACAGGCCCGTCCGTACTATTAGTATATATGAAGGAGAAGAGAGAGTGAGGCCGGTGAGGCCGAGCTGCACAAGGAAGAAGAGAGTGGCCGGTAAGGCTGCTAGTACAAGAAGTGTGGCCGGTAAGGCCATGAGTGGTGTGGGAGCGGCCAGTAAGGCCGTGAGCACAATAAGAGTGGCCAATAAGGCCATGTGGGCCGTGAGAGCAAGGAGAGTGGTCAGCAAGGCCATAAGTGCAATATAAGAAGAACAAAGGCCTTATAAGAAGAAGAAGCCCAAGAAGAAGGAAATATCTCACAAGGAAGGGAAGAAGGATCCAATGGCCATAAGGGAAGGAGATCTAACGGTCACAAGGCATGGAAGGGAAGGAAATCACGTGTGGCTTTGGTTGGGAAGCATAGCGAGTCAACCAAAGACAAGGAGCTGTCCCTTTCATCTCTCCTTTGAATCCCTTGTGTGCCTAACGGCTCTATGCCTTTGTTTTCTCTATATTAAGCTGTAATTCTCTCATATGTAAGATATCACAACATTATCTAATACTAAGAGAATCCGTTTCCCATCTTCTCCTCTCTACACAAGTGTTTATGTTCTTATTAGCAATGTAGAGAGCCTAGGGGTAAACGGTTAGAGGCTGCCCTTAAGGCAGCCTATTCTCTTCCCAAATCTCACCTAAAGTCTTCTTATTTACTCTTTACTAAGCCTTGTTTATGGGGAGTTCATCACAAGTTGATGTTCTCTCCTCCCCCTTGAGAATGAGTTAGTTTGTTGTGGGTAAAGGGGGATTCATTCACCAAGTGTTTGTCTACCCTCTCTTGTGAGCTTTGTCTCATAAATCCCAACATGGTATCAGAGCAGGTTCTGTTCTTGGTGATTTAAACTCATTCTCAAAGTCGTTTTCTTAGGAGTTAGCTTAGTTAAAGTTTTAGACTTTGCTTAGGTGTTAAATCGCTTAGCTTAGTTTCTTTAAAGCTTTAATTTTGCTTTTGTTGATTAAATCGATTCTCTAGCAGCTCATTGTTGAGTAAGCTTGGTCTCTTGTCTTGTTAGAATTTGTAGACCAAGTGTGTGGAAAGAAATCGATTTTACAAGCCCCATCCTTAAGCTTTACCGATTTGGTAATAGCTTTGTTTATTTTGGGATGTGTGGGAAGTGATGAACCATTGAGCAAATTGTGTTGTTCATGGTGAGGATTCACGGTTCTTGTGTGCTTGTATGAGCCACGAAATTCTTAGGATTTAGCTCTCTTAGGATTTAGTTAATTTTCCTCTAAAGGTTTAATTTTGCTTTTGTTAAATTTCCTTTAAAGGCTTAATTACTAAATCGCTACTTCTTCTTCTCAATGTTGAGAAAGCTTTGTTTCTGGCCCTATGGTGTGTCCAGATCCAAGCTTGAAGAAGAGAGAGATCTTAATTTTCGCATCTCATGTCCGCTTGGTCAACTAGACTAAAGCTGTTCAAAGATGCATTCTTTTAACCGTTGGACAATAGGTTGTTCCAAAGGCTTTTGTTGTTTCTTCTTTGCTTGGGACCACGAAAAACATCTTCTATATGTTATTTTCGTGGATCTAAAGCCTTAAGATCTTGGAGAACACTTTGTTTAAGTGATTCTACCATGAGTTAGGTCCAAACCGTTGGAGAAATTAATTTTCCAAACGGTCCATGTGTTTCAGCCATTAAAGCACCAAAGTCTTGTTGAATGTTGGATGCTCTTGGCTGTCAAAGCTTCTGCAAACTCAAGAAAACAGAGTATAACTCTGTCCATAAGAACTCTTGAGCAAATTCTCTATTCTACTCTCCACTCATCTTATACTACCCCCCATTCTCTTATATATATACTCTATTATACTCTCTTTGGTTACTTATTCTCCATTTACACTCTATACTCTACTCTACACTCTATACTCTAACCCCTAACAATCTCTTGTTTAGAATCTGTCCCATTAAATTTTGGTTTCAGTTTCAAACTTGAAGATTGTGTGGAGCTCACTTGCTATCTCAAGAAGAAGTGGCGAGGTTGAAGGCTACAAAGAAGCCATGAGAAGGCGCAGCACAATGCTTGGAGTTAGAACCAATGGCCATCAAGCTTCTTAGACCACACGTTTCACCACCATAGTAATAAACTCCGGCGGTCAGGTTTACCCGAGGAGAGCAGAAGACTCTTTTGAGCGAGGTAACCTATTAAGCTGACCGAGAGAGATAAAGCTTTGGGTATTAAACTCCGGCGGTTAGACTCATCCGAGGAGAGCAGAAGACTCTTTTGAGCGAGGTGGTCTATTTAAGGCTGACCGAGAGAGATAAAGCTATGGAGGAAGTTCTAGTGGAGAGAGCTGGTGGAAGGTGATGAATCAGCCCAAGGACATGTGTATTAGTGCCAAGTTGTTGATCGGATGTGCACAATGGTCTTTAGGAAAGGTGATGCACAAGGTTTCAACTGTTGATTGGATGTGCACAAGAACGGTGATGCACAAGGCTTCAACTGAGGTGATGAGGTTTCAGCCCATCATCAAGTAAAGGTTACGGGGGAGATCAAGTGACTTCAGACCGTACCTCACAGATTCTGCTCGGCCACAAGCAAAAGTCTTTACTTAAAGCTCAGCCGAAGCGTCTCAAAGATCGACTCGGACGAAACCCTTCCACTGCGATTCGGCTTCCGCGTTCTTCATTAAAGTTCGAGACCACAGAGTCATCTTGCCAGTGGAAGTGGAATCATACCAATCCGAGCAGCCGTTCGAAAGTTATGTCCGATTCAGTGGGCATGTGTCAGTCTGACAAATAAAACTGACCAGGTTTAAAAACCATGGTTAGAGTAGGAGCGGTCTCAAGGAGGAATTCCAAACCGCAACAGTGATCAACTCTCTCCCTCCTATCCATCAAAACACCATAAAGGCTGTGCTCTAAACTCTTCTCTATTTTAATTCATAAATTCATTACCTTAGTTTCATTACTAGTCTTTAGTCTTTAATATGTTCTCTTAAATGGTCACACTTTTAGAAATTTTCTTTGATATTCCTCATAGCAAACACTTATTCTTTTCTTCTTTATCACTTGTTTAAGGGGTAAAGGAGACTATGAGAGCCTCAAAGAAATTCTAAAGGCGCAAGGATGGAGATCATAAGGAATGTGCTAAAGGCAAGGTGGGCTAAGGAGTAGGAGCAGTTCAAATCATGAAGAGAAGGGAGCTAGTTCTTTGCAAACCAAGGTCAAGGGACATCATGGATAGTGGAGTCTATACTCTTTTTCCCTTAACAAAGTTTTATCCCAAGAGGTTTTCTTTGTTGAGGTTTTTAATGAGGTAGATGACACTAGTCCACCCTTGATCTTTGGTCCCCATGGTGTCCCACCGATCAAGCGTGCGGGGGAGTATTAGAATGTACCAAGGAGGAGAGAGGAGAGGCCGGTAAGGCCGAACCTTGGAAGAAGAGAAGAAAGGCCGGAAAGGCCATGTAAAGGCCGGTAAGGCCATGTCCGTGTCCGTGAGCGACCATGTACCGTGTCCGGTACCATGTACCGTGTCCGTGAACGGACCCATGTCCGGAGAGCGGCCAGTTAGGCCGTGAACACATTGAAGAGCAGGCCCGTCCGTACAGGCCCGTCCGTACAGGCCCGTCCGTACAGGCCCGTCCGTACAGGCCCGTCCGTACTATTAGTATATATGAAGGAGAAGAGAGAGTGAGGCCGGTGAGGCCGAGCTGCACAAGGAAGAAGAGAGTGGCCGGTAAGGCTGCTAGTACAAGAAGTGTGGCCGGTAAGGCCATGAGTGGTGTGGGAGCGGCCAGTAAGGCCGTGAGCACAATAAGAGTGGCCAATAAGGCCATGTGGGCCGTGAGAGCAAGGAGAGTGGTCAGCAAGGCCATAAGTGCAATATAAGAAGAACAAAGGCCTTATAAGAAGAAGAAGCCCAAGAAGAAGGAAATATCTCACAAGGAAGGGAAGAAGGATCCAATGGCCATAAGGGAAGGAGATCTAACGGTCACAAGGCATGGAAGGGAAGGAAATCACGTGTGGCTTTGGTTGGGAAGCATAGCGAGTCAACCAAAGACAAGGAGCTGTCCCTTTCATCTCTCCTTTGAATCCCTTGTGTGCCTAACGGCTCTATGCCTTTGTTTTCTCTATATTAAGCTGTAATTCTCTCATATGTAAGATATCACAACATTATCTAATACTAAGAGAATCCGTTTCCCATCTTCTCCTCTCTACACAAGTGTTTATGTTCTTATTAGCAATGTAGAGAGCCTAGGGGTAAACGGTTAGAGGCTGCCCTTAAGGCAGCCTATTCTCTTCCCAAATCTCACCTAAAGTCTTCTTATTTACTCTTTACTAAGCCTTGTTTATGGGGAGTTCATCACAAGTTGATGTTCTCTCCTCCCCCTTGAGAATGAGTTAGTTTGTTGTGGGTAAAGGGGGATTCATTCACCAAGTGTTTGTCTACCCTCTCTTGTGAGCTTTGTCTCATAAATCCCAACATAAAAGCCACTTATACCCATTTTGTCCCAAAACAGGCTAAAACCAAGAAAACATTGCTTAGAAGCTGTAAACAGCTATGTTAGTGTTTATGGGGTTAAAATGTGTCTTAATCCAATGCAACTAACTAATTATAAGAGTTTGAGATAGATGTGGAGAGTTTAAAAGCCACTTATACCCATTTTGTCCCAAAACAGGCTAAACCAAGAAAACATTGCTTAGAAGCTGTAAACAGCTATGTTAGTGTTTCTGGGGTTAAAATGTGTCTTAATCCAATGCAACTAACTAATTATAAGAGTTTGAGATAGATGTGGAGAGTTTAAAAGCCACTTATACCCATTTTGTCCCAAAACAGGCTAACAGCAAGAAAACATTGCTTAGAAGCTGTAAACAGCTATATTAGTGTTTCTGGGGTTAAAATGTGTCTTAATCAAATGCAACTAACTAATTATAAGAGTATGAGATAGATGTGGAGAGTTTAAAAGCCACTTATACCCATTTTGTCCTAAAATAGGCTAAAACCAAGAAAACATTGCTTAGAAGCTGTAAACAGCTATGTTAGTGTTTATGGGGTTAAAATGTGTCTTAATCCAATGCAACTAACTAATTATAAGAGTTTGAGATAGATGTGGAGAGTTTAAAAGCCACTTATACCCATTTTGTCCCAAAACAGGCTAACAGCAAGAAAACATTGCTTAGAAGCTGTAAACAGCTATATTAGTGTTTCTGGGGTTAAAATGTGTCTTAATCAAATGCAACTAACTAATTATAAGAGTATGAGATAGATGTGGAGAGTTTAAAAGCCACTTATACCCATTTTGTCCTAAAATAGGCTAAAACCAAGAAAACATTGCTTAGAAGCTGTAAACAGCTATGTTAGTGTTTATGGGGTTAAAATGTGTCTTAATCCAATGCAACTAACTAATTATAAGAGTTTGAGATAGATGTGGAGAGTTTAAAAGCCACTTATACCCATTTTGTCCCAAAAAAGGCTAAAACCAAGAAAACATTGCTTAGAAGCTGTAAACAGCTATGTTAGTGTTTATGGGGTTAAAATGTGTCTTAATCCAATGCAACTAACCAATTATAAGAGTTTGAGATAGATGTGGAGAGTTTAAAAGCCACTTATACCCTTTTTGTCCCAAAACAGGCTAAAACCAAGAAAACAGTGCTTAGAAGCTGTAAACAGCTATGTTAGTGTTTATGTGGTTAAAATGTGTCTTAATCCAATGCAACTAACTAATTATAAGAGTTTGAGATAGATGTGGAAAGTTTAAAAGCCACTTATACCCATTTTGTCCCAAAACAGGCTAAAACCAAGAAAACATTGCTTAGAAGCTGTAAACAGCTATGTTAGTGTTTATGGGGTTAAAATGTGTCTTAATCCAATGCAACTAACTAAGTATAAGAGTTTGAGATATATGTGGAGAGTTTAAAAGCCACTTATACCCATTTTGTCCCAAAACAGGCTAAATCCAAGAAAACATTGCTTAGAAGCTGTAAACAGCTATGTTAGTGTTTATGGGGTTAAAATGTGTCTTAATCCAATGCAACTAACTAATTATAAGAGTTTGAGATAGATGTGGAGAGTTTAAAAGCCACTTATACCCATTTTGTCCCAAAAAAAGGCTAAAACCAAGAAAACATTGCTTAGAAGCTGTAAACAGCTATGTTAGTGTTTCTGGGGTTAAAATGTGTCTTAATCCAATGCAACTAACTAATTATAAGTGTTTGAGATAGTTTGAGATAGATGTGGAGAGTTTCAAACCCACTTATACCCATTTTGTCCCAAAACAGGCTAAAACCAAGAAAACATTGCTTAGAAGCTGTAAACAGCTATGTTAGTGTTTATGGGGTTAAAATGTGTCTTAATCCAATGCAACTAACTAATTATAAGAGTTTAAGATAGATGTGGAGAGTTTAAAAGCCACTTATACCCTTTTTGTCCCAAAACAGGCTAAAACCAAGAAAACAGTGCTTAGAAGCTGTAAACAGCTATGTTAGTGTTTATGTGGTTAAAATGTGTCTTAATCCAATGCAACTAACTAATTATAAGATGTGGAGAGTTTAAAAACATTGCTTAGAAGCTGTAAACAGCTATGTTAGTGTTTCTGGGGTTAAAATGTGTCTTAATCCAATGCAACTAACTAATTATAAGAGTTTGAGATAGATGTGGAGAGTTTAAAAGCCACTTATTCCCATTTTGTCCCAAAACAGGCTAAAACCAAGAAAACATTGCTTAGAAGCTGTAAACAGCTATGTTAGTGTTTCTGGGGTTAAAAATGTGTCTTAATCCAATGCAACTAACTAATTATAAGAGTTTGAGATAGATGTGGAGAGTTTAAAAGCCACTTATACCCATTTTGTCCCAAAACAGGCTAACAGCAAGAAAACATTGCTTAGTAGCTGTAAACAGCTATGTTAGTGTTTATGGGGTTAAAATGTGTCTTAATCCAATGCAACTAACTAAGTATAAGAGTTTGAGATAGATGTGGAGAGTTTAAACGCCACTTATACCCATTTTGTCCCAAAACAGGCTAAAACCAATAACACATTGCTTAGAAGCTATAAACAGCTATGTTAGTGTTTATGGGGTTAAAATGTGTCTTAATCCAATGCAACTAACTAATTATAAGAGTTTGAGATAGATGTAGAGAGTTTAAAAGCCACTTATACCCATTTTGTCCCAAAAAAGGCTAAAACCAAGAAAACATTGCTTAGAAGCTGTAAACAGCTATGTTAGTGTTTCTGGGGTTAAAATGTTTCTTAATCCAATGCAATTAACTAATTATAAGAGTTTGAGATAGATGTGGAGAGTTTAAAAGCCACTTATACCCATTTTGTCCCAAAACAGGCTAAAACCAAGAAAACATTGCTTAGAAGCTGTAAACAGCTATGTTAGTGTTTATGGGGTTAAAATGTGTCTTAATCCAATGCAACTAAAATTATAAGAGTTTGAGATAGATGTGGAGAGTTTAAAAGCCACTTATACCCATTTTGTCCCAAAACAGGCTAAACCAAGAAAACATTGCTTAGAAGCTGTAAACAGGTATGTTAGTGTTTCTGGGGTTAAAATGTGTCTTAATCCAATGCAACTAACTAATTATAAGAGTTTGAGATAGATGTGGAGAGTTTAAAAGCCACTTATACCCATTTTGTCCCAAAACAGGCTAACAGCAAGAAAACATTGCTTAGAAGCTGTAAACAGCTATATTAGTGTTTCTGGGGTTAAAATGTGTCTTAATCAAATGCAACTAACTAATTATAAGAGTATGAGATAGATGTGGAGAGTTTAAAAGCCACTTATACCCATTTTGTCCTAAAATAGGCTAAAACCAAGAAAACATTGCTTAGAAGCTGTAAACAGCTATGTTAGTGTTTATGGGGTTAAAATGTGTCTTAATCCAATGCAACTAACTAATTATAAGAGTTTGAGATAGATGTGGAGAGTTTAAAAGCCACTTATACCCATTTTGTCCCAAAACAGGCTAAAACCTAGAAAACATTGCTTAGTAGCTGTAAACAGCTATGTTAGTGTTTCTGGGGTTAAAAATGTGTCTTAATCCAATGCAACTAACTAATTATAAGAGTTTGAGATAGATGTGGAGAGTTTAAAAGCCACTTATACCCATTTTGTCCCAAAACAGGCTAACAGCAAGAAAACATTGCTTAGTAGCTGTAAACAGCTATGTTAGTGTTTATGGGGTTAAAATGTGTCTTAATCCAATGCAACTAACTAAGTATAAGAGTTTGAGATAGATGTGGAGAGTTTAAAAGCCACTTACACCCATTTTGTCCCAAAACAGGCTAAAACCAATAAAACATTGCTTAGAAGCTGTAAACAGCTATGTTAGTGTTTATGGGGTTAAAATGTGTCTTAATCCAATGCAACTAACTAATTATAAGAGTTTCAGATAGATGTGGAGAGTTTAAAAGCCACTTATACCCATTTTGTCCAAAAACAGGCTAAACCAAGAAAACATTGCTTAGAAGCTGTAAACAGCTATGTTAGTGTTTCTGGGGTTAAAATGTGTCTTAATCCAATGCAACTAACTAATTATAAGAGTTTGAGATAGATGTGGAGAGTTTAAAAGCCACTTATACCCATTCTGTCCCAAAACAGGCTAAAACCAAGAAGACATTGCTTAGAAGCACTAAACAGCTATGTTAGTGTTTATGGGGTTATAAAACACTAACACATTTCTGGGGTTAAAATGTGTCTTAATCCAATGCAACTAACCAATTATAAGAGTTTGAGATAGATGTGGAGAGTTTAAAAGCCACTTATACCCTTTTTGTCCCAAAACAGGCTAAAACCAAGAAAACAGTGCTTAGAAGCTGTAAACAGCTATGTTAGTGTTTATGTGGTTAAAATGTGTCTTAATCCAATGCAACTAACTAATTATAAGAGTTTGAGATAGATGTGGAAAGTTTAAAAGCCTTTTATACCCATTTTGTCCCAAAACAGGCTAAAACCAAGAAAACATTGCTTAGAAGCTGTAAACAGCTATGTTAGTGTTTATGGGGTTAAAATGTGTCTTAATCCAATGCAACTAACTAAGTATAAGAGTTTGAGATAGATGTGGAGAGTTTAAAAGCATCTTATACCCATTTTGTCCCAAAACAGGCTAAAACCAAGAAAACATTGCTTAGAAGCTGTAAACAGCTATGTTAGTGTTTATGGGGTTAAAATGTGTCTTAATCCAATGCAACTAACTAATTATAAGAGTTTGAGATAGATGTGGAGAGTTTAAAAGCCACTTATACCCATTTTGTCCCAAAAAGGCTAAAACCAAGAAAACATTGCTTAGAAGCTGTAAACAGCTATGTTAGTGTTTCTGGGGTTAAAATGTGTCTTAATCCAATGCAACTAACTAATTATAAGTGTTTGAGATATTAGAGAGTAAGGAGGAAGAGAGAGGAGAGGCCAGTAAGGCCGAGCCATGGAAGATGAAGAGGAGTGGCCGGTGAGGCTGCCAACACAAGAAGGATGGCCGGTAAGGCCGTGTGCACCAAGAAGAGTGGCTGTGAGGCCATGAGTGGTGTGTGAGCGGCCAGTAAGGCCGTGAGCACAATGAGAGAGGCTGGTAAGGAAGTGTGGGCCGTGTGAGCAAGGAGAGAGGCCAGCAAGGCCATAAGTGCAATATAAGAAGAACAAAGGCCTTATAAGAAGAACAAAGGCCTTATAAGAAGAAGAAGCCCAAGAAGAAGGAAATATCTCACAAGGAAGGGAAGAAGGATCCAATGGCCATAAGGGAAGGAGATCTAACGGTCACAAGGCATGGAAGGGAAGGAAATCACGTGTGGCTTTGGTTGGGAAGCATAGCGAGTCAACCAAAGACAAGGAGCTGTCCCTTTCATCTCTCCTTTGAATCCCTTGTGTGCCTAACGGCTCTATGCCTTTGTTTTCTCTATATTAAGCTGTAATTCTCTCATATGTACAACAACACAACATTATCTAATACTAAGAGAATCCGTTTCCCATCTTCTCCTCTCTACACAAGTGTTTATGTTCTTATTAGCAATGTAGAGAGCCTAGGGGTAAACGGTTAGAGGCTGCCCTTAAGGCAGCCTATTCTCTTCCCAAATCTCACCTAAAGTCTTCTTATTTACTCTTTACTAAGCCTTGTTTATGGGGAGTTCATCACAAGTTGATGTTCTCTCCTCCCCCTTGAGAATGAGTTAGTTTGTTGTGGGTAAAGAGGGATTTATTCACCAAGTGTTTATCTTCCCTCTCTTATGAGCTTTGTCTCATAAATCCCAACATGGTATCAGAGCAGGTTCTGTTCTTGGTGATTCAAACTCATTCTCAATGTCGTTTTCTTAGGAGTTAGCTTAGTTAAAGTTTTAATCCTAGCTTAGGTGTTAATTCGCTTAGCTTAGTTCTTTAAAGCTTTAATTTTGCTTTTTGTTGTTAAATCGATTCTCTAGCAGCTCATTGTTGAGTAAGCTTGGTCTCTTCTCTTGTTAGAATTTGTAGACCAAGTGTGTGAAAGAAATCGATTTTAAAACCTCATCTTTAGGCTTACCGATTTGGTGAAAGCTTGGGTTTAAATGAGGTGGTGATGAACCAAGGAGCAAATCGGTTTTGTTCTTGGTAAGGATTCACGTTTTTGTGTGCTTGTATGAGCCACGAAATTCTTAGGATTTAGTTCTCTTAGGATTTAGTTAATTTTCCTCTAAAGGTTTAATTTTGCTTTTGTTAAATTTCCTTTAAAGGCTTAATTACTAAATCGCTTCTTCTTCTTCTCAAGGTTGAGAAAGCTTTGTTTCTGGCCATATGGTGTGTCCAGATTCGAGTTTGGGGAAGAGAGAGTTCTTGTTTTTAGCATGTATGGCCCGCTTGGTCAAATAGATTCAAGTTGGTCCAAGATGCATTCTTTTAACCGTTGGACAATAGGTTGTTCCAAAGGCTTTTGTTGTTTCTTCTTTGCTTGGGACCACGAAAAACATCTTCTATATGTTATCTTCGTGGATCTAAAGCCTGAATCTCTTGGAGAACACTCTGTTTTAGGTGATTCTACCATGAGTTTTGTTGTTAAACCGTGGGAAACTCAAAATCCCATGGTCCTTAGAAGTTGCAGCCGCTAAACTCCCATGTTCTTGAGTAAACAAACACCATAGTGTGATACTCCCTAAAGTTCTGGGTTGTTCAAGGCTGTTTTCAAAGCTTGTTTCAACTCAAGAAAAACAGAGTTAATCTCTGTCCATAAGAACTCTTGAGCAAATTCTCTATTCTACTCACCATTCTCTTATACTTCCGCCATTATTCTCTTTAATTCTCTAATTCTTGGTTACTTATTCTCTAAATTCTATTTTATTTTCAGTAATATTCTATATTCTCTATTCTCTAATCTCTAACAATCTCTTGTTTAGAATCTGTTCCATTGAATTTGGTTTCAGCTTCAGCCTTGAAGATTGTGTGGAGCTCGCCTACTATCTCAAGAAGAAGAAGTGGCGAGGTTGAAGGCTACAAGATAGCCATGAGGAGAGCGCAGCACAATGCCTGGAGTTAGAACCAAGGGCCACCAAGTCTTTGTTAAGCTGGTGGAATGTGATGAATCAGTCCAAGAGCATGTGTGTTAGTGCCAAGTTGTTGATCGGATGTGCACAATGGTCTTTAAGAAAGGTGATGCACAAGGTTTCAACTGTTGATCGGATGTGCACAAGAACGGTGATGCACAAGGTTTCAACTGAGGTGATGAGGTTTCAGCCCATCATCAAGTAATGGTTACGGGGGAGATCAACTATCAAGTGACTTCAGACCGTACCTCACAGATTCTGCTCGGCCACAAGCAAAAGTTTTTACTTAAAGCTCAGCCGAAGCGTCTCAAAGATCGACTCGGACGAAACCCTTCCACTGCGATTCAGCTTCCGCGTTCTTCAACAAAGTTCGAGACCATGGAGTCATCTTGCCAGTGGAAGTGGAATCATACCAATCCGAGCAGCCGTTCAAAAGTTATGTCCGATTCAGTGGGCATATGTCAGTCTGACGATAAAACTGGCCGGGTTTAAAAACCATGGTTAGAGAAGCGGTCTCAAGGAGGAATTCCAAACCGCATCAGTGATCAACTCTCTCCTTCCTATCCATCAAAACACCATAAAGGCTGTGCTCTAAACTCTACTCTATTTAAATTTCTTAAATTCATTACCTTAGCTTCATTACTAGTCTTTACTCTTTAATATGTTCTCTTAAATTGTCACACTTTTAGAAATTTTCTTTGATATTCCTCATAGCAAACACTTATTCTTTTCTTCTTTATCACTTGTTTAAGGGTAAAGGAGACTATGAGAGCCTCAAAGAAATTCTAAAGGAACAAGGATGGAGATCATAAGGAATGTGCTAAAGGCAAGGAGGGCTAAGGAAGTGTAGCGGTTCAAAGGCTTAAAGAGAAGAGAGCTGGTTCTTGACAAACCAAGATCAATGGAACATCAAGGACCGTGGAAACTACACTCTTTTTACTTAACAAAGTTTTTCCCAAGTGGTTTTCTTTGTTAAGGTTTTTAATGAGGTAGTCGACACGAGTCCACCCTTGATCTTTGGTCCCCATGGTGCCCTGCAGATCAAGCGTGCGGGGGAGTATTAGAGAGTAAGGAGGAAGAGAGAGGAGAGGCCAGTAAGGCCGAGCCATGGAAGATGAAGAGGAGTGGCCGGTGAGGCTGCCAACACAAGAAGGATGGCCGGTAAGGCCGTGTGCACCAAGAAGAGTGGCTGTGAGGCCATGAGTGGTGTGTGAGCGGCCAGTAAGGCCGTGAGCACAATGAGAGAGGCTGGTAAGGAAGTGTGGGCCGTGTGAGCAAGGAGAGAGGCCAGCAAGGCCATAAGTGCAATATAAGAAGAACAAAGGCCTTATAAGAAGAACAAAGGCCTTATAAGAAGAAGAAGCCCAAGAAGAAGGAAATATCTCACAAGGAAGGGAAGAAGGATCCAATGGCCATAAGGGAAGGAGATCTAACGGTCACAAGGCATGGAAGGGAAGGAAATCACGTGTGGCTTTGGTTGGGAAGCATAGCGAGTCAACCAAAGACAAGGAGCTGTCCCTTTCATCTCTCCTTTGAATCCCTTGTGTGCCTAACGGCTCTATGCCTTTGTTTTCTCTATATTAAGCTGTAATTCTCTCATATGTACAACAACACAACATTATCTAATACTAAGAGAATCCGTTTCCCATCTTCTCCTCTCTACACAAGTGTTTATGTTCTTATTAGCAATGTAGAGAGCCTAGGGGTAAACGGTTAGAGGCTGCCCTTAAGGCAGCCTATTCTCTTCCCAAATCTCACCTAAAGTCTTCTTATTTACTCTTTACTAAGCCTTGTTTATGGGGAGTTCATCACAAGTTGATGTTCTCTCCTCCCCCTTGAGAATGAGTTAGTTTGTTGTGGGTAAAGAGGGATTTATTCACCAAGTGTTTATCTTCCCTCTCTTATGAGCTTTGTCTCATAAATCCCAACATGAGATAGTTTGAGATAGATGTGGAGAGTTTCAAACCCACTTATACCCATTTTGTCCCAAAACAGGCTAAAACCAAGAAAACATTGCTTAGAAGCTGTAAACAGCTATGTTAGTGTTTATGGGGTTAAAATGTGTCTTAATCCAATGCAACTAACTAATTATAAGAGTTTAAGATAGATGTGGAGAGTTTAAAATCCACTTATACCCTTTTTGTCCCAAAACAGGCTAAAACCAAGAAAACAGTGCTTAGAAGCTGTAAACAGCTATGTTAGTGTTTATGTGGTTAAAATGTGTCTTAATCCAATGCAACTAACTAATTATAAGATGTGGAGAGTTTAAAAACATTGCTTAGAAGCTGTAAACAGCTATGTTAGTGTTTCTGGGGTTAAAATGTGTCTTAATCCAATGCAACTAACTAATTATAAGAGTTTGAGATAGATGTGGAGAGTTTAAATGCCACTTATTCCCATTTTGTCCCAAAACAGGCTAAAACCAAGAAAACATTGCTTAGAAGCTGTAAACAGCTATGTTAGTGTTTCTGGGGTTAAAATGTGTCTTAATCCAATGCAACTAACTAATTATAAGAGTTTGAGATAGATGTGGAGAGTTTAAAAGCCACTTATACCCATTCTGTCCCAAAACAGGCTAAAACCAAGAAGACATTGCTTAGAAGCACTAAACAGCTATGTTAGTGTTTATGGGGTTATAAAACACTAACACATTTCTGGGGTTAAAATGTGTCTTAATCCAATGCAACTAACCAATTATAAGAGTTTGAGATAGATGTGGAGAGTTTAAAAGCCACTTATACCCTTTTTGTCCCAAAACAGGCTAAAACCAAGAAAACAGTGCTTAGAAGCTGTAAACAGCTATGTTAGTGTTTATGTGGTTAAAATGTGTCTTAATCCAATGCAACTAACTAATTATAAGAGTTTGAGATAGATGTGGAAAGTTTAAAAGCCTTTTATACCCATTTTGTCCCAAAACAGGCTAAAACCAAGAAAACATTGCTTAGAAGCTGTAAACAGCTATGTTAGTGTTTCTGGGGTTAAAATGTGTCTTAATCCAATGCAACTAACTAAGTATAAGAGTTTGAGATAGATGTGGAGAGTTTAAAAGCATCTTATACCCATTTTGTCCCAAAACAGGCTAAAACCAAGAAAACATTGCTTAGAAGCTGTAAACAGCTATGTTAGTGTTTATGGGGTTAAAATGTGTCTTAATCCAATGCAACTAACTAAGTATAAGAGTTTGAGATAGATGTGGAGAGTTTAAAAGCCACTTATACCCATTTTGTCCCAAAACAGGCTAAAACCAAGAAAACATTGCTTAGAAGCTGTAAACAGCTATGTTAGTGTTTATGGGGTTAAAATGTGTCTTAATCCAATGCAACTAACTAATTATAAGAGTTTGAGATAGATGTGGAGAGTTTAAAAGCCACTTATACCCATTTTGTCCCAAAAAGGCTAAAACCAAGAAAACATTGCTTAGAAGCTGTAAACAGCTATGTTAGTGTTTCTGGGGTTAAAATGTGTCTTAATCCAATGCAACTAACTAAGTATAAGAGTTTGAGATAGATGTGGAGAGTTTAAAAGCCACTTATACCCATTTTGTCCCAAAACAGGCTAAAACCAAGAAAACATTGCTTAGAAGCTGTAAACAGCTATGTTAGTGTTTATGGGGTTAAAATGTGTCTTAATCCAATGCAACTAACTAATTATAAGAGTTTGAGATAGATGTGGAGAGTTTAAAAGCCACTTATACCCATTTTGTCCCAAAACAGGCTAAACCAAGAAAACATTGCTTAGAAGCTGTAAACAGCTATGTTAGTGTTTCTGGGGTTAAAATGTGTCTTAATCCAATGCAACTAACTAATTATAAGAGTTTGAGATAGATGTGGAGAGTTTAAAAGCCACTTATACCCATTTTGTCCCAAAACAGGCTAACAGCAAGAAAACATTGCTTAGAAGCTGTAAACAGCTATATTAGTGTTTCTGGGGTTAAAATGTGTCTTAATCAAATGCAACTAACTAATTATAAGAGTATGAGATAGATGTGGAGAGTTTAAAAGCCACTTATACCCATTTTGTCCTAAAATAGGCTAAAACCAAGAAAACATTGCTTAGAAGCTGTAAACAGCTATGTTAGTGTTTATGGGGTTAAAATGTGTCTTAATCCAATGCAACTAACTAATTATAAGAGTTTGAGATAGATGTGGAGAGTTTAAAAGCCACTTATACCCATTTTGTCCCAAAACAGGCTAACAGCAAGAAAACATTGCTTAGAAGCTGTAAACAGCTATATTAGTGTTTCTGGGGTTAAAATGTGTCTTAATCAAATGCAACTAACTAATTATAAGAGTATGAGATAGATGTGGAGAGTTTAAAAGCCTTTTATACCCATTTTGTCCCAAAACAGGCTAAAACCAAGAAAACATTGCTTAGAAGCTGTAAACAGCTATGTTAGTGTTTATGGGGTTAAAATGTGTCTTAATCCAATGCAACTAACTAAGTATAAGAGTTTGAGATAGATGTGGAGAGTTTAAAAGCCACTTATACCCATTTTGTCCCAAAACAGGCTAAAACCAAGAAAACATTGCTTAGAAGCTGTAAACAGCTATGTTAGTGTTTATGGGGTTAAAATGTGTCTTAATCCAATGCAACTAACTAATTATAAGAGTTTGAGATAGATGTGGAGAGTTTAAAAGCCACTTATACCCATTTTGTCCCAAAAAGGCTAAAACCAAGAAAACATTGCTTAGAAGCTGTAAACAGCTATGTTAGTGTTTCTGGGGTTAAAATGTGTCTTAATCCAATGCAACTAACTAATTATAAGTGTTTGAGATAGTTTGAGATAGATGTGGAGAGTTTCAAACCCACTTATACCCATTTTGTCCCAAAACAGGCTAAAACCAAGAAAACATTGCTTAGAAGCTGTAAACAGCTATGTTAGTGTTTATGGGGTTAAAATGTGTCTTAATCCAATGCAACTAACTAATTATAAGAGTTTAAGATAGATGTGGAGAGTTTAAAATCCACTTATACCCTTTTTGTCCCAAAACAGGCTAAAACCAAGAAAACAGTGCTTAGAAGCTGTAAACAGCTATGTTAGTGTTTATGTGGTTAAAATGTGTCTTAATCCAATGCAACTAACTAATTATAAGATGTGGAGAGTTTAAAAACATTGCTTAGAAGCTGTAAACAGCTATGTTAGTGTTTCTGGGGTTAAAATGTGTCTTAATCCAATGCAACTAACTAATTATAAGAGTTTGAGATAGATGTGGAGAGTTTAAATGCCACTTATTCCCATTTTGTCCCAAAACAGGCTAAAACCAAGAAAACATTGCTTAGAAGCTGTAAACAGCTATGTTAGTGTTTCTGGGGTTAAAATGTGTCTTAATCCAATGCAACTAACTAATTATAAGAGTTTGAGATAGATGTGGAGAGTTTAAAAGCCACTTATACCCATTTTGTCCCAAAAAAGGCTAAAACCAAGAAAACATTGCTTAGAAGCTGTAAACAGCTATGTTAGTGTTTATGGGGTTAAAATGTGTCTTAATCCAATGCAACTAACTAATTATAAGAGTTTGAGATAGATGTGGAGAGTTTAAAAGCCACTTATACCCATTTTGTCCCAAAACAGGCTAAAACCTAGAAAACATTGCTTAGTAGCTGTAAACAGCTATGTTAGTGTTTCTGGGGTTAAAAATGTGTCTTAATCCAATGCAACTAACTAATTATAAGAGTTTGAGATAGATGTGGAGAGTTTAAAAGCCACTTATACCCATTTTGTCCCAAAACAGGCTAACAGCAAGAAAACATTGCTTAGTAGCTGTAAACAGCTATGTGTAAGACTTTGTAGAATAAAGAAGAGAATCAAGAGATTGATGAGAGATATCGGTAGACAAAGAGAATGAGGAAGAAGAAAAGATTAGGTTATTGTTCCATAAGAATACATATTACAATGTAGGCTAAAGCCTATATATATCAAGGGAAAATTAGGGCTACACCCTCTACCAACCGATCGTATAAGTGATAGGGACAAGGAGAGAGATAGAACTAATCCCAACGGTGATAGTGACCCGTCCTAGTCTCCTTAAACACAACATAACCCGTGACTCCACTTGTTCCTCCTCTCTAACGGCTACAAGCGACATTCTAGATCCTTCTCATGGGCCTAAGGAGAGCAGGCCTCCTCATTGTCTTTACACACTTACATGACTCGGCCTTATTGCTTGGTTGTACGGACGGCCCCATAATTGTACGGACGGCCATGGCTGCCTTAGGCTTATTCTCTTGATCAATACTCCCCCTCAAGCTTAGCCGAGTGAAATGGCTAAGCTTGGAACCCGTGAAGCAGCACCTCATTAAAAACCTTGACTTAGAAAACCTCATGGGACAAAACCAAGTCAAGGGAAAAAGAGTGTGCTGTCCACGGATTAGGGAAGCTTGATCATGGCCGTGTAATGTCTACAAGTCCAAGTTTGCTGTAGATGTGATCACAAACCTTGGAGCTTGCAGACTTGGTGAAGATGTCAGCTAGCTGATCTTGACTCCTTGTGTGGCATGGTAACACCACTCCTTCTTCAATCTTCTCTCTCACCTTGTGGCAATCGCTTTCTATGTGCTTGGTCCTCTCATGAAAGACTGAGTTTGTGGCAATGTGGATAGCCGCTTCATTGTCGCAGTGCATGGTCATGGGCTGCTTTGTCTCGATGCCTAAGTCCTTGAGTAGGCCCTTCAGCCATGTCATCTCGTTAGTGAGCTTCCTCATAGCTCTATACTCGGCCTCGGCGCTAGAGCATGAAACCACCTTTTGTTTCTTAGACCTCCATGTAACCAAGTTGCCTCCAACAAACGTGCAGTACCCAGTGGTGGATCTCCTATCCAGCGTGTCGCCATTGTAATCCGCATCACAATAGCCAACGATTTCGGTGTTGTCATTCTTGCCCATCCAAATACCTTGACCCGGACTGCCCTTGAGATAGCTTAGGATCCTTTCGACTTGACTCCATTGGTACTTGCTTGGTGCCTTCATATGTTGGCTAACCTGATTCACAGCATAGGATATGTCAGGTCGTGTGATAGTAAGGTATATCAGCTTACCTACAAGCCGGCGGTAGCGTGTGACGTCTAAGAATGGCTCGTCCATTGGTTCCTTAGGTCGGCCTTCTTTTGCCCGTAAGCTCTCCCCCTTTCGCTTGAGCTGGTAATCATCATCAAGGGGCGTAGCAACCGGAGACACACCAAGCTTGCCAGTCTCCTCTAACAAGTCAAGAGTATACTTGCGTTGTGAGAGGAAGAGTCCTTCCGGTGAGCGACAAATCTCAATACCAAGAAAGTATTTGAGTTCCCCAAGGTCCTTGATGTCAAATACCGACTTGAGAGAGTCCTTGGTGTCCTGAATGGCCGCCTTATCATCACCAGTCACGATGATGTCGTCGACGTATATGAGCACCACCACCCAACCAATAGAGGTGCGACGCGTGAAGAGAGTATGATCAGCCTCCGATCGCGTAAAACCATCAGTCTTGAGAGTGGAGCTTAGTTTGTGGTACCACGCTCGTGGGGACTGCTTAAGGCCATAGATGGCCTTACGCAGCCTCAAGACTTTTCCGGGTGTAACCATGTCTTCAAGGCCGGGAGGAGGCGTCATGTACACTTCTTCATCAAGTTCACCTTGAAGGAAGGCGTTCTTCACATCCATCTGCCATAAGTCCCATGAGAGGTTGACAGCAAGAGACAGCACAACCCGAACCGTATGGAGCTTGGCCACGGGTGCAAAGGTGTCCGTGTAGTCCGCGCCATAGGTTTGGGTGAAGCCACGGGCCACTAACCTGGCTTTATGCCGTTCAATGTCACCATTGCTCAAATACTTTATGGTAAACACCCATTTGGAGCTAACTGCCCGCTTGCCTTGAGGAAGATCCGATTCGTCCCACGTATGATTCCGGATCATGGCGCCAGTTTCATCCTTGACCGCATCTAACCAAACTTGATGTTCCTTGGCTTCATCATATGTCTGCGGGATCCAATTGGTGTCCACTTGGCCGAAGAAAGCTTGGTGATCAGCAGGTAACAGCTCAAGGGAACAAACGGACTGAATGGGATGAGCGACAGCTTGGCTGTTGTAATAGACACGCTTGTTCTTCCAAGTGGAGGGATCCGATCGAGGTCTGGTGCTCCGACGCAGAACTGGTGCCGGAAGTGGATCCACGCTAGGCAACACGGTGGACGTACCGTCCGTAGGAGCCGTCTCCGTGTTTTCCTCGGTAGAGGCCGCCGCCGGAGCATGCGTGTCCGTTGTAGGGCCAGGGACGGGAACACCGGTTATGGGTAGGCCAGACTCGAGAGATTCACCATCTTGGGCTGAACCATTGTCATTTGCATCTCCTTGGTCAGACCCACCATCGGTAGAAATTTGACTTAGTGTTGGCCGCACGGCACCCGTTGGTGGAGATGGGTTGCCAAGGTGATCAAGAAGGAACCGTAGACTCGAAGCTCGGTCATTAGATGAGTGAGAGAGATCTTTAAGGCTGTTCCAATCCCTCTTGTCATGGTAGCCCACATGTTCTAGAAACCGGACATCTCGAGAGACATATAGTCGACTTGTGGCCGGATCATAACATTTGTACCCCTTTTGTGTGGTGGAGTAGCCAATGAACATACACTTTGTACTTTTGGCATCCAGCTTACTCCTTTGTTCTCCTGGTACTAACACAAAACAAACACAGCCGAAAACTCGTAAGTGATCAAGAGATGGTTTAAATTTGTTTAGTACTTCAAATGGAGATAAGTCATGAAGAACTCTAGTTGGTGTTCGGTTGATTAGGTAGCATGCAGTCATCACGGCATCACCCCAATATCGTTTAGGAACACTCGAATGGAACATGATTGCCCGCGCCACTTCCATGAGGTGCCGGTTCTTCCTCTCGGCCACACCATTTTGTTGTGGCGTGTAGGGACAACTAGTTTGATGGAGAATGCCATGCTTGGAGAGATGTTCTTTGAACTTGCAACTTGTGTATTCCCCCCCATTATCAGACCTAAGTACCTTAAGTTTAGCATTGAAGTGATTAGTCACATAATTTTGAAAATTGATAAAGGCATCAAATACTCTATCTTTAGATGGCAACAAGGTAATCCAAGTGTATTTTGATTTTTCATCAATAAAAGTCACAAAATACTTGTTATTATCTCTAGATAGGCATGGTGATGTCCAAACATCTGAGTGAACTAAATCAAAACAATTCTCATAAATAGTAGTTGACTTAGGAAAGATAGACTTGCAATGTTTTCCAAGAATACAAGGTTCACAAGTAGAATTATCAAAAGAAATATTAGGAAACATCAACCCTAAAGCACGTGAATGTGGGTGGCCTAGCCTAGCATGCCACACCATATTCGAATCAACAACAAAACAAGACTTAGTAGAGGATAAATTTGGATCGGTTTTCTCTAGGACATAGAGATCTCCACTCCCTTGCCCTTCTCCAAGAACCTTTCCAGTCTCAATATCCTGAAAATAAACATTGTTAGGACCAAAGATTGCATAACAATTCAAATCATTTGTGGCCCTCTTAACCGATAGTAAATTGGAGGTAAAGGTAGGCATAAAGAAAGCTTTTGAGGTTTTATCAAATAGTTTCAAGTCCCCTATTCCCTTTACTGGTATTTGTTCTCCATTTGCAATAACAACATTTCCTAAGGCCGGTTTTATGTTGTCAATTAAACTAGGGTTACTAATCATATGATGTGAGGCTCCCGAGTCAATAACAAGCGATTTGCTAGGCCTAGAAGTAAAGAAAGAGATACCAGACTCCTTGAGTGAAGCAATGGAGCGGATGAGAGCCTCAAGGTCTGACTTCCTCACCACATCTCCGTAGGCTGCGGTCATGGCCACCTCATCTCCCTGCTTTGATGATCCGGCTCCTTTATCGCTAACCGCTTCCTTTGAGAGGTTGGCTTTGAACTTGGCCGGCTTGAGATGAGGATGGAGAACCCAGCACTTGTCTTTCAGATGACCCCGCTTCTTGCAGTGGTCGCACACCAACAACTTCCTCTCCTCTTGCTTGTACATTCCTTTGTTGGCCGAAGCAAGCTCCCCCTTACCGCTAAACAAATCAAGGGATCCTTGCTCTTTCTGAATTTGGGAGCAAATATCTTCAAAGGAGGGGAGCTTCTCTGCCCTTAGGATGTGCTTCAAGAGGTCGTTGAAGGACGGGTTCAAGGTAAGTAGGAGTCCGAAGACTTTGTCTTGCTCCTTTCTTTCGTTTAGCACACTTGCCTCAAGTGTACTTGGCCGCAACATGTCAAGCTCGGACCATAGTGCACGGAACTTACCAAGATGCTTAGTGAACTCCACATCATCTTGGTTAAGATCATTTATGGCCTTCTTGACCTCAAAGACTCTAGTCATGTTAGAGACATTACCATACACGCCTTTAAGTGTTTCCCACAGTTCCTTGGCCGTCTCGCAATATGAGTAGGCCTCAAGGATAGGCGTGTCCAGAGAGTTTTGGAGAACAGATAGGACAACTTGGTCTTCTTGGAACCATTTGGCCTTCCTCTCGCTCTCTTCCTCCGCTTCCGCCTCGGAAGCGTCCTCTCCTTTGGGGTTTTTCTTTGGGACATAGTCGGACTCGACATGACTCCAAAGGCCACGACCTCCAAGGGCGGTTCTTGTGGTTCTTGTCCACAGCAAGTAGTTTGTCCCCTTTAGGACAACCGGTGAAACAATGGGCTTGGCGTTTTCCATGGTCGGATTTCTATGGACCGATGGGTAAAGCTTTTACCCGGAGAATAAAAGAGATGCGAGTAAGAAGAAACGAAGATAAGGAGACTAGTGTGTAGAAATGAGTAGGAGAATGAGATTAGACTGTAGAGAATCGAAGAACTTGCTCTGATACCATGTAAGACTTTGTAGAATAAAGAAGAGAATCAAGAGATTGATGAGAGATATCGGTAGACAAAGAGAATGAGGAAGAAGAAAAGATTAGGTTATTGTTCCATAAGAATACATATTACAATGTAGGCTAAAGCCTATATATATCAAGGGAAAATTAGGGCTACACCCTCTACCAACCGATCGTATAAGTGATAGGGACAAGGAGAGAGATAGAACTAATCCCAACGGTGATAGTGACCCGTCCTAGTCTCCTTAAACACAACATAACCCGTGACTCCACTTGTTCCTCCTCTCTAACGGCTACAAGCGACATTCTAGATCCTTCTCATGGGCCTAAGGAGAGCAGGCCTCCTCATTGTCTTTACACACTTACATGACTCGGCCTTATTGCTTGGTTGTACGGACGGCCCCATAATTGTACGGACGGCCATGGCTGCCTTAGGCTTATTCTCTTGATCAATACTATGTTAGTGTTTATGGGGTTAAAATGTGTCTTAATCCAATGCAACTAACTAAGTATAAGAGTTTGAGATAGATGTGGAGAGTTTAAAAGCCACTTATACCCATTTTGTCCCAAAACAGGCTAACAGCAAGAAAACATTGCTTAGAAGCTGTAAACAGCTATATTAGTGTTTCTGGGGTTAAATTGTGTCTTAATCAAATGCAACTAACTAATTATAAGAGTTTGAGATAGATGTGGAGAGTTTAAAAGCCACTTATACCCATTTTGTCCCAAAACAGGCTAACAGCAAGAAAACATTGCTTAGTAGCTGTAAACAGCTATGTTAGTGTTTATGGGGTTAAAATGTGTCTTAATCCAATGCAACTAACTAAGTATAAGAGTTTGAGATAGATGTGGAGAGTTTAAAAGCCACTTATACCCATTTTGTCCCAAAACAGGCTAAAACCAAGAAAACATTGCTTAGAAGCTGTAAACAGCTATATTAGTGTTTCTGGGGTTAAATTGTGTCTTAATCAAATGCAACTAACTAATTATAAGAGTTTGAGATAGATGTGGAGAGTTTAAAAGCCACTTATACCCATTTTGTCCCAAAACAGGCTAACAGCAAGAAAACATTGCTTAGTAGCTGTAAACAGCTATGTTAGTGTTTATGGGGTTAAAATGTGTCTTAATCCAATGCAACTAACTAAGTATAAGAGTTTGAGATAGATGTGGAGAGTTTAAAAGCCACTTATACCCATTTTGTCCCAAAACAGGCTAACAGCAAGAAAACATTGCTTAGAAGCTGTAAACAGCTATATTAGTGTTTCTGGGGTTAAAATGTGTCTTAATCAAATGCAACTAACTAATTATAAGAGTATGAGATAGATGTGGAGAGTTTAAAAGCCACTTATACCCATTTTGTCCTAAAATAGGCTAAAACCAAGAAAACATTGCTTAGAAGCTGTAAACAGCTATGTTAGTGTTTATGGGGTTAAAATGTGTCTTAATCCAATGCAACTAACTAATTATAAGAGTTTGAGATAGATGTGGAGAGTTTAAAAGCCACTTATACCCATTTTGTCCCAAAACAGGCTAAAACCTAGAAAACATTGCTTAGTAGCTGTAAACAGCTATGTTAGTGTTTCTGGGGTTAAAAATGTGTCTTAATCCAATGCAACTAACTAATTATAAGAGTTTGAGATAGATGTGGAGAGTTTAAAGGCCACTTATACCCATTTTGTCCCAAAACAGGCTAACAGCAAGAAAACATTGCTTAGTAGCTGTAAACAGCTATGTTAGTGTTTATGGGGTTAAAATGTGTCTTAATCCAATGCAACTAACTAAGTATAAGAGTTTGAGATAGATGTGGAGAGTTTAAAAGCCACTTACACCCATTTTGTCCCAAAACAGGCTAAAACCAATAAAACATTGCTTAGAAGCTGTAAACAGCTATGTTAGTGTTTATGGGGTTAAAATGTGTCTTAATCCAATGCAACTAACTAATTATAAGAGTTTCAGATAGATGTGGAGAGTTTAAAAGCCACTTATACCCATTTTGTCCCAAAACAGGCTAAACCAAGAAAACATTGCTTAGAAGCTGTAAACAGCTATGTTAGTGTTTCTGGGGTTAAAATGTGTCTTAATCCAATGCAACTAACTAATTATAAGAGTTTGAGATAGATGTGGAGAGTTTAAAAGCCACTTATACCCATTTTGTCCCAAAACAGGCTAACAGCAAGAAAACATTGCTTAGTAGCTGTAAACAGCTATGTTAGTGTTTATGGGGTTAAAATGTGTCTTAATCCAATGCAACTAACTAAGTATAAGAGTTTGAGATAGATGTGGAGAGTTTAAAAGCCACTTACACCCATTTTGTCCCAAAACAGGCTAAAACCAATAAAACATTGCTTAGAAGCTGTAAACAGCTATGTTAGTGTTTATGGGGTTAAAATGTGTCTTAATCCAATGCAACTAACTAATTATAAGAGTTTGAGATAGATGTGGAGAGTTTAAAAGCCACTTATACCCATTTTGTCCCAAAACAGGCTAAACCAAGAAAACATTGCTTAGAAGCTGTAAACAGCTATGTTAGTGTTTCTAGGGTTAAAATGTGTCTTAATCCAATGCAACTAACTAATTATAAGAGTTTGAGATAGATGTGGAGAGTTTAAAAGCCACTTATACCCATTCTGTCCCAAAACAGGCTAAAACCAAGAAGACATTGCTTAGAAGCACTAAACAGCTATGTTAGTGTTTATGGGGTTATAAAACACTAACACATTTCTGGGGTTAAAATGTGTCTTAATCCAATGCAACAAACTAATTACAAGAGTTTGAGATAGATGTGGAGAGTTTAAAAGCCACTTATACCCATTTTGTCCCAAAACAGGCTAAAACCTAGAAAACATTGCTTAGTAGCTGTAAACAGCTATGTTAGTGTTTCTGGGGTTAAAAATGTGTCTTAATCCAATGCAACTAACTAATTATAAGAGTTTGAGATAGATGTGGAGAGTTTAAAAGCCACTTATACCCATTTTGTCCCAAAACAGGCTAACAGCAAGAAAACATTGCTTAGTAGCTGTAAACAGCTATGTTAGTGTTTATGGGGTTAAAATGTGTCTTAATCCAATGCAACTAACTAAGTATAAGAGTTTGAGATAGATGTGGAGAGTTTAAAAGCCACTTATACCCATTTTGTCCCAAAACAGGCTAACAGCAAGAAAACATTGCTTAGAAGCTGTAAACAGCTATATTAGTGTTTCTGGGGTTAAATTGTGTCTTAATCAAATGCAACTAACTAATTATAAGAGTTTGAGATAGATGTGGAGAGTTTAAAAGCCACTTATACCCATTTTGTCCCAAAACAGGCTAACAGCAAGAAAACATTGCTTAGTAGCTGTAAACAGCTATGTTAGTGTTTATGGGGTTAAAATGTGTCTTAATCCAATGCAACTAACTAAGTATAAGAGTTTGAGATAGATGTGGAGAGTTTAAAAGCCACTTATACCCATTTTGTCCCAAAACAGGCTAACAGCAAGAAAACATTGCTTAGAAGCTGTAAACAGCTATATTAGTGTTTCTGGGGTTAAATTGTGTCTTAATCAAATGCAACTAACTAATTATAAGAGTTTGAGATAGATGTGGAGAGTTTAAAAGCCACTTATACCCATTTTGTCCCAAAACAGGCTAACAGCAAGAAAACATTGCTTAGTAGCTGTAAACAGCTATGTTAGTGTTTATGGGGTTAAAATGTGTCTTAATCCAATGCAACTAACTAAGTATAAGAGTTTGAGATAGATGTGGAGAGTTTAAAAGCCACTTATACCCATTTTGTCCCAAAACAGGCTAACAGCAAGAAAACATTGCTAAGAAGCTGTAAACAGCTATATTAGTGTTTCTGGGGTTAAAATGTGTCTTAATTAAATGCAACTAACTAATTATAAGAGTATGAGATAGATGTGGAGAGTTTAAAAGCCACTTATACCCATTTTGTCCTAAAATAGGCTAAAACCAAGAAAACATTGCTTAGAAGCTGTAAACAGCTATGTTAGTGTTTATGGGGTTAAAATGTGTCTTAATCCAATGCAACTAACTAATTATAAGAGTTTGAGATAGATGTGGAGAGTTTAAAAGCCACTTATACCCATTTTGTCCCAAAACAGGCTAAAACCTAGAAAACATTGCTTAGTAGCTGTAAACAGCTATGTTAGTGTTTCTGGGGTTAAAAATGTGTCTTAATCCAATGCAACTAACTAATTATAAGAGTTTGAGATAGATGTAAAGAGTTTAAAAGCCACTTATACCCATTTTGTCCCAAAACAGGCTAACAGCAAGAAAACATTGCTTAGTAGCTGTAAACAGCTATGTTAGTGTTTATGGGGTTAAAATGTGTCTTAATCCAATGCAACTAACTAAGTATAAGAGTTTGAGATAGATGTGGAGAGTTTAAAAGCCACTTACACCCATTTTGTCCCAAAACAGGCTAAAACCAATAAAACATTGCTTAGAAGCTGTAAACAGCTATGTTAGTGTTTATGGGGTTAAAATGTGTCTTAATCCAATGCAACTAACTAATTATAAGAGTTTCAGATAGATGTGGAGAGTTTAAAAGCCACTTATACCCATTTTGTCTCAAAACAGGCTAAACCAAGAAAACATTGCTTAGAAGCTGTAAACAGCTATGTTAGTGTTTATGGGGTTAAAATGTGTCTTAATCCAATGCAACTAACTAATTATAAGAGTTTCAGATAGATGTGGAGAGTTTAAAAGCCACTTATACCCATTTTGTCCCAAAACAGGCTAAACCAAGAAAACATTGCTTAGAAGCTGTAAACAGCTATGTTAGTGTTTCTAGGGTTAAAATGTGTCTTAATCCAATGCAACTAACTAATTATAAGAGTTTGAGATAGATGTGGAGAGTTTAAAAGCCACTTATACCCATTCTGTCCCAAAACAGGCTAAAACCAAGAAGACATTGCTTAGAAGCACTAAACAGCTATGTTAGTGTTTATGGGGTTATAAAACACTAACACATTTCTGGGGTTAAAATGTGTCTTAATCCAATGCAACTAACTAATTATAAGAGTTTGAGATAGATGTGGAGAGTTTAAAAGCCACTTATACCCATTTTGTCCCAAAACAGGCTAAAACCTAGAAAACATTGCTTAGTAGCTGTAAACAGCTATGTTAGTGTTTATGGGGTTAAAATGTGTCTTAATCCAATGCAACTAACTGTTGGGATTTATGAGACAAAGCTCACAAGAGAGGGTAGACAAACACTTGGTGAATGAATCCCCCTTTACCCACAACAAACTAACTCATTCTCAAGGGGGAGGAGAGAACATCAACTTGTGATGAACTCCCCATAGAACAGCTAGATAGAACCCAAATACTAGTGAGTAAGCGGATCCTATCAAGGAGAAGCACTAGTTTGAGACTATCCCCTTCTAGTATCACAACACTTATAGTTTGTGTACTTAGGAGAAGGAGGATTAGAATCAGTAATCTAGGCTTAGTAAAGAGAGTAAATAAAGAAGAGTTTAGGTGGATTTAGAAAGAGAATAGGCTGCCTTAAGGGCAGCCTCTAACCGAAATCCCTAAGCTCTCTACATTGCAAATAAGAACATAAACACTTGTGTAGAGAGGAGAAGATGGGAAACGGTTTCTCTTTGTTATTGAATAGAATGTGATATCTTACATTGAAGTGAATTACAACTTAATATAGGGAATACAATGCTTATGACCGTTAGAGAGAGGGAGGTGAAGGTGATAGTGACATCCTTCCCTTCTTTGCACACGTGATTCTTCTCTTCTTCCCTTCCTTTTGACCGTTGGAGCCTTCTTCCTTGAAAGCGACTTCCTTCCTTCTTCCTTTGGCATCTTCTTCCCTTTGGCAGCTTCTTGATCACATGGTGGGCCGAGTCTTCCTTCTTCTCATCACTCATACTCGGCCTTATTCCTTCCTTCTTTCCTTTGTGAGACTTTCTCTTGGGCTTCTTCTTCTTATAAGGCCTTTGCTCTTCTCATTGCACTTATGGCCTTATTAACCTCTTTCCTTGCTCACACAGCCCACATGGCTTCTCTTATTGTGTTCACGGCCTAACTGGCCGCTCACACACCACTCATGGCCTTACGGCCACTCCTCTTGGTGCACACGGCCTTACCGGCCACTTCTCTTCTTCTTCTATGGCTCGGCCTTACCGGCCTCTCCTCTCTTCTCTTCCTTATATTCTAATACTCCCCCGCACGCTTGATCGGCGGTACACCATGAGGACCAAAGATCAAGGGTGGACTAGTGTCATCTACCTCATTAAAAACCTCAACAAAGAAAACCTCTTGGGATAAAACTTTGTTAAGGGAAAAAGAGTATAGACTTCACTATCCATGATGTCCCTTGACCTTGGTTTGGAAAGAACTTGCTTCCTTCTCTTCATAATTTGAACTGCTCCTACTCCTTAGCCCACCTTGCCTTTAGCACATTCCTTATGATCTCCATCCTTGTTCCTTTAGAATTCCTTTGAGGCTCTCATAGTCTCCTTTACCCTTAAACAAGTGATAAAGAAGAAAAGAATAAGTGTTTGCTATGAGGAATATCAAAGAAAATTTCTAAAAGTGTGACAATTTAAGAGAACATATTAAAGAGTAAAGACTAGTAATGAAGCTAAGGTAATGAATTTAAGAAATTTAAATAGAGTAGAGTTTAGAGCACAGCCTTTATGGTGTTTTGATGGATAGGAAGGAGAGAGTTGATCACTGATGTGGTTTGGAATTCCTCCTTGAGACCGCTTCTCTAACCATGGTTTTTAAACCCGGCCAGTTTTATCGTCAGACTGACATATGCCCACTGAATCGGACATAACTTTTGAACGGCTGCTCGGATTGGTATGATTCCACTTCCACTGGCAAGATGACTCCATGGTCTCGAACTTTGTTGAAGAACGCGGAAGCTGAATTGCAGTGGAAGGGTTTCGTCCGAGTCGATCTTTGAGACGCTTCGGCTGAGCTTTAAGTAAAAACTTTTGCTTGTGGCCGAGCAGAATCTGTGAGGTACGGTCTGAAGTCACTTGATAGTTGATCTCCCCCGTAACCTTTACTTGATGATGGGCTGAAACCTCATCACCTCAGTTGAAACCTTGTGCATCACCGTTCTTGTGCACATCCGATCAACAGTTGAAACCTTGTGCATCACCTTTCTTAAAGACCATTGTGCACATCCGATCAACAACTTGGCACTAACACACATGCTCTTGGACTGATTCATCACATTCCACCAGCTTAACAAAGACTTGGTGGCCCTTGGTTCTAACTCCAGGCATTGTGCTGCGCTCTCCTCATGGCTATCTTGTAGCCTTCAACCTCGCCACTTCTTCTAGAGATAGCCAGCGAGCTCCACATATCTTCAAGGTTGAAACTGAAACCAAAACTCAATGGGACAGTTTCTAAACAAGAGATTGTGAGAGATTAGAGTATAGAGTATAGACTGAAAATAAATAGAGAATTTAGAGAATTAATAAGAGTATAAATAGAGAATTAGTAACCAAGTATAAGTAACCAAGAGAATAAAGTATAAGAGAGTATAAGAGAGAATATGGGCGATAGTATAAGGTGAATGGAGAGTAGAATAGAGCTCAAGAGTTCCTATGGACAGAGTTAGACTCTGTTTTCTTGAGTTTGCAGAAGCTTTGACAGCCAAGAACAACCAAGAAGACAATCTCTTTTGGTGCTTTAATGGCTGAAACACATGGACCTTATGGAAAATTAGTTTCTCCAAAGGTTTAGGCATATCTCATGGTAGCATCACTTAAACAAAGTGTTCTCCAAGATTAAAAGCCTTCAAGAACCACGAATTAGCATATAGAAGATGCTTTCCATGGTCAAAAATCAAAATAAAAGAAGAACCACCTTTGGAACAACCTTTTGTCCATTGGTTAAAAGAATGCATCTTGGACCACCTTGAATCTATTTGACCAAGCGGGCCATACATGCTAAAATAAAGTCTCTCTCTTCCTCAAGCTCGAATTTGGACACACCATATGGCCAGAAACAAAGCTTTCTCAACATTGAGATGAAGAAGAAGCGATTTAGCAACTAAACCTTTAAAGGAAAATTAACTAAAGCAAAATTAAACCTTTAAAGGAAAATTAACTAAATCCTAAGAGAATCCTAAGAAAATCCTAAGAATTTCGTGGCTCATACAAGCACACAAGAACCGTGAATCCTCACCATGAACAAAACAAGTTGCTCAATGGTTCATCACTTCCCCACCATCCCAAATTAAACAAAGCTATTACCAAATCGGTAAAGCTTAAGGATGGGGCTTTTAAACTCGATTTCTCTTCACTCACTTGGTCTACAAATTCTAACAAGACAAGAGACCAAGCTTACTCAACATTGAGCTGTTTAGAGAATCGATTTAACGACAAAAGCCAAAATTAAAGCTTTAAAGAACTAAGCTAAGCGAATTAACACTTAAGCGAAATTTAAAAACTTTAACTTAGCGAATCCAAAGATGAATTGAATTGAGAACGAGTTTGAATCACCAAGAGCAGAACCTGCTCTGATACCATGTTGGGATTTATGAGACAAAGCTCACAAGAGAGGGTAGACAAACACTTGGTGAATGAATCCCCCTTTACCCACAACAAACTAACTCATTCTCAAGGGGGAGGAGAGAACATCAACTTGTGATGAACTCCCCATAGAACAGCTAGATAGAACCCAAATACTAGTGAGTAAGCGGATCCTATCAAGGAGAAGCACTAGTTTGAGACTATCCCCTTCTAGTATCACAACACTTATAGTTTGTGTACTTAGGAGAAGGAGGATTAGAATCAGTAATCTAGGCTTAGTAAAGAGAGTAAATAAAGAAGAGTTTAGGTGGATTTAGAAAGAGAATAGGCTGCCTTAAGGGCAGCCTCTAACCGAAATCCCTAAGCTCTCTACATTGCAAATAAGAACATAAACACTTGTGTAGAGAGGAGAAGATGGGAAACGGTTTCTCTTTGTTATTGAATAGAATGTGATATCTTACATTGAAGTGAATTACAACTTAATATAGGGAATACAATGCTTATGACCGTTAGAGAGAGGGAGGTGAAGGTGATAGTGACATCCTTCCCTTCTTTGCACACGTGATTCTTCTCTTCTTCCCTTCCTTTTGACCGTTGGAGCCTTCTTCCTTGAAAGCGACTTCCTTCCTTCTTCCTTTGGCATCTTCTTCCCTTTGGCAGCTTCTTGATCACATGGTGGGCCGAGTCTTCCTTCTTCTCATCACTCATACTCGGCCTTATTCCTTCCTTCTTTCCTTTGTGAGACTTTCTCTTGGGCTTCTTCTTCTTATAAGGCCTTTGCTCTTCTCATTGCACTTATGGCCTTATTAACCTCTTTCCTTGCTCACACAGCCCACATGGCTTCTCTTATTGTGTTCACGGCCTAACTGGCCGCTCACACACCACTCATGGCCTTACGGCCACTCCTCTTGGTGCACACGGCCTTACCGGCCACTTCTCTTCTTCTTCTATGGCTCGGCCTTACCGGCCTCTCCTCTCTTCTCTTCCTTATATTCTAATACTAACTAAGTATAAGAGTTTGAGATAGATGTGGAGAGTTTAAAAGCCACTTATACCCATTTTGTCCCAAAACAGGCTAAAACCTAGAAAACATTGCTTCGTAGCTGTAAACAGCTACGTTAGTGTTTCTGGGGTTAAAAATGTGTCTTAATCCAATGCAACTAACTAATTATAAGAGTTTGAGATAGATGTGGAGAGTTTAAAAGCCACTTATACCCATTTTGTCCCAAAACAGGCTAAAACCTAGAAAACATTGCTTAGTAGCTGTAAACAGCTATGTTAGTGTTTCTGGGGTTAAAATGTGTCTTAATCCAATGCAACTAACTAATTATAAGAGTTTGAGATAGATGTGGAGAGTTTAAAAGCCACTTATACCCATTTTGTCCCAAAACAGGCTAACAGCAAGAAAACATTGCTTAGTAGCTGTAAACAGCTATGTTAGTGTTTATGGGGTTAAAATGTGTCTTAATCCAATGCAACTAACTAAGTATAAGAGTTTGAGATAGATGTGGAGAGTTTAAAAGCCACTTACACCCATTTTGTCCCAAAACAGGCTAAAACCAATAAAACATTGCTTAGAAGCTGTAAACAGCTATGTTAGTGTTTATGGGGTTAAAATGTGTCTTAATCCAATGCAACTAACTAATTATAAGAGTTTCAGATAGATGTGGAGAGTTTAAAAGCCACTTATACCCATTTTGTCCCAAAACAGGCTAAACCAAGAAAACATTGCTTAGAAGCTGTAAACAGCTATGTTAGTGTTTCTAGGGTTAAAATGTGTCTTAATCCAATGCAACTAACTAATTATAAGAGTTTGAGATAGATGTGGAGAGTTTAAAAGCCACTTATACCCATTCTGTCCCAAAACAGGCTAAAACCAAGAAGACATTGCTTAGAAGCACTAAACAGCTATGTTAGTGTTTATGGGGTTATAAAACACTAACACATTTCTGGGGTTAAAATGTGTCTTAATCCAATGCAACTAACTAATTATAAGAGTTTGAGATAGATGTGGAGAGTTTAAAAGCCACTTATACCCATTTTGTCCCAAAACAGGCTAAAACCTAGAAAACATTGCTTAGTAGCTGTAAACAGCTATGTTAGTGTTTCTGGGGTTAAAAATGTGTCTTAATCCAATGCAACTAACTAATTATAAGAGTTTGAGATAGATGTGGAGAGTTTAAAAGCCACTTATACCCATTTTGTCCCAAAACAGGCTAACAGCAAGAAAACATTGCTTAGAAGCTGTAAACAGCTATGTTAGTGTTTATGGGGTTAAAATGTGTCTTAATCCAATGCAACTAACTAAGTATAAGAGTTTGAGATAGATGTGGAGAGTTTAAAAGCCACTTATACCCATTTTGTCCCAAAACAGGCTAACAACAAGAAAACATTGCTTAGAAGCTGTAAACAGCTATATTAGTGTTTCTGGGGTTAAATTGTGTCTTAATCAAATGCAACTAACTAATTATAAGAGTTTGAGATAGATGTGGAGAGTTTAAAAGCCACTTATACCCATTTTGTCCCAAAACAGGCTAACAGCAAGAAAACATTGCTTAGTAGCTGTAAACAGCTATGTTAGTGTTTATGGGGTTAAAATGTGTCTTAATCCAATGCAACTAACTAAGTATAAGAGTTTGAGATAGATGTGGAGAGTTTAAAAGCCACTTATACCCATTTTGTCCCAAAACAGGCTAACAGCAAGAAAACATTGCTTAGAAGCTGTAAACAGCTATATTAGTGTTTCTGGGGTTAAATTGTGTCTTAATCAAATGCAACTAACTAATTATAAGAGTTTGAGATAGATGTGGAGAGTTTAAAAGCCACTTATACCCATTTTGTCCCAAAACAGGCTAACAGCAAGAAAACATTGCTTAGTAGCTGTAAACAGCTATGTTAGTGTTTATGGGGTTAAAATGTGTCTTAATCCAATGCAACTAACTAAGTATAAGAGTTTGAGATAGATGTGGAGAGTTTAAAAGCCACTTATACCCATTTTGTCCCAAAACAGGCTAACAGCAAGAAAACATTGCTTAGAAGCTGTAAACAGCTATATTAGTGTTTCTGGGGTTAAAATGTGTCTTAATCAAATGCAACTAACTAATTATAAGAGTATGAGATAGATGTGGAGAGTTTAAAAGCCACTTATACCCATTTTGTCCTAAAATAGGCTAAAACCAAGAAAACATTGCTTAGAAGCTGTAAACAGCTATGTTAGTGTTTATGGGGTTAAAATGTGTCTTAATCCAATGCAACTAACTAATTATAAGAGTTTGAGATAGATGTGGAGAGTTTAAAAGCCACTTATACCCATTTTGTCCCAAAACAGGCTAAAACCTAGAAAACATTGCTTAGTAGCTGTAAACAGCTATGTTAGTGTTTCTGGGGTTAAAAATGTGTCTTAATCCAATGCAACTAACTAATTATAAGAGTTTGAGATAGATGTAAAGAGTTTAAAAGCCACTTATACCCATTTTGTCCCAAAACAGGCTAACAGCAAGAAAACATTGCTTAGTAGCTGTAAACAGCTATGTTAGTGTTTATGGGGTTAAAATGTGTCTTAATCCAATGCAACTAACTAAGTATAAGAGTTTGAGATAGATGTGGAGAGTTTAAAAGCCACTAACACCCATTTTGTCCCAAAACAGGCTAAAACCAATAAAACATTGCTTAGAAGCTGTAAACAGCTATGTTAGTGTTTATGGGGTTAAAATGTGTCTTAATCCAATGCAACTAACTAATTATAAGAGTTTCAGATAGATGTGGAGAGTTTAAAAGCCACTTATACCCATTTTGTCTCAAAACAGGCTAAACCAAGAAAACATTGCTTAGAAGCTGTAAACAGCTATGTTAGTGTTTCTGGGGTTAAAATGTGTCTTAATCCAATGCAACTAACTAATTATAAGAGTTTGAGATAGATGTGGAGAGTTTAAAAGCCACTTATACCCATTTTGTGTAAGACTTTGTAGAATAAAGAAGAGAATCAAGAGAATGGAGATAGGTTTCGGTAGACAAAGAGAATGAGGAAGGAGAAAAGATTAGGTTTTCTTATTCCATAAGAAGCGATAATACAAGGTGGCTATGAGCCTATTTAAGGAAACACAAACTAGGGCTACACCCTTGACCGAGACACACAAGTGGGATAGGGACATTAGGAGAGAGACACACTACATCCCAAGGTGAAAGCGACAGCCCATCCTTACCAAACATGTGACTATTTTCTTCCCTTCTCTCTAACGGTTATAATGTGCTTCTCGATCCTTCTAGTGGGCTTCAGGCCTCCTCTCCATTCCTTATCACTAGAAGACTCGGCCATTTCACCACACTTGTACGGACAGCCCATATTCAACACTCGTACGGACGGCCATGGCTGCCTTAGGCTTATTCTTTTGATCAATACTCCCCCTCAAGCTTAGCCTAATGAAATGGCTAAGCTTGGAACCCGTGAAGCAGCACCTCATTAAAAACCTTGACTTAGAAAACCTCATGGGACAAAACCAAGTCAAGGGAAAAAGAGTGTGCTGTCCACGGATTAGAGAAGCTTGATCATGGCCGTGTAATGTCTACAAGTCCAAGTTTGCTATAGATGTGATCACAAACCTTGGAGCTTGCAGACTTGGTGAAGATGTCAGCTAGCTGATCTTGACTCCTTGTGTGGCATGGTAACACCACTCCTTCTTCAATCTTCTCTCTCACCTTGTGGCAATCGCTTTCTATGTGCTTGGTCCTCTCATGAAAGACCGAGTTTGTGGCAATGTGGATGGCCGCTTCATTGTCGCAATGCATGGTCATGGGCTGCTTTGTTTCGATGCCTAAGTCCTTGAGTAGACCCTTCAGCCATGTCATCTCGTTAGTGAGCTTCCTCATAGCTCTATACTCGGCCTCGGCGCTAGAGCATGAAACCACCTTTTGTTTCTTAGACCTCCATGTAACCATGTTGCCTCCAACGAACGTGCAGTACCCAGTAGTGGATCTTCTATCCAGCGTGTCGCCATTGTAATCCGCATCACAGTAGCCAACAATCTCGGTGTTGTCATTCTTGCCCATCCAAATACCTTGACCCGGACTGCCCTTGAGATAGCTTAGGATCCTCTCGACTTGACTCCATTGGTACTTGCTTGGTGCCTTCATATGTTGGCTAACCTGATTCACAGCATAACATATGTCAGGTCGTGTGATAGTAAGGTATATTAGCTTACCTACAAGCCGGCGGTAGCGTGTGACGTCTAAGAATGGCTCGTCCATTGGTTCCTTTGGTCGGCCTTCTTTTTCCCGTAAGCTCTCCCCCTTTCGCTTGAGCTGGTAGTCTTCATCAAGTGGCGTAGCGACCGGAGACACACCAAGCTTGCCAGTCTCCTCTAACAAGTCAAGAGTGTACTTGCGTTGTGAGAGGAAGAGTCCTTCCGGTGAGCGACAAATTTCAATACCAAGAAAGTATTTGAGTTCCCCAAGGTCCTTGATGTCAAATGCCGACTTGAGGGAGTCCTTGGTGTCCTGAATGGCCGCCTTATCATCACCAGTCACGATGATGTCGTCGACGTATATGAGCACCACCACCCAACCAATAGAGGTGCAACGTGTGAAGAGAGTATGATCAGCCTCCGATCGCTTAAAACCATAAGTCTTGAGAGTAGAGCTTAGTTTGTGGTACCAAGCTCGTGGGGACTGCTTAAGGCCATAGATGGCCTTACGTAGCCTCAAGACTTTTCCGGGTGTAACCATGTCTTCAAGGCCGGGAGGAGGCGTCATGTACACTTCTTCATCAAGTTCACCTTGAAGAAAGGCGTTCTTCACATCCATCTGCCATAAGTCCCATGATAGGTTGACAGCAAGAGACAGCACAACCCGAACCGTATGGAGCTTGGCCACGGGTGCAAAGGTGTCCGTGTAGTCCGCACCATAGGTTTGGGTGAAGCCACGGGCCACTAACCGGGCTTTATGCCGTTCAATGTCACCATTGCTCAAATACTTTATGGTGAACACCCATTTGGAGCTAACTGCCCGCTTGCCTTGAGGAAGATCCGATTCGTC
Organism: Camelina sativa; assembly: GCF_030686135.1. Taxonomy (NCBI): domain Eukaryota; kingdom Viridiplantae; phylum Streptophyta; class Magnoliopsida; order Brassicales; family Brassicaceae; genus Camelina; species Camelina sativa. The sequence continues at coordinate 12,346,221 of NC_141888.1, forward strand.
CCACGTATGATTCCGGATCATGGCGCCGGTTTCATCCTTGACCGCATCTAACCAAACCTGATGTTCCTTGGCTTCATCATATGTCTGCGGGATCCAATTGGCGTCAACTTGGCCGAAGAAAGCTTGGTGATCAGCAGGTAACAGCTCAAGGGAACAAACGGACTGGATGGGATGAGCGACGGCTTGACTGTTGTAATATACACGCTTGTTCTTCCAAGTGGAGGGGTCAGATCGAGGTCTGGTGCTCCGACGCAGGACTGGTGCAGGAGGTGGATCCGTCCTAGGCAACTCCGTTGACGTACCGTCCGTAAGAACCGTCTCCGTGTTTTCCTCGGTAGGAGCCGCTGCCGGAGCATGTGTGTCCGGTGTAGGGCCAGGAACAGTAACACCGGCTATGGGTAGGCCAGACTCAAGGGACACACTATCTTGGGCTGAAACATTGTTATTCGTATCTCCTTGGTCAGACCCACCGTCGGTAGGAGTTTGGCGTAGCATAGGCTGCACGACACCCGTTGGTGGAGACGGGTTGCCAAGGTGATCAAGAAGGAACCTTAGACTTGAAGCTCGGTCATTAGGTGAGTGAGAGAGGTCTTTAAGATTGTTCCAGTCCTTCTTGTCATAGTAGCCCACATTCTCTAGGAACCGGACATCTCGGGAGACATATAGACGACTTGTGGCCGGATCATAACATTTGTACCCCTTTTGTGTGGTAGAGTAGCCAATGAACATGCACTTTGTACTCTTGGCATCCAGCTTACTCCTTTGTTCTCCTGGTACTAACACAAAACAAACACAACCAAAAACGCGTAAGTGATCAAGGGATGGTTTAAATTTGTTTAGTACTTCAAATGGAGATAAGTCATGAAGAACTCGGGTTGGTGTCCGGTTGATGAGATAGCATGCAGTCATCACAGCATCACCCCAATATCGTTTGGGAACACTAGAGTGGAACATGATTGCCCGCGCCACTTCCATGAGATGCCGGTTCTTTCTCTCGGCCACACCATTTTGTTGTGGCGTGTAGGGACAACTAGTTTGATGGAGAATGCCATGCTTGGAGAGATGTTCTTTGAACTTGCAACTTGTGTATTCTCCACCATTATCAGACCTAAGTACCTTAAGTTTTGCATTAAAATGATTAGTCACATAGTTTTGAAAGTTGACAAAGGCATCAAACACTCTATCTTTAGAAGGCAATAAGGTAATCCAAGTATATTTTGATTTTTCATCAATAAAAGTCACAAAATACTTGTTATTATCTCTAGATAGGCATGGTGAAGTCCAAACATCTGAGTGAACTAAATCAAAACAATTTTCATAAATAGTAGTTGACTTAGGAAAGATAGACTTGCAATGTTTTCCAAGAATACAAGGTTCACAAGTAGAATTATCAAAAGAAATATTAGGAAACATTAGTCCTAAAGCACGCGAATGAGGGTGGCCTAGCCTAGCATGCCACACCATATTCGAATCAACAACAAAACAAGACTTAATAGAAGATAAATTTGGATCAGTTTTCTCTAGGACATAGAGATCTCCACTCCCTTGCCCTTCTCCAAGAACCTTTCCAGTCTCAATATCCTGAAAATGAACACTGTTAGGACCAAAAATTGCATAACAATTCAAATCATTTGTGGCCCTCTTAACCGATAGAAGATTGGAGGTAAATGTAGGCATAAAGAAAGCTTTTGAGGTTTTATCAAAAAGTTTCAAGTCCCCTATCCCTTTTACTGGTATTTGATCTCCATTGGCAATAACAACATTCCCTAAAGCCGGTTTTATGTTGTCAATTAACCTAGGGTTGCTAATCATATGATGTGAAGCCCCCGAGTCAATAACAAGCGATTTACTAGGCTTAGAGGTAAAGAAAGAGATACCAGACTCCTTGAGTGAGGCAATGGAGCGGATGAGAGCCTCAAGGTCTGACTTCCTCACCACATCTCCATAGGCTGCGGTCATGGCCACCTCATCTCCCTGCTTTGATGATCCGGCTCCCTTGTCGCTAACCGCTTCCTTTGAGAAGTTGGCTTTGAACTTGGCCGGCTTGAGATGAGGATGGAGAACCCAGCATTTGTCTTTCAGGTGGCCCCGCTTCTTGCAGTGGTCGCATACCCACACCTTCCTCTCCTCTTGCTTGTACACTCCTTTGTTGGCCGTAGCAAGCTCCCCCTTACCGCTAAACAAATCAAGAGATCCTTGTTCTTTCTGAATTTGGGAGCAAATATCTTCAAAGGAGGGAAGCTTCTCTGCCCTTAGGATGTGCTTCAAAAGGTCATTGAAGGATGGGTTCAAGGTAAGGAGGAGTCCAAAGATCTTGTCTTGCTCCTTCCTTTCGTTTAGCACACTCGCCTCAAGTGTACTTGGCCGCAACATGTCAAGTTCGGACCATAGTGCACGGAACTTACCAAGATGCTTAGTGAACTCCACATCATCTTGGTTAAGGTCGTTTATGGCCTTCTTGACCTCAAAGACTCTAGTCATGTTAGAGACATTACCATACACGCCTTTAAGTGTTTCCCACAGTTCCTTGGCCGTCTCGCAGTATGAGTAGGCCTCAAGGATAGGCGTGTCCAGAGAGTTTTGGAGAACAGATAGGACAACTTGGTCTTCTTGGAACCATTTGGCCTTCCTCTCGCTCTCTTCCTCCGCTTCCGCCTCGGAAGCATCTTCTTCTTTGGGGTTTTGCTTTGGGACATAGTCGGACTCGACATGACTCCAAAGGCCACGACCTCCAAGGGCGGTTCTTGTGGTTCTTGTCCACAGCAAGTAGTTTGTCCCCTTTAGGACAATCGGTGAAACGATGGGCTTGGCGTTTTCCATGGTCGGATTTCTATGGACCGATGGATAAAGCTTTTACCCGGAGAATAAACAAAAGAATGCGAGTGAGAAGAAAAGAAGGAAAGGAGACTAGAGAATAGAAACAAGTAGAAGAATGAGATTAGACTGTAGAGAATCGAACAACTTGCTCTGATACCATGTAAGACTTTGTAGAATAAAGAAGAGAATCAAGAGAATGGAGATAGGTTTCGGTAGACAAAGAGAATGAGGAAGGAGAAAAGATTAGGTTTTCTTATTCCATAAGAAGCGATAATACAAGGTGGCTATGAGCCTATTTAAGGAAACACAAACTAGGGCTACACCCTTGACCGAGACACACAAGTGGGATAGGGACATTAGGAGAGAGACACACTACATCCCAAGGTGAAAGCGACAGCCCATCCTTACCAAACATGTGACTATTTTCTTCCCTTCTCTCTAACGGTTATAATGTGCTTCTCGATCCTTCTAGTGGGCTTCAGGCCTCCTCTCCATTCCTTATCACTAGAAGACTCGGCCATTTCACCACACTTGTACGGACAGCCCATATTCAACACTCGTACGGACGGCCATGGCTGCCTTAGGCTTATTCTTTTGATCAATATTTTGTCCCAAAACAGGCTAACAGCAAGAAAACATTGCTTAGTAGCTGTAAACAGCTATGTTAGTGTTTATGGGGTTAAAATGTGTCTTAATCCAATGCAACTAACTAAGTATAAGAGTTTGACATAGATGTGGAGAGTTTAAAAGCCACTTACACCCATTTTGTCCCAAAACAGGCTAAAACCAATAAAACATTGCTTAGAAGCTGTAAACAGCTATGTTAGTGTTTATGGGGTTAAAATGTGTCTTAATCCAATGCAACTAACTAATTATAAGAGTTTCAGATAGATGTGGAGAGTTTAAAAGCCACTTATACCCATTTTGTCCCAAAACAGGCTAAACCAAGAAAACATTGCTTAGAAGCTGTAAACAGCTATGTTAGTGTTTCTGGGGTTAAAATGTGTCTTAATCCAATGCAACTAACTAATTATAAGAGTTTGAGATAGATGTGGAGAGTTTAAAAGCCACTTATACCCATTCTGTCCCAAAACAGGCTAAAACCAAGAAGACATTGCTTAGAAGCACTAAACAGCTATGTTAGTGTTTATGGGGTTATAAAACACTAACACATTTCTGGGGTTAAAATGTGTCTTAATCCAATGCAACTAACCAATTATAAGAGTTTGAGATAGATGTGGAGAGTTTAAAAGCCACTTATACCCTTTTTGTCCCAAAACAGGCTAAAACCAAGAAAACAGTGCTTAGAAGCTGTAAACAGCTATGTTAGTGTTTATGTGGTTAAAATGTGTCTTAATCCAATGCAACTAACTAATTATAAGAGTTTGAGATAGATGTGGAAAGTTTAAAAGCCTTTTATACCCATTTTGTCCCAAAACAGGCTAAAACCAAGAAAACATTGCTTAGAAGCTGTAAACAGCTATGTTAGTGTTTATGGGGTTAAAATGTGTCTTAATCCAATGCAACTAACTAAGTATAAGAGTTTGAGATAGATGTGGAGAGTTTAAAAGCATCTTATACCCATTTTGTCCCAAAACAGGCTAAAACCAAGAAAACATTGCTTAGAAGCTGTAAACAGCTATGTTAGTGTTTATGGGGTTAAAATGTGTCTTAATCCAATGCAACTAACTAATTATAAGAGTTTGAGATAGATGTGGAGAGTTTAAAAGCCACTTATACCCATTTTGTCCCAAAAAGGCTAAAACCAAGAAAACATTGCTTAGAAGCTGTAAACAGCTATGTTAGTGTTTCTGGGGTTAAAATGTGTCTTAATCCAATGCAACTAACTAATTATAAGTGTTTGAGATAGTTTGAGATAGATGTGGAGAGTTTCAAACCCACTTATACCCATTTTGTCCCAAAACAGGCTAAAACCAAGAAAACATTGCTTAGAAGCTGTAAACAGCTATGTTAGTGTTTATGGGGTTAAAATGTGTCTTAATCCAATGCAACTAACTAATTATAAGAGTTTAAGATAGATGTGGAGAGTTTAAAATCCACTTATACCCTTTTTGTCCCAAAACAGGCTAAAACCAAGAAAACAGTGCTTAGAAGCTGTAAACAGCTATGTTAGTGTTTATGTGGTTAAAATGTGTCTTAATCCAATGCAACTAACTAATTATAAGATGTGGAGAGTTTAAAAACATTGCTTAGAAGCTGTAAACAGCTATGTTAGTGTTTCTGGGGTTAAAATGTGTCTTAATCCAATGCAACTAACTAATTATAAGAGTTTGAGATAGATGTGGAGAGTTTAAATGCCACTTATTCCCATTTTGTCCCAAAACAGGCTAAAACCAAGAAAACATTGCTTAGAAGCTGTAAACAGCTATGTTAGTGTTTCTGGGGTTAAAATGTGTCTTAATCCAATGCAACTAACTAATTATAAGAGTTTGAGATAGATGTGGAGAGTTTAAAAGCCACTTATACCCATTCTGTCCCAAAACAGGCTAAAACCAAGAAGACATTGCTTAGAAGCACTAAACAGCTATGTTAGTGTTTATGGGGTTATAAAACACTAACACATTTCTGGGGTTAAAATGTGTCTTAATCCAATGCAACTAACTAATTATAAGTGTTTGAGATAGTTTGAGATAGATGTGGAGAGTTTCAAACCCACTTATACCCATTTTGTCCCAAAACAGGCTAAAACCAAGAAAACATTGCTTAGAAGCTGTAAACAGCTATGTTAGTGTTTATGGGGTTAAAATGTGTCTTAATCCAATGCAACTAACTAAGTATAAGAGTTTGAGATAGATGTGGAGAGTTTAAAAGCCACTTACACCCATTTTGTCCCAAAACAGGCTAAAACCAATAAAACATTGCTTAGAAGCTGTAAACAGCTATGTTAGTGTTTATGGGGTTAAAATGTGTCTTAATCCAATGCAACTAACTAATTATAAGAGTTTCAGATAGATGTGGAGAGTTTAAAAGCCACTTATACCCATTTTGTCTCAAAACAGGCTAAACCAAGAAAACATTGCTTAGAAGCTGTAAACAGCTATGTTAGTGTTTATGGGGTTAAAATGTGTCTTAATCCAATGCAACTAACTAATTATAAGAGTTTCAGATAGATGTGGAGAGTTTAAAAGCCACTTATACCCATTTTGTCCCAAAACAGGCTAAACCAAGAAAACATTGCTTAGAAGCTGTAAACAGCTATGTTAGTGTTTCTAGGGTTAAAATGTGTCTTAATCCAATGCAACTAACTAATTATAAGAGTTTGAGATAGATGTGGAGAGTTTAAAAGCCACTTATACCCATTCTGTCCCAAAACAGGCTAAAACCAAGAAGACATTGCTTAGAAGCACTAAACAGCTATGTTAGTGTTTATGGGGTTATAAAACACTAACACATTTCTGGGGTTAAAATGTGTCTTAATCCAATGCAACTAACTAATTATAAGAGTTTGAGATAGATGTGGAGAGTTTAAAAGCCACTTATACCCATTTTGTCCCAAAACAGGCTAAAACCTAGAAAACATTGCTTAGTAGCTGTAAACAGCTATGTTAGTGTTTATGGGGTTAAAATGTGTCTTAATCCAATGCAACTAACTAAGTATAAGAGTTTGAGATAGATGTGGAGAGTTTAAAAGCCACTTATACCCATTTTGTCCCAAAACAGGCTAAAACCTAGAAAACATTGCTTAGTAGCTGTAAACAGCTATGTTAGTGTTTCTGGGGTTAAAAATGTGTCTTAATCCAATGCAACTAACTAATTATAAGAGTTTGAGATAGATGTGGAGAGTTTAAAAGCCACTTATACCCATTTTGTCCCAAAACAGGCTAAAACCTAGAAAACATTGCTTAGTAGCTGTAAACAGCTATGTTAGTGTTTCTGGGGTTAAAATGTAAGTTTGAGAGTAGAGTAATCAAGAGATTATGGAAGAGAGTGAAATCGTGTAAAGAGTGAGGAGAGTGAACGATTGAGAGAGAGAGTGTTGGAGAAAGAGAATAAACTCTTTTCTTACTTGAATTAGAACATACTTACAAACCATATATAGAGCTATACAAAGAGGATATTCTTTCCTAGGGTTCTATGTGCACATTAATGAGAGATAGCGACATCTCCTTATTCCTACATGTGACTAAACCTTTGACTTCCCACTTGCAAGTTGCCTAACGGCTATAATAGAAGGATCTCGATGAAGGGAGATCGTTGGGAGCTCTCCTTAGTGGATTGGGCTTATGAGATACGAGATGGCTTGGTCAGCCCATAGGTTGTCGATCGTACGGACGTCCGTACGGTTGTACGGACGGTGGTGGCCAAGGTGGTGTGCCAAACTCATACTCCCCCTCAAGCTTGACTTAGATGATCAGGCAAGCTTGACAGTCGAGGCACCCACCTCATTAAAAAAACCTTAGTATAGAAAACCTCATGGGAAAACTATACATAAGGGAAAAAGAGTGTAGGTGCCTTGTGAAAGACTCATGGCCGAGTGAGGTCTATAAGGCCGAGCTTCGAGTGAATATATTCGCACACTTGGGGACTTGCAGCTTTGGTGAGGATGTCAGCGAGTTGTTCCTTGCTCTCGGTGTGACATGGTAGGACAACTCCAAGCTTGATTTGCTCTCGCACCTTATGACAGTCCACCTCAATATGTTTGGTCCTCTCATGAAACACTGAATTGGTTGCTATGTGAATGGCAGCTTCATTGTCACAATGCATGGTGATAGGACTTGTGATTTCCACTCCTAAATCCTTGAGGAGTGCTTTGAGCCACATTAGTTCAGTTGTGAGTTTGCGCATGGCCCTATACTCGGATTCGGCACTTGAAAGCGATACGACCTTTTGTTTCTTGCTCTTCCATGTGATCAGGTTGCCTCCAAGGAATGTGCAATAGCCAGTTGTGGAGCGACGGTCTCCACGGTCTCCAGCATAGTCAGCGTCGCAATATCCTACCAACTCGGTGTTCTTGTTGCGGCCCATCCAAATGCCTTGTCCCGGTGAGCCCTTGATGTATTTAAGGATTCGGTCGACCATGTTCCAATGATGGACAGTTGGATTGTTCATGTGCTGGCTCACCTGGTTCACAGCAAAGCAAATATCAGGCCGTGTTATAGTTAAATAGATTAACTTACCTACTAGGCGCCGGTAGCGACCAACGTCCTTGTATGGTGCCTGCTCAAGCTCCCCCTGTCCTCCGGCCTTGTAGTTCTCTTCAAGAGGTGATGCCACTGCCTTTGAACCTAATTTTCCTGTCTCATTTAACAAGTCAAGAGCATATTTTCTTTGTGATAGAAATAAACCTTCCTTTGATCTACATATTTCTATCCCAAGAAAATATTTCAACTCTCCAAGGTCCTTAATATCAAAGACTGATTTCAAGAAGGTTTTAGTGTTTTGAATACCTACCGAGTCACTCCCAGTGATGATGATATCATCAACATACACTAGGATGACTACTATACCTTTGGTGCTTGGTGAGGTAAATAGTGTGTGATCAGCCTCGGATTTGCGAAAGCCTTTGTCAAGGAGGATTGTGCTCAGCTTGTGGTACCACGCCCTTGGCGACTGCTTTAGTCCATAGATGGCTTTGTTGAGCTTGAGAACCTTCCCCGGACCAATGGTGTCTTCTAGGCCCGGTGGTGGCCGCATATACACTTCATCTTCGAGCTCGCCTTGTAGGAAGGCGTTCTTCACATCCATTTGCCATAGCTCCCAATCAAGATTTGTGGCAAGAGAGAGAACCACTCGAACAGTGTGAAGTTTGGCCACCGGAGCAAACGTATCAAGATAGTCCTCCCCATACGTTTGCGTGAATCCCCGGGCTACTAGGCGTGCCTTATACCGTTCTATCTCCCCATTGCTCTTATATTTGATTGTGAAGATATACCGAGATGTGACAGCCTTCTTGCCCTTGGGTAAGTCAGCCTCGTCCCATGTGTGATTTTGCACCATGGCCGTATTCTCGGCGTCCACCGCATCTCTCCATACCTTGTGCTGCTTAGCCTCATCATAGGTCTTGGGGATCCAATGCTCATCAATATGGCCAAGAAACACTTGATGCTCTATCGGAAAATGAGCTAAGGTGCACACGGCCTGAATCGGATGAGCAACGGCCATGTTGTTGTAGTACACACGGGTGTTCTTCCAATGACTAGGAGGATACTTGATACGTTGGCTGCGCCTAAGAGGAACTACAGCCCCAGCTTCGGAGTTGGCCCGTCCCGGAGTTATGATTTCCTCAAGCTGTTCGGCCGACTCCTCGGTTGTTTCGGCCGTGATGTCCGCGGGTGACTCCTCAGGCTGCTCAGTATGGTCATCGGCATGTATATCAGGATCAGGCTCAGTGAATGGCTCAGATTGTTCTGGTGATGTTGGTCTGGCTGACTCGGTAGAGATCCTATCATTTTCAAGACCTAGCCGCTCAAGAATTACTCGGAGGTTGCGCGTCCGATCAGATGGAGAGTCGGAGAGATTACGGAGCTCATCCCAATTCTTCTCGTCATAAAAGCCGTGTGTCTCCATGAACTTGACATCACGAGATACTAGAATTCTCCTTGTTGTAGGTTCATAGCACTTATACCCCTTTTGTGTAGTAGAATAGCCAAGAAACATAGCCTTTGTACTCTTTGCATCAAGCTTGTCTCTTAGCTCACCTGGTCGCAAAACATAGCACACACAACCAAACACTCGTAAGTGATCAAATGTAGGTTTGTCATTAGTTAATACCTCAAATGGAGACACATCCTTTAGAATTTTTGTTGGTGTGCGGTTAATAAGATAACAAGCGGCTAGCACAGCATCTCCCCAAAACCTCTTTGGAACCCTTGTGTGAAACATCATAGACCTTGCTACCTCCATCAGATGCCTATTCTTCCTCTCAGCCACTCCATTTTGTTGTGGTGTGTAAGGACAACTAGTTTGGTGAAGAATTCCATGTTTGGCTAGATATTGCTTAAAGGCATGGCTTGTGTACTCTCCACCATTATCTGATCTCAAAATTTTAATCTTGGCATGAAAGTGGTTAGTGACATAATTTTGAAAATTAGTAAAGGCCTCAAGAACTCTATCCTTAGAGGGAAGCAAAGTTATCCAAGTATATTTTGATTTTTCATCAATAAAAGTCACAAAATTTTTTTGATTATCTCTAGATAAGCAAGGAGATGTCCAAACATCAGAATGAATTAAATCAAAACATTTTTCATAAATAGTAATAGATTTAGGAAAAACAGCCTTGCAATGTTTACCAAGAATACAAGCCTCACACTCATCATTTTGAAAAGAAACATTAGGAAATATTAAGGATAAAGCTCTTGTGTGAGGGTGTCCTAGCCTAGCATGTAAAATAGAATCACTAGGTTTCATAATAACTGAATTAAAACAAGATACATTAGAAGATAAGTTCAAGTCCTCAAGCACATAGAGGTCATCCTTGGATCCTCCTTGACCAAGAACCTTACTTGTCTCAATATCCTGAAAATGAACATTGTTAGGACCAAATATAGCATAACAATTTAAATCAGTAGTGGCTCTCTTAACTGATAGCAAGTTAGAAGTAAAGTTTGGCATATAAAATGCCTTAGTCTCCTTATCAAATAGTTTCAAGTTCCCAATGCCTTTAACTGGTACTTTCTCACCATTTGCTATTATCACATTACCATTAGCAGGTTTAATATCACTAATTAGCCTAGAATCACTAATCATGTGATGGGATGCACCAGAATCAACTATGAGGGGTTTAATTTTGTTTGAGGCAAGAAACGCCTTACCGGTGGCCTCTTTGATGGCTTTGATGAGCGCATCAAGGTCGGACCGCCTTACCAGCTCGGACGATGCTGCAGCAAGAGCAGTTCCATTGGTCACTTGTTGAGGTTGCTCAGAGATTGATGACCCCCCCATGGCTACTGCTTGATGAGCTCTCGGTGGTCCTCCGCGGTTTGGTCGTCCACCTCGGATGGTACCCGGCGGTGGTGCTAGATGAGGGTGTAGAATCCAGCAGCGGCTCTTGAAGTGACCAAGCTTCTTACAATGCTCACAAAATGGCGGGTTGTTCTTGTCCTCCGGCTTGTAGTAGCCCTTGTTTGCTGATGCCGTCTCAGCTTTGTTAGCGGTCACAAGTTCTCCCTTGCCGCCAAACAATCCCATGGAGCCATGCTCCTTTTGAATTTGGTTACAGACATCATCAAGGCTAGGGAGCTTGTCCGACCGTAGAATATGCTTGATAAGGTCATTGTAGGAGGGGTTCAAGGTCAAGAGAAGGCCGAACACCTTATCTTGTTCACGCCTCTCATTCAGAATGGCCGGATCTATAGTCGCCGGCCGGAGCATCTCTAGTTCAGCCCAAAGGGACCTAAACTTCCCAAAGTGCTTGGTGAACTCCATGTCTTCTTGGTTGAGGTTGTTGATGGCCCTCTTAATCTCAAAAATTCGGTTTACATTTGTAACATTCCCAAAAACATTCTTGAGAGTGTCCCACAAGTCTTTTGCTGTCTCGCAATAAGAGTAAGCTTCAAGTATAGGTGCATCTAGGGAGTTTTGAATGATAGCTAGGACTCCCTGATCTTCTTGAAACCACTTGTTCTTCTCATCGACAAGATCCTTGCCGTCTTTGGTGGTCTCGCCACTAGGAGCTTCGCTCGTCTCAACATGGGACCAAAGTCCTCGGCCGCATAGGGCTGTCTTTGTGGTTCTAGCCCACAGTAAGTAATTCTCTCCCTTGAGAGTAACTGGAACAATGAGAGTTTTGGTAGTTTCCATGGAAAAAGATGAAGAGACCGTTGGTTAAAGCTATTGTCCAACGGTTAAAGAAAGAAGATTCAAGAACAAGAAATTTCAAGAACAAGAAAGAGAATGCGGAAGGGAGTGATGGAGATTTGAGGCAAGAACAGAATCAAATCTGCTCTGATACCATGTAAGTTTGAGAGTAGAGTAATCAAGAGATTATGGAAGAGAGTGAAATCGTGTAAAGAGTGAGGAGAGTGAACGATTGAGAGAGAGAGTGTTGGAGAAAGAGAATAAACTCTTTTCTTACTTGAATTAGAACATACTTACAAACCATATATAGAGCTATACAAAGAGGATATTCTTTCCTAGGGTTCTATGTGCACATTAATGAGAGATAGCGACATCTCCTTATTCCTACATGTGACTAAACCTTTGACTTCCCACTTGCAAGTTGCCTAACGGCTATAATAGAAGGATCTCGATGAAGGGAGATCGTTGGGAGCTCTCCTTAGTGGATTGGGCTTATGAGATACGAGATGGCTTGGTCAGCCCATAGGTTGTCGATCGTACGGACGTCCGTACGGTTGTACGGACGGTGGTGGCCAAGGTGGTGTGCCAAACTCATATAAAATGTGTCTTAATCCAATGCAACTAACTAATTATAAGAGTTTGAGATAGATGTGGAGAGTTTAAAAGCCACTTATACCCATTTTGTCCCAAAACAGGCTAACAGCAAGAAAACATTGCTTAGTAGCTGTAAACAGCTATGTTAGTGTTTATGGGGTTAAAATGTGTCTTAATCCAATGCAACTAACTAAGTATAAGAGTTTGAGATAGATGTGGAGAGTTTAAAAGCCACTTACACCCATTTTGTCCCAAAACAGGCTAAAACCAATAAAACATTGCTTAGAAGCTGTAAACAGCTATGTTAGTGTTTATGGGGTTAAAATGTGTCTTAATCCAATGCAACTAACTAATTATAAGAGTTTCAGATAGATGTGGAGAGTTTAAAAGCCACTTATACCCATTTTGTCCCAAAACAGGCTAAACCAAGAAAACATTGCTTAGAAGCTGTAAACAGCTATGTTAGTGTTTCTAGGGTTAAAATGTGTCTTAATCCAATGCAACTAACTAATTATAAGAGTTTGAGATAGATGTGGAGAGTTTAAAAGCCACTTATACCCATTCTGTCCCAAAACAGGCTAAAACCAAGAAGACATTGCTTAGAAGCACTAAACAGCTATGTTAGTGTTTATGGGGTTATAAAACACTAACACATTTCTGGGGTTAAAATGTGTCTTAATCCAATGCAACTAACTAATTATAAGAGTTTGAGATAGATGTGGAGAGTTTAAAAGCCACTTATACCCATTTTGTCCCAAAACAGGCTAAAACCTAGAAAACATTGCTTAGTAGCTGTAAACAGCTATGTTAGTGTTTCTGGGGTTAAAAATGTGTCTTAATCCAATGCAACTAACTAATTATAAGAGTTTGAGATAGATGTGGAGAGTTTAAAAGCCACTTATACCCATTTTGTCCCAAAACAGGCTAACAGCAAGAAAACATTGCTTAGAAGCTGTAAACAGCTATGTTAGTGTTTATGGGGTTAAAATGTGTTTTAATCCAATGCAACTAACTAAGTATAAGAGTTTGAGATAGATGTGGAGAGTTTAAAAGCCACTTATACCCATTTTGTCCCAAAACAGGCTAACAACAAGAAAACATTGCTTAGAAGCTGTAAACAGCTATATTAGTGTTTCTGGGGTTAAATTGTGTCTTAATCAAATGCAACTAACTAATTATAAGAGTTTGAGATAGATGTGGAGAGTTTAAAAGCCACTTATACCCATTTTGTCCCAAAACAGGCTAACAGCAAGAAAACATTGCTTAGTAGCTGTAAACAGCTATGTTAGTGTTTATGGGGTTAAAATGTGTCTTAATCCAATGCAACTAACTAAGTATAAGAGTTTGAGATAGATGTGGAGAGTTTAAAAGCCACTTATACCCATTTTGTCCCAAAACAGGCTAACAGCAAGAAAACATTGCTTAGAAGCTGTAAACAGCTATATTAGTGTTTCTGGGGTTAAATTGTGTCTTAATCAAATGCAACTAACTAATTATAAGAGTTTGAGATAGATGTGGAGAGTTTAAAAGCCACTTATACCCATTTTGTCCCAAAACAGGCTAACAGCAAGAAAACATTGCTTAGTAGCTGTAAACAGCTATGTTAGTGTTTATGGGGTTAAAATGTGTCTTAATCCAATGCAACTAACTAAGTATAAGAGTTTGAGATAGATGTGGAGAGTTTAAAAGCCACTTATACCCATTTTGTCCCAAAACAGGCTAACAGCAAGAAAACATTGCTTAGAAGCTGTAAACAGCTATATTAGTGTTTCTGGGGTTAAAATGTGTCTTAATCAAATGCAACTAACTAATTATAAGAGTATGAGATAGATGTGGAGAGTTTAAAAGCCACTTATACCCATTTTGTCCTAAAATAGGCTAAAACCAAGAAAACATTGCTTAGAAGCTGTAAACAGCTATGTTAGTGTTTATGGGGTTAAAATGTGTCTTAATCCAATGCAACTAACTAATTATAAGAGTTTGAGATAGATGTGGAGAGTTTAAAAGCCACTTATACCCATTTTGTCCCAAAACAGGCTAAAACCTAGAAAACATTGCTTAGTAGCTGTAAACAGCTATGTTAGTGTTTCTGGGGTTAAAAATGTGTCTTAATCCAATGCAACTAACTAATTATAAGAGTTTGAGATAGATGTAAAGAGTTTAAAAGCCACTTATACCCATTTTGTCCCAAAACAGGCTAACAGCAAGAAAACATTGCTTAGTAGCTGTAAACAGCTATGTTAGTGTTTATGGGGTTAAAATGTGTCTTAATCCAATGCAACTAACTAAGTATAAGAGTTTGAGATAGATGTGGAGAGTTTAAAAGCCACTAACACCCATTTTGTCCCAAAACAGGCTAAAACCAATAAAACATTGCTTAGAAGCTGTAAACAGCTATGTTAGTGTTTATGGGGTTAAAATGTGTCTTAATCCAATGCAACTAACTAATTATAAGAGTTTCAGATAGATGTGGAGAGTTTAAAAGCCACTTATACCCATTTTGTCTCAAAACAGGCTAAACCAAGAAAACATTGCTTAGAAGCTGTAAACAGCTATGTTAGTGTTTCTGGGGTTAAAATGTGTCTTAATCCAATGCAACTAACTAATTATAAGAGTTTGAGATAGATGTGGAGAGTTTAAAAGCCACTTATACCCATTTTGTCCCAAAACAGGCTAACAGCAAGAAAACATTGCTTAGTAGCTGTAAACAGCTATGTTAGTGTTTATGGGGTTAAAATGTGTCTTAATCCAATGCAACTAACTAAGTATAAGAGTTTGACATAGATGTGGAGAGTTTAAAAGCCACTTACACCCATTTTGTCCCAAAACAGGCTAAAACCAATAAAACATTGCTTAGAAGCTGTAAACAGCTATGTTAGTGTTTATGGGGTTAAAATGTGTCTTAATCCAATGCAACTAACTAATTATAAGAGTTTCAGATAGATGTGGAGAGTTTAAAAGCCACTTATACCCATTTTGTCCCAAAACAGGCTAAACCAAGAAAACATTGCTTAGAAGCTGTAAACAGCTATGTTAGTGTTTCTGGGGTTAAAATGTGTCTTAATCCAATGCAACTAACTAATTATAAGAGTTTGAGATAGATGTGGAGAGTTTAAAAGCCACTTATACCCATTCTGTCCCAAAACAGGCTAAAACCAAGAAGACATTGCTTAGAAGCACTAAACAGCTATGTTAGTGTTTATGGGGTTATAAAACACTAACACATTTCTGGGGTTAAAATGTGTCTTAATCCAATGCAACTAACCAATTATAAGAGTTTGAGATAGATGTGGAGAGTTTAAAAGCCACTTATACCCTTTTTGTCCCAAAACAGGCTAAAACCAAGAAAACAGTGCTTAGAAGCTGTAAACAGCTATGTTAGTGTTTATGTGGTTAAAATGTGTCTTAATCCAATGCAACTAACTAATTATAAGAGTTTGAGATAGATGTGGAAAGTTTAAAAGCCTTTTATACCCATTTTGTCCCAAAACAGGCTAAAACCAAGAAAACATTGCTTAGAAGCTGTAAACAGCTATGTTAGTGTTTATGGGGTTAAAATGTGTCTTAATCCAATGCAACTAACTAAGTATAAGAGTTTGAGATAGATGTGGAGAGTTTAAAAGCATCTTATACCCATTTTGTCCCAAAACAGGCTAAAACCAAGAAAACATTGCTTAGAAGCTGTAAACAGCTATGTTAGTGTTTATGGGGTTAAAATGTGTCTTAATCCAATGCAACTAACTAATTATAAGAGTTTGAGATAGATGTGGAGAGTTTAAAAGCCACTTATACCCATTTTGTCCCAAAAAGGCTAAAACCAAGAAAACATTGCTTAGAAGCTGTAAACAGCTATGTTAGTGTTTCTGGGGTTAAAATGTGTCTTAATCCAATGCAACTAACTAATTATAAGTGTTTGAGATAGTTTGAGATAGATGTGGAGAGTTTCAAACCCACTTATACCCATTTTGTCCCAAAACAGGCTAAAACCAAGAAAACATTGCTTAGAAGCTGTAAACAGCTATGTTAGTGTTTATGGGGTTAAAATGTGTCTTAATCCAATGCAACTAACTAATTATAAGAGTTTAAGATAGATGTGGAGAGTTTAAAATCCACTTATACCCTTTTTGTCCCAAAACAGGCTAAAACCAAGAAAACAGTGCTTAGAAGCTGTAAACAGCTATGTTAGTGTTTATGTGGTTAAAATGTGTCTTAATCCAATGCAACTAACTAATTATAAGATGTGGAGAGTTTAAAAACATTGCTTAGAAGCTGTAAACAGCTATGTTAGTGTTTCTGGGGTTAAAATGTGTCTTAATCCAATGCAACTAACTAATTATAAGAGTTTGAGATAGATGTGGAGAGTTTAAATGCCACTTATTCCCATTTTGTCCCAAAACAGGCTAAAACCAAGAAAACATTGCTTAGAAGCTGTAAACAGCTATGTTAGTGTTTCTGGGGTTAAAATGTGTCTTAATCCAATGCAACTAACTAATTATAAGAGTTTGAGATAGATGTGGAGAGTTTAAAAGCCACTTATACCCATTCTGTCCCAAAACAGGCTAAAACCAAGAAGACATTGCTTAGAAGCACTAAACAGCTATGTTAGTGTTTATGGGGTTATAAAACACTAACACATTTCTGGGGTTAAAATGTGTCTTAATCCAATGCAACTAACTAATTATAAGTGTTTGAGATAGTTTGAGATAGATGTGGAGAGTTTCAAACCCACTTATACCCATTTTGTCCCAAAACAGGCTAAAACCAAGAAAACATTGCTTAGAAGCTGTAAACAGCTATGTTAGTGTTTCTAGGGTTAAAATGTGTCTTAATCCAATGCAACTAACTAATTATAAGTGTTTGAGATAGTTTGAGATAGATGTGGAGAGTTTCAAACCCACTTATACCCATTTTGTCCCAAAACAGGGTAAAACCAAGAAAACATTGCTTAGAAGCTGTAAACAGCTATGTTAGTGTTTATGGGGTTAAAATGTGTCTTAATCCAATGCAACTAACTAATTATAAGAGTTTAAGATAGATGTGGAGAGTTTAAAAGCCACTTATACCCTTTTTGTCCCAAAACAGGCTAAAACCAAGAAAACAGTGCTTAGAAGCTGTAAACAGCTATGTTAGTGTTTATGTGGTTAAAATGTGTCTTAATCCAATGCAACTAACTAATTATAAGATGTGGAGAGTTTAAAAACATTGCTTAGAAGCTGTAAACAGCTATGTTAGTGTTTCTGGGGTTAAAATGTGTCTTAATCCAATGCAACTAACTAATTATAAGAGTTTGAGATAGATGTGGAGAGTTTAAAAGCCACTTATTCCCATTTTGTCCCAAAACAGGCTAAAACCAAGAAAACATTGCTTAGAAGCTGTAAACAGCTATGTTAGTGTTTCTGGGGTTAAAAATATGTCTTAATCCAATGCAACTAACTAATTATAAGAGTTTGAGATAGATGTGGAGAGTTTAAAAGCCACTTATACCCATTTTGTCCCAAAACAGGCTAACAGCAAGAAAACATTGCTTAGTAGCTGTAAACAGCTATGTTAGTGTTTATGGGGTTAAAATGTGTCTTAATCCAATGCAACTAACTAAGTATAAGAGTTTGAGATAGATGTGGAGAGTTTAAAAGCCACTTATACCCATTTTGTCCCAAAACAGGCTAAAACCAATAACACATTGCTTAGAAGCTATAAACAGCTATGTTAGTGTTTATGGGGTTAAAATGTGTCTTAATCCAATGCAACTAACTAATTATAAGAGTTTGAGATAGATGTGGAGAGTTTAAAAGCCACTTATACCCATTTTGTCCCAAAAAAGGCTAAAACCAAGAAAACATTGCTTAGAAGCTATAAACAGCTATGTTAGTGTTTCTGGGGTTAAAATGTTTCTTAATCCAATGCAACTAACTAATTATAGGAGTTTGAGATAGATGTGGAGAGTTTAAAAGCCACTTATACCCATTTTGTCCCAAAACAGGCTAAAACCAAGAAAACATTGCTTAGAAGCTGTAAACAGCTATGTTAGTGTTTATGGGCTTAAAATGTGTCTTAATCCAATGCAACTAACTAATTATAAGAGTTTGAGATAGATGTGGAGAGTTTAAAAGCCACTTATACCCATTTTGTCCCAAAACAGGCTAAAACCAAGAAAACATTGCTTAGAAGCTGTAAACAGCTATGTTAGTGTTTATGGGGTTAAAATGTGTCTTAATCCAATGCAACTAACTAATTATAAGAGTTTGAGATAGATGTGGAGAGTTTAAAAGCCACTTATACCCATTTTGTCCCAAAACAGGCTAAACCAAGAAAACATTGCTTAGAAGCTGTAAACAGCTATGTTAGTGTTTCTGGGGTTAAAATGTGTCTTAATCCAATGCAACTAACTAATTATAAGAGTTTGAGATAGATGTGGAGAGTTTAAAAGCCACTTATACCCATTTTGTCCCAAAACAGGCTAACAGCAAGAAAACATTGCTTAGAAGCTGTAAACAGCTATATTAGTGTTTCTGGGGTTAAAATGTGTCTTAATCAAATGCAACTAACTAATTATAAGAGTATGAGATAGATGTGGAGAGTTTAAAAGCCACTTATACCCATTTTGTCCTAAAATAGGCTAAAACCAAGAAAACATTGCTTAGAAGCTGTAAACAGCTATGTTAGTGTTTATGGGGTTAAAATGTGTCTTAATCCAATGCAACTAACTAATTATAAGAGTTTGAGATAGATGTGGAGAGTTTAAAAGCCACTTATACCCATTTTGTCCCAAAAAAGGCTAAAACCAAGAAAACATTGCTTAGAAGCTGTAAACAGCTATGTTAGTGTTTCTGGGGTTAAAATGTGTCTTAATCCAATGCAACTAACTAATTATAAGTGTTTGAGATAGTTTGAGATAGATGTGGAGAGTTTCAAACCCACTTATACCCATTTTGTCCCAAAACAGGGTAAAACCAAGAAAACATTGCTTAGAAGCTGTAAACAGCTATGTTAGTGTTTATGGGGTTAAAATGTGTCTTAATCCAATGCAACTAACTAATTATAAGAGTTTAAGATAGATGTGGAGAGTTTAAAAGCCACTTATACCCTTTTTGTCCCAAAACAGGCTAAAACCAAGAAAACAGTGCTTAGAAGCTGTAAACAGCTATGTTAGTGTTTATGTGGTTAAAATGTGTCTTAATCCAATGCAACTAACTAATTATAAGATGTGGAGAGTTTAAAAACATTGCTTAGAAGCTGTAAACAGCTATGTTAGTGTTTCTGGGGTTAAAATGTGTCTTAATCCAATGCAACTAACTAATTATAAGAGTTTGAGATAGATGTGGAGAGTTTAAAAGCCACTTATTCCCATTTTGTCCCAAAACAGGCTAAAACCAAGAAAACATTGCTTAGAAGCTGTAAACAGCTATGTTAGTGTTTCTGGGGTTAAAAATATGTCTTAATCCAATGCAACTAACTAATTATAAGAGTTTGAGATAGATGTGGAGAGTTTAAAAGCCACTTATACCCATTTTGTCCCAAAACAGGCTAACAGCAAGAAAACATTGCTTAGTAGCTGTAAACAGCTATGTTAGTGTTTATGGGGTTAAAATGTGTCTTAATCCAATGCAACTAACTAAGTATAAGAGTTTGAGATAGATGTGGAGAGTTTAAAAGCCACTTATACCCATTTTGTCCCAAAACAGGCTAAAACCAATAACACATTGCTTAGAAGCTATAAACAGCTATGTTAGTGTTTATGGGGTTAAAATGTGTCTTAATCCAATGCAACTAACTAATTATAAGAGTTTGAGATAGATGTGGAGAGTTTAAAAGCCACTTATACCCATTTTGTCCCAAAAAAGGCTAAAACCAAGAAAACATTGCTTAGAAGCTATAAACAGCTATGTTAGTGTTTCTGGGGTTAAAATGTTTCTTAATCCAATGCAACTAACTAATTATAGGAGTTTGAGATAGATGTGGAGAGTTTAAAAGCCACTTATACCCATTTTGTCCCAAAACAGGCTAAAACCAAGAAAATATTAGAATGTACCAAGGAGGAGAGAGGAGAGGCCGGTAAGGCCGAACCTTGGAAGAAGAGAAGAAAGGCCGGAAAGGCCATGTAAAGGCCGGTAAGGCCATGTCCGTGTCCGTGAGCGACCATGTACCGTGTCCGGTACCATGTACCGTGTCCGTGAACGGACCCATGTCCGGTGAGCGGCCAGGTAGGCCGTGAACACCAGGAAGAGAAGGCCCATGAAGATGCCCGTCCGTACAGGTCCGTCCGTACAGGCCCGTCCGTACAGGCCCGTCCGTACAGGCCCGTCCGTACGGTCTCGGGCCTCACAAGAGAAAGGCCGAGTTTGAGAGAAGGAAAACAAGGCCTTACAAGAGAGAGAGGCCCATGGGAAGAAGAGAAGAAAAGAGAGGCCAATGGGAAGAAGAAGAAGGGAAAAGCGCACAAGGAAGGAAGGGAAGGAAGAATCACGTGGCCTTTGGTTGGTGAAGGAAGGAGCTGTCCCTTTCACCATTGTCTTGCCCAAGAGAAGACCACTTTATGTCCCTATCTCCCTTCTTCTCTCTCTAACGGTCATATAACATTTTGTACTCATATATTACATTGTATACACTCTCATATGTAACAACACAACAATAATATTGAATAAAAGAAGAGAAACGATTTTTCCTCTCTCTACCTTGTGTTCTTGTTCATGTCACCAATGTAAAGAGATTAGGGTAAACGATTTAGGGGCTGCCCTTAAGGCAGCCTATTCTCTTCTCAAATCCACCTAAAATCTTCCTTATTTACTGTTTTATATAGCCTAGATTACTGATTCTTAATCCTCTTTCTCCTAAGTACACAAACTTGAGTGTTGTGATACTAGAAGAGGATAAGTCTCAAACTAGGCTGTTTGTTCCTCATAGATCCGATTTATATCTAGTATTTGGGGTCTATTGAGGTTGTTTGTGGGGAGTTCATCACAAGTTGATGTCCTCTCCTTCCCCCTTGAGAATGAGCTAGTTTGTTGTGGGTTTAAGGAGACTTAACCATTGGGGTTTTGTTCTTCCTTATCAAGAGCTTTCTCTCTTGCAAAACCAACATGGTATCAGAGCAGGCTCTGTTCTTGGTGATTCAAACTCGTTCTCAAGGTTTAAATCTCTTAGGAGATAGCTTAGTGAAAGTTTTAAACTTTGCTTAAGTGTTAATTCGCTTAGCCTTGTTCTTTAAAGCTTTAACTTTGCTTTTGTTGTTAAAAACGATGCTCTAACAGCTCAATGTTGAGTAAGCTTGGTCTCTTGTCTTGTTAGAACTTGTAGACCAAGTGTGTAAAGAGAAATCGATTTTACAGCCCCATCCTTAAGCTTTAAAAGCCTCATTCTTAAGCTTTACCGATTTGGTGAAAGTTGGGTACAAAATGAGGTAGTGATGAACTAATGAGCAAATCGGTTGTGTTCATGGTTAGGATTCACGCTTGAGGAAGAGAGAGACCTTGTTTTTCGCATATATGGTCTGCTTGGTCAAAGAGATTAAAGCTGGTCCAAGAATGCTTTGTTTTAACCGATGGACAATAGGGTGTTCCAAAGGCTCTTTTGTTTCTTGTTTGCTTGTGACCACGAAAAGCATCTTCTTTATGTTATTTTCGTGGATCTAAAGCCTTAAGATCTTGGAGAACACTTTGTTTAAGTGATTCTACCATGAAATTTGTCTAAACCGTTGGAGAGATTAATTTTCCAATCGGTCCATGTGTTTCAGCCACTAAAGCACCAAAAGAGATTGTCTTGTTGGTTGTTCTTGGCTGTCAAAGTTGTCTCAAACTCAAGAAAACAGAGTATAACTCTGTCCATTGGAACTCTTGAGTCCAATTCTACACTCCATCCATCTTATACTACCCCCCATTCTCTTATATATATACTCTATTATACTCTCTTTGGTTACTTATTCTCCATTTACACTCTATACTCTACTCTACACTCTATACTCTAACCCCTAACAATCTCTTGTTTAGAATCTGTCCCATTAAATTTTGGTTTCAGTTTCAAACTTGAAGATTGTGTGGAGCTCACTTGCTATCTCAAGAAGAAGTGGCGAGGTTGAAGGCTACAAAGAAGCCATGAGAAGGCGCAGCACAATGCTTGGAGTTAGAACCAATGGCCATCAAGCTTCTTAGACCACACGTTTCACCACCATAGTAATAAACTCCGGCGGTCAGGTTTACCCGAGGAGAGCAGAAGACTCTTTTGAGCGAGGGAACCTATTAAGCTGACCGAGAGAGATAAAGCTTTGGGTATTAAACTCCGGCGGTTAGACTCATCCGAGGAGAGCAGAAGACTCTTTTGAGCGAGGTGGTCTATTTAAGGCTGACCGAGAGAGATAAAGCTATGGAGGAAGTTCTAGTGGAGAGAGCTGGTGGAAGGTGATGAATCAGCCCAAGGACATGTGTATTAGTGCCAAGTTGTTGATCGGATGTGCACAATGGTCTTTAGGAAAGGTGATGCACAAGGTTTCAACTGTTGATTGGATGTGCACAAGAACGGTGATGCACAAGGCTTCAACTGAGGTGATGAGGTTTCAGCCCATCATCAAGTAAAGGTTACGGGGGAGATCAAGTGACTTCAGACCGTACCTCACAGATTCTGCTCGGCCACAAGCAAAAGTCTTTACTTAAAGCTCAGCCGAAGCGTCTCAAAGATCGACTCGGACGAAACCCTTCCACTGCGATTCGGCTTCCGCGTTCTTCATTAAAGTTCGAGACCACAGAGTCATCTTGCCAGTGGAAGTGGAATCATACCAATCCGAGCAGCCGTTCGAAAGTTATGTCCGATTCAGTGGGCATGTGTCAGTCTGACAAATAAAACTGACCAGGTTTAAAAACCATGGTTAGAGTAGGAGCGGTCTCAAGGAGGAATTCCAAACCGCAACAGTGATCAACTCTCTCCCTCCTATCCATCAAAACACCATAAAGGCTGTGCTCTAAACTCTTCTCTATTTTAATTCATAAATTCATTACCTTAGTTTCATTACTAGTCTTTAGTCTTTAATATGTTCTCTTAAATGGTCACACTTTTAGAAATTTTCTTTGATATTCCTCATAGCAAACCCTTATTCTTTTCTTCTTTATCACTTGTTTAAGGGGTAAAGGAGACTATGAGAGCCTCAAAGAAATTCTAAAGGCGCAAGGATGGAGATCATAAGGAATGTGCTAAAGGCAAGGTGGGCTAAGGAGTAGGAGCGGTTCAAATCATGAAGAGAAGGGAGCTAGTTCTTTGCAAACCAAGGTCAAGGGACATCATGGATAGTGGAGTCTATACTCTTTTTCCCTTAACAAAGTTTTATCCCAAGAGGTTTTCTTTGTTGAGGTTTTTAATGAGGTAGATGACACTAGTCCACCCTTGATCTTTGGTCCCCATGGTGTCCCACCGATCAAGCGTGCGGGGGAGTATTAGAATGTACCAAGGAGGAGAGAGGAGAGGCCGGTAAGGCCGAACCTTGGAAGAAGAGAAGAAAGGCCGGAAAGGCCATGTAAAGGCCGGTAAGGCCATGTCCGTGTCCGTGAGCGACCATGTACCGTGTCCGGTACCATGTACCGTGTCCGTGAACGGACCCATGTCCGGTGAGCGGCCAGGTAGGCCGTGAACACCAGGAAGAGAAGGCCCATGAAGATGCCCGTCCGTACAGGTCCGTCCGTACAGGCCCGTCCGTACAGGCCCGTCCGTACAGGCCCGTCCGTACGGTCTCGGGCCTCACAAGAGAAAGGCCGAGTTTGAGAGAAGGAAAACAAGGCCTTACAAGAGAGAGAGGCCCATGGGAAGAAGAGAAGAAAAGAGAGGCCAATGGGAAGAAGAAGAAGGGAAAAGCGCACAAGGAAGGAAGGGAAGGAAGAATCACGTGGCCTTTGGTTGGTGAAGGAAGGAGCTGTCCCTTTCACCATTGTCTTGCCCAAGAGAAGACCACTTTATGTCCCTATCTCCCTTCTTCTCTCTCTAACGGTCATATAACATTTTGTACTCATATATTACATTGTATACACTCTCATATGTAACAACACAACAATAATATTGAATAAAAGAAGAGAAACGATTTTTCCTCTCTCTACCTTGTGTTCTTGTTCATGTCACCAATGTAAAGAGATTAGGGTAAACGATTTAGGGGCTGCCCTTAAGGCAGCCTATTCTCTTCTCAAATCCACCTAAAATCTTCCTTATTTACTGTTTTATATAGCCTAGATTACTGATTCTTAATCCTCTTTCTCCTAAGTACACAAACTTGAGTGTTGTGATACTAGAAGAGGATAAGTCTCAAACTAGGCTGTTTGTTCCTCATAGATCCGATTTATATCTAGTATTTGGGGTCTATTGAGGTTGTTTGTGGGGAGTTCATCACAAGTTGATGTCCTCTCCTTCCCCCTTGAGAATGAGCTAGTTTGTTGTGGGTTTAAGGAGACTTAACCATTGGGGTTTTGTTCTTCCTTATCAAGAGCTTTCTCTCTTGCAAAACCAACAGAAAACATTGCTTAGAAGCTGTAAACAGCTATGTTAGTGTTTATGGGGTTAAAATGTGTCTTAATCCAATGCAACTAACTAATTATAAGAGTTTGAGATAGATGTGGAGAGTTTAAAAGCCACTTATACCCATTTTGTCCCAAAACAGGCTAAAACCAAGAAAACATTGCTTAGAAGCTGTAAACAGCTATGTTAGTGTTTATGGGGTTAAAATGTGTCTTAATCCAATGCAACTAACTAATTATAAGAGTTTGAGATAGATGTGGAGAGTTTAAAAGCCACTTATACCCATTTTGTCCCAAAACAGGCTAAACCAAGAAAACTTTGCTTAGAAGCTGTAAACAGCTATGTTAGTGTTTCTGGGGTTAAAATGTGTCTTAATCCAATGCAACTAACTAATTATAAGAGTTTGAGATAGATGTGGAGAGTTTAAAAGCCACTTATACCCATTTTGTCCCAAAACAGGCTAACAGCAAGAAAACATTGCTTAGAAGCTGTAAACAGCTATATTAGTGTTTCTGGGGTTAAAATGTGTCTTAATCAAATGCAACTAACTAATTATAAGAGTATGAGATAGATGTGGAGAGTTTAAAAGCCACTTATACCCATTTTGTCCTAAAATAGGCTAAAACCAAGAAAACATTGCTTAGAAGCTGTAAACAGCTATGTTAGTGTTTATGGGGTTAAAATGTGTCTTAATCCAATGCAACTAACTAATTATAAGAGTTTGAGATAGATGTGGAGAGTTTAAAAGCCACTTATACCCATTTTGTCCCAAAACAGGCTAAAACCTAGAAAACATTGCTTAGTAGCTGTAAACAGCTATGTTAGTGTTTCTGGGGTTAAAAATGTGTCTTAATCCAATGCAACTAACTAATTATAAGAGTTTGAGGTAGATGTGGAAAGTTTAAAAGCCACTTATACCCATTTTGTCCCAAAACAGGCTAAAACCAAGAAAACATTGCTTAGAAGCTGTAAACAGCTATGTTAGTGTTTATGGGGTTAAAATGTGTCTTAATCCAATGCAACTAACTAAGTATAAGAGTTTGAGATAGATGTGGAGAGTTTAAAAGCCACTTATACCCATTTTGTCCCAAAACAGGCTAAAACCAAGAAAACATTGCTTAGAAGCTGTAAACAGCTATGTTAGTGTTTCTGGAGTTAAAATGTGTCTTAATCCAATGCAACTAACTAATTATAAGTGTTTGAGATAGTTTGAGATAGATGTGGAGAGTTTCAAACCCACTTATACCCATTTTGTCCCAAAACAGGGTAAAACCAAGAAAACATTGCTTAGAAGCTGTAAACAGCTATGTTAGTGTTTATGGGGTTAAAATGTGTCTTAATCCAATGCAACTAACTAATTATAAGAGTTTAAGATAGATGTGGAGAGTTTAAAAGCCACTTATACCCTTTTTGTCCCAAAACAGGCTAAAACCAAGAAAACAGTGCTTAGAAGCTGTAAACAGCTATGTTAGTATTAGAGAGTAAGAAGGAAGAGAGAGGAGAGGCCGGTTAGGCCGAGCCTTGGAGGAAGAGGAGAAACGGCCGGTAAGGCCGTGTGCACCAAGAGAGTGGCCGGTGAGGCCAAGAATGGCATGAGAGCGGCCAGTTAGGCCGTGAACACAATGAGAAAGGCTGGTGGGCCGTGTGAGCAAGGAGAGAAGTCAGCTAGGCCATAAGTGCAATGTGAGAAGAACAAAGGCCTTATAAGAAGAACAAAGGCCTTATAAGAAGAAGAAGCCCAAGAAGAAGGAAATATCTCACAAGGAAGGAAAGAAGGATCCAATGGCCACAAGGAGAGGAGATCAAACGGTCACAAGGCAAGGCAAGGAAGGAAATCACGTGTGTAAAGAAGGAAGGAGAATCTCGTAGGTGAAGAAGTCGCTTTCACCTTCACCAACTCAAGACAAACGGCTATATGTCACAATCAATGCTCTCTTCCTCTCTAACGGTCATATGGCATTTGTATTCCTATATTATGTTGTAATTCAGCTCATATGTAATCAATCACAACATTATCTAATACTAAGAGAAACCGTTTTCCCTCTCTACTTGTGTTCTTGTTCATATCAACAATGTAGAGTGTTTAGGAGATTAGCGGTTAGAGGCTGCCCTTAAGGCAGCCTATTCTCTTCTCAAATCCACCTAAACTCTTCTTATTTACTGCTTTACTTAGCCTAGATTACTGATTCTTAATCCTCCTTCTCCTAAGTACACAAACTCTAAGTGTTGTGATACTAGAAGAGGATAAGTCTCAAACTAGTGCTTCTCCTAGTTAGGATCCGCTTACTCTCTAGTATTTGGGTTCTATCTAGCCTAGTTTATGGGGAGTTCATCACAAGTTGATGTTCTCTCCTCCCCCTTGAGAATGAGTTAGTTTGTTGTGGGTAAAGGGGGATTCATTCACCAAGTGTTTGTCTACCCTCTCTTATGAGCTTTGTCTCATAAATCCCAACATGGTATCAGAGCAGGTTCTGTTCTTGGTGATTTAAACTCATTCTCAAAGTCGTTTTCTTAGGAGTTAGCTTAGTTAAAGTTTTAGACTTTGCTTAGGTGTTAAATCGCTTAGCTTAGTTTCTTTAAAGCTTTAATTTTGCTTTTGTTGATTAAATCGATTCTCTAGCAGCTCATTGTTGAGTAAGCTTGGTCTCTTGTCTTGTTAGAATTTGTAGACCAAGTGTGTGGAAAGAAATCGATTTTACAAGCCCCATCCTTAAGCTTTACCGATTTGGTAATAGCTTTGTTTATTTTGGGATGTGTGGGAAGTGATGAACCATTGAGCAAATTGTGTTGTTCATGGTGAGGATTCACGGTTCTTGTGTGCTTGTATGAGCCACGAAATTCTTAGGATTTAGTTCTCTTAGGATTTAGTTAATTTTCCTTTAAAGGTTTAATTTTGCTTTTGTTAAATTTCCTTTAAAGGCTTAATTACTAAATCGCTTCTTCTTCTTCTCAAGGTTGAGAAAGCTTTGTTTCTGGCCATATGGTGTGTCCAGATTCGAGTTTGAGGAAGAGAGAGACTTTATTTTAGCATGTATAGCCCGCTTGGTCAAATAGACTCAAGTTGGTCCAAGATGCATTCTTTTAACCGTTGGACAATAGGTTGTTCCAAAGGCTTTTGTTGTTTCTTCTTTGCTTGGGACCACGAAAAACATCTTCTATATGTTATCTTCGTGGATCTAAAGCCTGAATCTCTTGGAGAACACTCTGTTTTAGGTGATTCTACCATGAGTTTTGTTGTTAAACCGTGGGAAACTCAAAATCCCATGGTCCTTAGAAGTTGCAGCCGCTAAACTCCCATGTTCTTGAGTAAACAAACACCATAGTGTGATACTCCCTAAAGTTCTGGGTTGTTCAAGGCTGTTTTCAAAGCTTGTTTCAACTCAAGAAAAACAGAGTTAATCTCTGTCCATAAGAACTCTTGAGCAAATTCTCTATTCTACTCACCATTCTCTTATACTTCCGCCATTATTCTCTTTAATTCTCTAATTCTTGGTTACTTATTCTCTAAATTCTATTTTATTTTCAGTAATATTCTATATTCTCTATTCTCTAATCTCTAACAATCTCTTGTTTAGAATCTGTTCCATTGAATTTGGTTTCAGCTTCAGCCTTGAAGATTGTGTGGAGCTCGCCTACTATCTCAAGAAGAAGAAGTGGCGAGGTTGAAGGCTACAAGATAGCCATGAGGAGAGCGCAGCACAATGCCTGGAGTTAGAACCAAGGGCCACCAAGTCTTTGTTAAGCTGGTGGAATGTGATGAATCAGTCCAAGAGCATGTGTGTTAGTGCCAAGTTGTTGATCGGATGTGCACAATGGTCTTTAAGAAAGGTGATGCACAAGGTTTCAACTGTTGATCGGATGTGCACAAGAACGGTGATGCACAAGGTTTCAACTGAGGTGATGAGGTTTCAGCCCATCATCAAGTAAAGGTTACGGGGGAGATCAACTATCAAGTGACTTCAGACCGTACCTCACAGATTCTGCTCGGCCACAAGCAAAAGTTTTTACTTAAAGCTCAGCCGAAGCGTCTCAAAGATCGACTCGGACGAAACCCTTCCACTGCGATTCAGCTTCCGCTTTCTTCACAAAAGTTCTAGAACATGGAGTCATCTTGCCAGTGGAAGTGGAATCATACCAATCCGAGCAGCCGTTCGAAAGTTATGTCCGATTCAGTGGGCATATGTCAGTCTGACGATAAAACTGACCGGGTTAAAAACCATGGTTAGAGAAGCGGTCTCAAGGAGGAATTCCAAACCGCATCAGTGTTCAACCCTCTCCTTCCTATCCATCAAAACACCATAAAGGCTGTGCTCTAAACTCTACTCTATTTAAATTTCTTAAATTCATTATCTTAGCTCTATTACTAGTCTTTACTCTTTAATATGTTCTTTTAAAGTTTTCTTTAGAATTTTCTTTGATATTCCTCATAGCAAACACTTATTCTTTTCTTCTTTATCACTTGTTTCAAGGGTGAAGGAGACTATGAGAGCCTCAAAAGAAAATTCGAGAAGTGCAAGCTTGGAGAGATCATATGAAGTGAGTTCAAGGCAAGAAGGGCTAAGGAGTGTAGCGGTTCAAGGCCTGAAGAGGAGAGAGCTGGTTCTTGACAAACCAAGATCAATGGGACATCAAGGACCGTGGAAACTACACTCTTTTTACTTAACAAAGTTTTTCCCAAGTGGTTTTCTTTGTTGAGGTTTTTAATGAGGTAGTCGACACGAGTCCACCCTTGATCTTTGGTCCCCATGGTGCCCTGCAGATCAAGCGTGCGGGGGAGTATTAGAGAGTAAGAAGGAAGAGAGAGGAGAGGCCGGTTAGGCCGAGCCTTGGAGGAAGAGGAGAAACGGCCGGTAAGGCCGTGTGCACCAAGAGAGTGGCCGGTGAGGCCAAGAATGGCATGAGAGCGGCCAGTTAGGCCGTGAACACAATGAGAAAGGCTGGTGGGCCGTGTGAGCAAGGAGAGAAGTCAGCTAGGCCATAAGTGCAATGTGAGAAGAACAAAGGCCTTATAAGAAGAACAAAGGCCTTATAAGAAGAAGAAGCCCAAGAAGAAGGAAATATCTCACAAGGAAGGAAAGAAGGATCCAATGGCCACAAGGAGAGGAGATCAAACGGTCACAAGGCAAGGCAAGGAAGGAAATCACGTGTGTAAAGAAGGAAGGAGAATCTCGTAGGTGAAGAAGTCGCTTTCACCTTCACCAACTCAAGACAAACGGCTATATGTCACAATCAATGCTCTCTTCCTCTCTAACGGTCATATGGCATTTGTATTCCTATATTATGTTGTAATTCAGCTCATATGTAATCAATCACAACATTATCTAATACTAAGAGAAACCGTTTTCCCTCTCTACTTGTGTTCTTGTTCATATCAACAATGTAGAGTGTTTAGGAGATTAGCGGTTAGAGGCTGCCCTTAAGGCAGCCTATTCTCTTCTCAAATCCACCTAAACTCTTCTTATTTACTGCTTTACTTAGCCTAGATTACTGATTCTTAATCCTCCTTCTCCTAAGTACACAAACTCTAAGTGTTGTGATACTAGAAGAGGATAAGTCTCAAACTAGTGCTTCTCCTAGTTAGGATCCGCTTACTCTCTAGTATTTGGGTTCTATCTAGCCTAGTTTATGGGGAGTTCATCACAAGTTGATGTTCTCTCCTCCCCCTTGAGAATGAGTTAGTTTGTTGTGGGTAAAGGGGGATTCATTCACCAAGTGTTTGTCTACCCTCTCTTATGAGCTTTGTCTCATAAATCCCAACAGTTAGTGTTTATGTGGTTAAAATGTGTCTTAATCCAATGCAACTAACTAATTATAAGATGTGGAGAGTTTAAAAACATTGCTTAGAAGCTGTAAACAGCTATGTTAGTGTTTCTGGGGTTAAAATGTGTCTTAATCCAATGCAACTAACTAATTATAAGAGTTTGAGATAGATGTGGAGAGTTTAAAAGCCACTTATTCCCATTTTGTCCCAAAACAGGCTAAAACCAAGAAAACATTGCTTAGAAGCTGTAAACAGCTATGTTAGTGTTTCTGGGGTTAAAAATATGTCTTAATCCAATGCAACTAACTAATTATAAGAGTTTGAGATAGATGTGGAGAGTTTAAAAGCCACTTATACCCATTTTGTCCCAAAACAGGGTAACAGCAAGAAAACATTGCTTAGTAGCTGTAAACAGCTATGTTAGTGTTTATGGGGTTAAAATGTGTCTTAATCCAATGCAACTAACTAAGTATAAGAGTTTGAGATAGATGTGGAGAGTTTAAAAGCCACTTATACCCATTTTGTCCCAAAACAGGCTAAAACCAATAACACATTGCTTAGAAGCTATAAACAGCTATGTTAGTGTTTATGGGGTTAAAATGTGTCTTAATCCAATGCAACTAACTAATTATAAGAGTTTGAGATAGATGTGGAGAGTTTAAAAGCCACTTATACCCATTTTGTCCCAAAAAAGGCTAAAACCAAGAAAACATTGCTTAGAAGCTATAAACAGCTATGTTAGTGTTTCTGGGGTTAAAATGTTTCTTAATCCAATGCAACTAACTAATTATAGGAGTTTGAGATAGATGTGGAGAGTTTAAAAGCCACTTATACCCATTTTGTCCCAAAACAGGCTAAAACCAAGAAAACATTGCTTAGAAGCTGTAAACAGCTATGTTAGTGTTTATGGGGTTAAAATGTGTCTTAATCCAATGCAACTAACTAATTATAAGAGTTTGAGATAGATGTGGAGAGTTTAAAAGCCACTTATACCCATTTTGTCCCAAAACAGGCTAAAACCAAGAAAACATTGCTTAGAAGCTGTAAACAGCTATGTTAGTGTTTATGGGGTTAAAATGTGTCTTAATCCAATGCAACTAACTAATTATAAGAGTTTGAGATAGATGTGGAGAGTTTAAAAGCCACTTATACCCATTTTGTCCCAAAACAGGCTAAACCAAGAAAACATTGCTTAGAAGCTGTAAACAGCTATGTTAGTGTTTCTGGGGTTAAAATGTGTCTTAATCCAATGCAACTAACTAATTATAAGAGTTTGAGATAGATGTGGAGAGTTTAAAAGCCACTTATACCCATTTTGTCCCAAAACAGGCTAACAGCAAGAAAACATTGCTTAGAAGCTGTAAACAGCTATATTAGTGTTTCTGGGGTTAAAATGTGTCTTAATCAAATGCAACTAACTAATTATAAGAGTATGAGATAGATGTGGAGAGTTTAAAAGCCACTTATACCCATTTTGTCCTAAAATAGGCTAAAACCAAGAAAACATTGCTTAGAAGCTGTAAACAGCTATGTTAGTGTTTATGGGGTTAAAATGTGTCTTAATCCAATGCAACTAACTAATTATAAGAGTTTGAGATAGATGTGGAGAGTTTAAAAGCCACTTATACCCATTTTGTCCCAAAACAGGCTAAAACCTAGAAAACATTGCTTAGTAGCTGTAAACAGCTATGTTAGTGTTTCTGGGGTTAAAAATGTGCCTTAATCCAATGCAACTAACTAATTATAAGAGTTTGAGATAGATGTGGAAAGTTTAAAAGCCACTTATACCCATTTTGTCCCAAAACAGGCTAAAACCAAGAAAACATTGCTTAGAAGCTGTAAACAGCTATGTTAGTGTTTATGGGGTTAAAATGTGTCTTAATCCAATGCAACTAACTAAGTATAAGAGTTTGAGATAGATGTGGAGAGTTTAAAAGCCACTTATACCCATTTTGTCCCAAAACAGGCTAAAACCAAGAAAACATTGCTTAGAAGCTGTAAACAGCTATGTTAGTGTTTATGGGGTTAAAATGTGTCTTAATCCAATGCAACTAACTAATTATAAGAGTTTGAGATAGATGTGGAGAGTTTAAAAGCCACTTATACCCATTTTGTCCCAAAAAAGGATAAAACCAAGAAAACATTGCTTAGAAGCTGTAAACAGCTATGTTAGTGTTTCTGGGGTTAAAATGTGTCTTAATCCAATGCAACTAACTAATTATAAGTGTTTGAGATAGTTTGAGATAGATGTGGAGAGTTTCAAACCCACTTATACCCATTTTGTCCCAAAACAGGGTAAAACCAAGAAAACATTGCTTAGAAGCTGTAAACAGCTATGTTAGTGTTTATGGGGTTAAAATGTGTCTTAATCCAATGCAACTAACTAATTATAAGAGTTTAAGATAGATGTGGAGAGTTTAAAAGCCACTTATACCCTTTTTGTCCCAAAAAAGGCTAAAACCAAGAAAACAGTGCTTAGAAGCTGTAAACAGCTATGTTAGTGTTTATGTGGTTAAAATGTGTCTTAATCCAATGCAACTAACTAATTATAAGATGTGGAGAGTTTAAAAACATTGCTTAGAAGCTGTAAACAGCTATGTTAGTGTTTCTGGGGTTAAAATGTGTCTTAATCCAATGCAACTAACTAATTATAAGAGTTTGAGATAGATGTGGAGAGTTTAAAAGCCACTTATTCCCATTTTGTCCCAAAACAGGCTAAAACCAAGAAAACATTGCTTAGAAGCTGTAAACAGCTATGTTAGTGTTTCTGGGGTTAAAAATATGTCTTAATCCAATGCAACTAACTAATTATAAGAGTTTGAGATAGATGTGGAGAGTTTAAAAGCCACTTATACCCATTTTGTCCCAAAACAGGCTAACAGCAAGAAAACATTGCTTAGTAGCTGTAAACAGCTATGTTAGTGTTTATGGGGTTAAAATGTGTCTTAATCCAATGCAACTAACTAAGTATAAGAGTTTGAGATAGATGTGGAGAGTTTAAAAGCCACTTATACCCATTTTGTCCCAAAACAGGCTAAAACCAATAACACATTGCTTAGAAGCTATAAACAGCTATGTTAGTGTTTATGGGGTTAAAATGTGTCTTAATCCAATGCAACTAACTAATTATAAGAGTTTGAGATAGATGTGGAGAGTTTAAAAGCCACTTATACCCATTTTGTCCCAAAACAGGCTAAAACCAAGAAAACATTGCTTAGAAGCTGTAAACAGCTATGTTAGTGTTTATGGGGTTAAAATGTGTCTTAATCCAATGCAACTAACTAATTATAAGAGTTTGAGATAGATGTGGAGAGTTTAAAAGCCACTTATACCCATTTTGTCCCAAAACAGGCTAAAACCAAGAAAACATTGCTTAGAAGCTGTAAACAGCTATGTTAGTGTTTATGGGGTTAAAATGTGTCTTAATCCAATGCAACTAACTAATTATAAGAGTTTGAGATAGATGTGGAGAGTTTAAAAGCCACTTATACCCATTTTGTCCCAAAACAGGCTAAACCAAGAAAACATTGCTTAGAAGCTGTAAACAGCTATGTTAGTGTTTCTGGGGTTAAAATGTGTCTTAATCCAATGCAACTAACTAATTATAAGAGTTTGAGATAGATGTGGAGAGTTTAAAAGCCACTTATACCCATTTTGTCCCAAAACAGGCTAACAGCAAGAAAACATTGCTTAGAAGCTGTAAACAGCTATATTAGTGTTTCTGGGGTTAAAATGTGTCTTAATCAAATGCAACTAACTAATTATAAGAGTATGAGATAGATGTGGAGAGATTAAAAGCCACTTATACCCATTTTGTCCTAAAATAGGCTAAAACCAAGAAAACATTGCTTAGAAGCTGTAAACAGCTATGTTAGTGTTTATGGGGTTAAAATGTGTCTTAATCCAATGCAACTAACTAATTATAAGAGTTTGAGATAGATGTGGAGAGTTTAAAAGCCACTTATACCCATTTTGTCCCAAAACAGGCTAAAACCTAGAAAACATTGCTTAGTAGCTGTAAACAGCTATGTTAGTGTTTCTGGGGTTAAAAATGTGTCTTAATCCAATGCAACTAACTAATTATAAGAGTTTGAGATAGATGTGGAGAGTTTAAAAGCCACTTATACCCAATTTGTCCCAAAACAGGCTAAAACCTAGAAAACATTGCTTAGTAGCTGTAAACAGCTATGTTAGTGTTTCTGGGGTTAAAAATGTGTCTTAATCCAATGCAACTAACTAATTATAAGAGTTTGAGATAGATGTGGAGAGTTTAAAAGCCACTTATACCCATTTTGTCCCAAAACAGGCTAACAGCAAGAAAACATTGCTTAGTAGCTGTAAACAGCTATGTTAGTGTTTATGGGGTTAAAATGTGTCTTAATCCAATGCAACTAACTAAGTATAAGAGTTTGAGATAGATGTGGAGAGTTTAAAAGCCACTTATACCCATTTTGTCCCAAAACAGGCTAACAGCAAGAAAACATTGCTTAGAAGCTGTAAACAGCTATATTAGTGTTTCTGGGGTTAAATTGTGTCTTAATCAAATGCAACTAACTAATTATAAGAGTATGAGATAGATGTGGAGAGTTTAAAAGCCACTTATACCCATTTTGTCCTAAAATAGGCTAAAACCAAGAAAACATTGCTTAGAAGCTGTAAACAGCTATGTTAGTGTTTATGGGGTTAAAATGTGTCTTAATCCAATGCAACTAACTAATTATAAGAGTTTGAGATAGATGTGGAGAGTTTAAAAGCCACTTATACCCATTTTGTCCCAAAACAGGCTAAAACCTAGAAAACATTGCTTAGTAGCTGTAAACAGCTATGTTAGTGTTTCTGGGGTTAAAAATGTGTCTTAATCCAATGCAACTAACTAATTATAAGAGTTTGAGATAGATGTGGAGAGTTTAAAAGCCACTTATACCCATTTTGTCCCAAAACAGGCTAACAGCAAGAAAACATTGCTTAGTAGCTGTAAACAGCTATGTTAGTGTTTATGGGGTTAAAATGTGTCTTAATCCAATGCAACTAACTAAGTATAAGAGTTTGAGATAGATGTGGAGAGTTTAAAAGCCACTTACACCCATTTTGTCCCAAAACAGGCTAAAACCAATAAAACATTGCTTAGAAGCTGTAAACAGCTATGTTAGTGTTTATGGGGTTAAAATGTGTCTTAATCCAATGCAACTAACTAATTATAAGAGTTTCAGATAGATGTGGAGAGTTTAAAAGCCACTTATATTGATCAAGAATAAGCCTATGGCGTCCGTACAGTCCGTACCGTCCGTACGTGCAAGCAATAAGGCCGAGTGAAGCACTAAGGCCGAGTCATCTATGTGTGAGGATAGTGAGGAGGCCTGCTTACCTTCAGCCCATGAGAAGGATCGAGAATCCCTTGTGTAGCCGTTAGGGAGAAAGCGCAAGTGGACAAGAGTGGAAGACTAGGACAAGTCGCTATCACCGATCACCTACCCCCTCTCTCTCCTAATTGTCGATTTCTTTTGTTTCTATTTTAGGTCATGTGGTCGCCCTAGCTGCCTCCCTATTTAAACCTTTGTCATGTGTTGTATTTGATATATTCTACCTAATTCTAATCTATTATCACTCTCTTTCATACTATTCGCCACCAACTCTTCTTCTTCATTCTAAACCTCTCAAATCTCTCTAAGTCTTCCGCTTATTTCAACATGGTATCAGAGCTAGGTTGTCGTTCTTGATAACCTATCTCTTCTATTCTTCCATTCTTCATTCTTGTTCACTCGATTCTCAGTCCTATTTCTCTTTATTCTCCGGGTAAAAGCTTTGTCCATCGGTCCATAGCGGTTAAACCATGGAAAACGCCAAACCCATTGTCATGCCGGTTGTTCTCAAAGGAACAAACTACTTGCTGTGGACTAGAACCACAAGAACTGCCCTTGGAGGTCGTGGTCTTTGGAGTCATGTCGAGAGTGACTATGCTCCAAAACAAAACCTCAAAGGAGAAGATGAAGGCGCTTCCAAGGAGGAAGTAGAAGAAGAGAGCGAGAGGAAGGCCAAGTGGTTCCAAGAAGACCAAGTTGTCCTATCTGTTCTCCAAAACTCTCTTGACACACCAATCCTTGAGGCCTACTCATATTGCGAGACGGCCAAGGAGTTGTGGGAGACACTTAAAGGTGTCTATGGCAATATCTCCAACTTGACTCGGGTCTTTGAGGTCAAGAAGGCCATAAATGAGCTTAACCAAGATGATGTGGAGTTCACTAAACATCTTGGCAAGTTTCGAGCTTTATGGTCTGAGCTTGACATGTTGCGGCCGAGTACACTCGATCCGAGTGTGTTGACTGAAAGAAAGGAGCAAGACAAGATCTTTGGTCTCCTTCTTACTTTAAACCCATCCTTCAACGATCTCTTGAAGCACATCCTCAGGGCAGAGAAACTTCCCTCTTTTGAAGACATTTGTTCACAAATCCAAAGAGAGCAAGGTTCTCTTGACTTGTTTAGCGGTAAGGGGGAGCTTGCTACGGCTAATAAAGGAGTGTACAAGCAAGAGGAGAGGAAGGTGTGGATATGCGACCACTGCAAGAGGCGGGGTCACCTGAAAGACAAGTGCTGGGTCCTCCACCCTCATCTCAAACCGGCCAAGTTCAAAGCAAACCTCTCAAAGGAAGCGGTTAGCGACAAGGGAGCCGGGCCGTCAAAGCAAGGAGATGAGGCAGCCATGACCGCAGCCTATGGAGAAGTGGTTAGGAAATCAGACCTTGAGGCGCTCATCCGTTCCATTGCCTCACTCAAGGAGTCTGGTATCTCTTTCTTTACCTCTAAGCCTAGTAAATCTCTTGTCGTAGACTCGGGTGCTTCTCACCACATGATTAGTAATCCTAGTCTAATTGACAATATAAAACCGGCTTTAGGAAATGTTATAATTGCAAATGGAGAACAAATACCAGTGAAAGGAATAGGGGACTTGAAACTATTTGATAAAACCACAAAAGCTTTCTTTATGCCTACCTTCACATCTAATCTTCTATCGGTTAAGAGAACCACTAATGATTTGAATTGTTATGCAATCTTTGGTCCTAATAGTGTTCATTTTCAGGATATTGAGACTGGAAAAGTTCTTGGAGAGGGACAAGGGAGTGGAGATCTCTATGTCCTAGAGAAAACCTCGCCAAGTTTATCTACTAAATCTTGTTTTGTTGTTAATTTGGAT
Source organism: Camelina sativa (assembly GCF_030686135.1). Classification (NCBI taxonomy): domain Eukaryota; kingdom Viridiplantae; phylum Streptophyta; class Magnoliopsida; order Brassicales; family Brassicaceae; genus Camelina; species Camelina sativa. Next base: position 12,383,822 of record NC_141888.1, read on the forward strand.
AGTGTGTGGCATGCTAGATTAGGCCATCCTCATTCTCGTGCCCTTGCTTTAATGTTACCAAGTGTCTCTTTTGATAGTTCAATGTGTGAGTCTTGTATTCTTGGTAAACATTGCAAATCTATTTTTCCCAAGTCTAAAACTATTTATGAGCATTGTTTTGATTTAGTGCACTCGGATGTGTGGACTTCACCATGCCTTTCTAGAGATAATAACAAATATTTTGTGACTTTTATTGATGAAAAATCTAAGTACACATGGATTACTTTGTTGCCTTCAAAGGATAGAGTGTTTGATGCTTTTATAAACTTTCAAAATTATGTTACTAATCATTTCAATGCTAAAATTAAGGTACTTAGATCAGACAATGGTGGAGAGTATACAAGTCACAAATTCAGAGAACACCTAGCAAAACACGGCATACTACACCAAACGAGTTGTCCCTATACGCCCCAACAAAATGGTGTGGCCGAGAGGAAGAACCGACATCTAATGGAGGTGGCACGGTCGATGATGTTCCATTCACACGTTACAAGGCGATATTGGGGTGATGCTGTGATGACAGCATGCTACTTGATCAATCGGACACCAACCAAAGTCCTTAATGACCTATCGCCATTTGAGGTATTGAATGGATTTAAACCATCTCTAGAGCACTTACGGGTCTTTGGGTGTGTTTCTTTTGTACTTGTGCCAGGAGAACAGCGGAGTAAGCTCGATCCCAAAAGCATAAGGTGTATGTTCATCGGCTACTCCACTACTCAAAAGGGATACAAGTGTTTTGACCCAAAGACAAGCCGGCTGTATGTATCAAGAGATGTTCGGTTCTTGGAAAATGTGGGTTATTTTGATAACAAAGACTGGAACAGCTTGAAGGATCTTTCATCATCACCAAATGATAGAGCCTCCAGCCTTAAGTTTCTCCTTGACCATCTCGGAAATCCGCCTACGGCCACAGCCCTTCCTCAGCCAGAACCCAACCCGAGCTCCATTGACCATACGCTCGAGCCGGAAGGTGCTATGCCCGAGATAATATCCCCGGACCATGAGATGCCCGAGCCAAACCAGAGCATGACCGAGGCACATGAGATGCCCGAGCCAAACTCAAGCCTGACCGAGACACGACCTGATGCTGAACCGGTCATCGAAGATGTCACTCAGTCCAGCCAATCAGTGCCGCCAGCTCAACCAGCTCCACGACGAAGCACGCGTGTCCGGTCTCACCCCTCTACATGGAAAGATAAGAGGGTCTACTACAACAGTCAAGCCGTCGCACACCCTATCCAAGCCGTATGTTCGCTCGAGCTGCTTCCGACCGAGCACCAAGCCTTCTTCGGCCAAGTTGATGAACACTGGGTTCCCCAAACGTACGAGGAGGCCAAAGAACATAAGGTATGGGTAGATGCTGTGGAGGATGAAGCTGGTGCAATGATCAGAAATCACACATGGGATGAGGCTGACCTCCCCAAAGGGAAGAAGGCCGTAAGTTCAAAGTGGGTATTCACCATCAAGTTCTTGAGCACGGGAGAGATTGAAAGGCATAAGGCACGGCTGGTGGCCCGAGGGTTCACTCAAACCTATGGAGATGACTACACGGCAACGTTTGCTCCCGTGGCCAAATTGCATACCGTGCGAGTAGTGCTATCGGTGGCCGTGAACCTTTCTTGGGACTTATGGCAAATGGATGTGAAGAACGCGTTCCTCCAAGGCGAGCTAGATGAAGAAGTGTACATGACTCCTCCGCCTGGCCT